>NC_069732.1:14090789-14690789 GCF_027358585.1 Pangasianodon hypophthalmus | reverse complement strand
CTCACAATTGTTTACTTTTCAATTTTCACTGCTCAACTATGAAAATTCTTTTTTAAAAGAAATAAATAAAAGCAAAACTCTGAAGTTCCTTTTAGAGAGAGTACATTTTAGAAGATTCAGTTTTAGGTTGTTTTCTGGACTCGGAGCCATTTGCCCTGAGAGTTTAGTACTTTTTGTGAAGTGTGAAAGCCGTTTTCGAGGACTGGAGCACTGTAATTAGCTCACCTTTGTGGTTTGAGTGCTTGCATTCAGAGCATTGCAAAAGAAATCTCACTGGCCTTATACGAGAACGGTTCCTACTTTTCAGGTATACCTGCACAGTGACATGCCGTGCATCCAACAAAATGTTCTTCACCACTTGAGAGTTGGTACCAAAGAATAATAATAATAAATAAGAATAAAAACGGATGAACCTAGTGCCTGATATTTTGGAAGCCTGCGTGCACGTGTGGAATTGCACAAACAATTCGGAAATAAATGTTCTATGTGAACGCAAACCTGCAAATATGAGCCCCTCCCCCAATCGATTCCAGAATCAGTCCTCAGAGCGTTTAGGAGTATTATTTAGTAATTACGAATGACACACTTGTTGGACGGTGTGTGGCATCATCAAAGCATGCTCACTGTGGATTCGGTGCAAATCTGAAAGCTATTCAACAGACAGGTTGCTCTTTCTGGATGCAGTTTTGTGAAAACATGAAGAAGACAAGGTTTTCTCTGTAGAAAATCGGTGGTTTAGTGGATGTGAAGTGCCCATCGTCTGTCTAGAGCTATATATCTTTGGCGGTACGGTAAAGACACAGTTACGCTAGCTAGTTAAACACCCTCGACACCTCGTGAGAATGTTGTGAATTTAAATGAAATGCAGAGTGTGATAGTGCGTGCTGGCAAAAGCGAATTTAAAGTGATACACTCTCAAGGTTGGGTAGAATACTCTAAAATTGATTGGCTAATTGCTGTGTACATCTTTCTAAATATATTCAGTAATACTGTATGTTCCATAAGAATACATGATAAGGGAACTTATTAAAAAGACAGATGGGAAACAGTGGTAAAGGTGATAGTTAAGATTTATTTTAGACTTTAGTGTTATTACATATTTCAGAAAGTACTGAGGTCACAAAAGAGGGAGAATACAAACTAATACAAATGTGAAAACCAACACCAAGTGCAACAGAGATAAAACGAAACACAAATGCAGTCACAATTCTGACAAAATAATAGTAGTAACAATTACAACAATCCATTTTGGTGTGTGTGTGTGTGTGTGTATATGAGTGAGTGAGAGGTAACTATTTTACTATAGACACTGTTGTTCTCTCAGTAGTTTTCTTTTATGCTTTGGAAGGGTGAAGATAATTACGTTCGTAAAGGTAATTACTCTTTACATAAAATAGGCAGGGATCAACATGAATGGATGTGAAATGTGAGAAAGACCAAACTACTCAAGCTGTTTACACAAACTTTCTTTGTACTACCTATTATCATTAGTAGTTTAGATAGATCTAGCCTAGTTCAAATCAGATAACAGAATTAAAGTTTTATCAAAAGCACGAAACATTAAGCATACACTGATAGAGCAGGATAGAATTACACTGCATAAGGCTTTGAACTACAAAAAAAATCCTTCTCAAAATCAGATAAATAAGACATTACATGCATGAAGTAATGACTACTTTAAGTACTTATACCTATTCAAGTATACACGTTTTTTTAACCTTCAGTCAGAGAAGTGTGAAATCCATTCTACTGAGCGCAGACATTCATCAAAAACATACTGAATTCTGACTCCAAACCCAGTGGAGCACAAAGGGATGTCAGAGCAAAATGATACTCACTGTTTAATAGATTACAAAAACCTTTCGCCACTTACCGCTGCTATCTAGTATGGGCGTGGTGAATTTAAAATAGTTAATAAACAGCTATTGGTGGTGTTTCTCTTAAAAAGAAATTTTTGCCACTTTTATTATTCATGGTTAAAATTCTGTGCTGAACTGTCTTTGCCCTTTGGGCTGAAATCACATTAAAATTCAGAATGTATAATATCTGTAAGTGCTGTGGATAAAAATGGTCAGTGTTCATTAAAAACCTCTCAAAGCATAAATCATTTTGAAGCGCATTCGTTGTACTGTATCTGTGAAGCATTTGATAAGCCAGCCCTGAAAAACCACTAACATTCCCTTAAATATTTTTAGTGAGTATAATTAGATAAATAAGAAATGGGCTTCATGGTGTAATTGTTTTTGCAATTAGGTCAACCTTAAGAACAGATACTGCTTATGGATTTGAATAAGTAGCAGGAAATGCAGGTCTGGGTTAGACAGGATAGACGGTGAACTGGACTCTACAGTACTGAGTGTATCCAGCTGTTTGTGTTTTATATCATGACGTTATTGATTGATCTGCTGGGATAGATAGTCTAGGGCTTATTGTGCATTTGGGGCATATTGTTGTTTGGACTGGAAACCATGAAATTGAAAGTCTTCCTCTGAGGAAGCAATACTGGAAAGAGGAAGTCATTGTGGCAGTATGTGTTGTCTGATGGCGTGCCAACAGCTGGGGTTAAAAAACAAACTCTTTTTTGCCCCGTTGCTGCCTCAAAGTAAAGTAAAGTGAATTTGTTTGACTGGGATTTTCCATTGATTTGATTTGAGGTTCAAGGCACGCTTTAGATATACTTATTTTTGAGGATTTTTATGTGAATTTAATTAAGTGGGAGCCGTTTTTCTAAGAAGACCATGGAGGAGTGAGGTTCTCAGTTTCACCCTCTATGATGTGAGACTTCTGTTATCACAAGCTGATTAAAGTAGTTCAGAACCTAAAACACACTGATGTGTTATTACAGTAGCGATACCTATTGTGAATAGCAATGAATAAGCGATGTGTCCATTATCAGTTTAATATTTACTATTACCATTCTTTCAGAGATTCTTGGCCACATGTACCAACACTTAGAATACTTTCTAAGGAGATTTTCAACTATTAAACTAATTCTGTACAGCAAGGCCTAAACTCATTAGCTTACATGTGGATGATATGGCAGACTCATACACTTTACCATTTTTACTGTGTGAAGTCAAAAATGCATAACGACCGTTTAGCGTAAGGTAGCGCTTGCCTGATCTTTGAGATACACTTTTAGGCTAAAGCTTTGTAGACATCTGACCATCACATTCATTTGTGCTTTTTGAACGTCCCATTCGACATTTAGCCCCCCTTTTTTGTTATAATAACCTCCACTCTTCTGGGAAGGTTTTCCACTAGATTTTGGAGCGTGGCTGTGGGAATTTTTGTTCATTCGGCCACAAGAGCATTAGCAAGATCAGGCACTGACGTTAGGCGAAGAGGCCTGGGGTGCAGTCTGCATTCCAGTTCATCCCAAAGGTGTTCAGTGGGGTTGAGGTCAAGGCTCTGTGCAGGACACTCGAGTTCTTCCACTCCAATCTCGCCAAACCATGTCTTCATAGAACTCGCTTTGTACATGGCGCATTGTCATGCTGGAACAGGTTTGGGCCTCTTAGTTCCAGTGAAGGAAAATTGTAATGCTACAGCATAAAAAGACATTCTATACAATTGTGTGCTTCTAACTTTGTGGCAACAGTTTAGGAAAGAACCCCATATGGGTTTGATGGTCAGGTGTCCACAAACTTTTGTCCATATAGCTTACGAATGGAAATATATCAACATTAGTATATTTATTCTGTAGTTGGGCTGTGCTTCTGGCATGGTCTGCTGGTTATAAGTCTTCCTCTTACTGTTAAATCATGAAGATGAATGTGAATGCAGATTTAGCAGGTTCCCATAACTCATCACAGAAAGGTTTAGCATGGCTCAAGCTGTGACGCATGGTAATGGTTTACGTGTGTTTTGAAATATTATCTGCTGGATCGATGTACATTCTGGGCCTCCCTGCTCATAGTGCTTTCCTAAACTCTTGGAACCATATGAGGGCCGCAGAGACCTTGCGTGAAGTCCTGCCAAGAATGATCAGAGACTTTCACTCCACTTATACCTTCAGGCTTCACCTCACTCTGCAGTATTCCTCAGAACTGGATATGTCCATTGATTCCAAGATTTCACATGAGAGATTAGAACTCAGCCATTCTGCAAAGTGGATAGTGAGGCGTTTAAGTAATTGCTTTGATCTGTCTAAACCAGCTCCTTCGTGTGGTTTCACGTGCCTGACTGAGCATGCTCCTGTGCAGATGAACAAATTTCTGATTTGCAGATTAGTCTAATCTTGGTCCATGAATGATATAATTTCACAAACATTTTACCCCACCCACGTGCTGGACCATATCCAGGCCTCTCTGGTTTGGTCTTGACTTTGATTTGTGTTTGCTTCCTCCAGGAGCCCCCACTCCTCCCTCTTCCCTCGCCTCTCTGAAAGACTATTAATTAGTTCCTGATTATGATCCCCAGCAGTGCCATAAAATCTCAGGCTTGGGAGAATGTAGAAATCATACCACCCATTCTTCTTTTTTTTCAGGCTTTACTGCTGGAACCAATTTTTTAACCTCAAAATGTTTTCCATAAGCATCTTCCATTTCTTGAAAACCACTCACGTTTTGTCTGTATCACTCAGTTCGGCCTGTTTGTGCAGAATATAGCTGACCAGTAAATCACAGGTCAAGCATTAGGTGCTGTGTAAAATGGATATCGCCAGGTGCATTTGCGGTGCCTCTCTAGAGGTAGACTCCTATCCATTACACAGTATCACTCTTCCTTTTCCCTTCTGCACAGTGCAGAGACAGGAAAGCTATGGTCAGCGGTTTTCCTCTTCAGAGGTGATAAAGCTGACCTAATAATTTTGCTGCTGACTTATGGAATGGAAGAGGTTCTACCAGTGACTGAGGGATCAGTATTGCTTACAGTATAGATCTTTTCCTCTGCGGCTTCATAGATAAACTTAGATGTTTCAGTACAAGCTCAGCGGAGAGGCAAAGCAGTCTGAGCTGTCTCCCCAGAAATCTCTTTCAACTGAGTGAGGTTTTGAAATTGTATGCTGGCTGAACAAAATAGAGGCTAGTGGAATAAGAAAAACTGAAGACACATCTATTGAAACATTTCCAGGAAGTTAAGTTTCCTTTTTCCATCATAATAAGAATGTATTTAAAGGATCTCTGGCCAAAATGTAACCGTTAATACATGGGTAAGCCAGTTTTGTCAATAAACTTCGCCAAGAACTTCCTGCTTTCACAGAATGAGGCAGTTCTTACATGGCAGATGGCCAACCACAGACCTTCTTGTAGGCTGTCGTCAGACACGCGCCATTAACTGATTCAAACAAAACTCTTCAACTTTTAAAGGTGGGATTACGTGGACTTTTTCGTTCGAGTGACTACTTCTTGCGCCGAAAAGTTCACTGTGTTTCGCAGTGTTCCTCCTGAAACTCAGCATAAAGAAGTGCGTAGACTCATGCATGTGTCAACCTTCAAGATTTAGATCTTCTTGCCAGAAAAGTGTACAAAGGGTATCACACTGTGTTGCTGGTGCAGATTTATGAGACTTGCTAATTGTGCATCTCAGAGGTGGAAGTCAGTTTTGAAGGACTACAACTGCTTTCGGGATGGATATTTGTTTAGATGTTAAATTTTTTGTTTTCCTTTGCTAGCAGCCACACTGGTTAATGTGAAAGGAAGTGAGAGGTTCATGTACAGTATTATGTATTTGCATTGTATTATCCAAAGACTGATGGATGTGATGAATATAAGATTGTGCCAGAATCTCCCTTTAAGGTGAAAGATGAGTCCGGGTGGAAAGAATACAAGCCCGATTCCCCATCTCCCCTCCTTGCCATCCCATCTGCTGCCTGCTTGAGTAATAACATGACTTACAGCTAACCACACACTGCACCGAGGGACCCTTTCTAGTCTTTCAAAGGTTGCTAGGCATGAATGTGCAGTTTGACAGGCTTTTAGTGAAGTAACCTGCAGGCAACAGAAGTAATCTCTCTCACTCCTCTGCATGCTCCCTGTGTTGTTCCCTCCTCTCCCTTCCTCTCTCTGTCTGTCTTTTTTCCATTTCCTGTCACATTGTTGTTTCTCTTTTCTCCATAATCCATCCTTTGCTTCTGTGTGTGCATCTGTGGAAAGATGTAAGCCTCCATCTGGCTCGCTGCTTGTTACACACAGATGTAAATAACTATTGAGGCTGCCTATTTATAAGGGGCCACAAAGTCATAAGGTCTCTTGTTACAGAGGACTTGTCAGACTTTGTCTCTTTCTGAGGCTTGTTAGACCATCCAACAGGCTTTCGCACTGATGGACGTAGAAGCACGCTGAAAAGAAGTCACCCATAAGAAATCACTGATGTTCACAAGGACAGCTTGGTCATTTACCTCTAATAATGTTTTGTTGGACGAGTGGGTGGGCATTGAGGTTTGTTAGTCAGGCTGTTTGGGAGTTTAATGTGTGTGTGTGTGTGTGTGTGTGTGTGGGAGTAGACGCACACGTGATGGGGGATGGGAGAGTGGTTTTTGCAAAAGAGTGCAGTACTGTAGATCAAAGGGAACCAGCAGATAGGTTTAGAAAGCAGTGCTTTGTTGCATGATAGGTTGTCAACTTCAGTACGTTCCATTTCAAAGTGAACGAGCCCAAGCAGCCGGTTTTGTGGTCAGATCTGCACTGTACGTGTGAACCCTATTCTACAGGTTTCAGATCAGTGGTGCAGAAGTTCTTTGAAGTCATGTCAATGGTCTTGTCCTCAACAGGGCTTGGGAGGGAGTGTATTTTCAGGAATTCCGTCTTGCCCTTTTGCCTATTGTGAATAGTGCTCAGTGCCTTGCAAGCGGGCACATTTATACGACAAAGACAAAGCTGCTCTACAACCTTTGTATCAACAAGGCACATGCTACAGTGCTTGTGTGGGTTTGTGTGTGGCCTACATAATAATCGCCAGGGCTTTGTTGATTTGGATGGAATTCCTTATGTGCTGTATTGTTTTGATTCACATGTATAGTGTTGATTGCAGAATTGCTTGGCGAGGGATGAAGAAGTTAAGTTGCTTGGATCAATTTCTCCTTTGATTATTCCAAGCTTGAGTAGCATTCTTTAAGTAGTTAGCACTGCGTTTTGAATGAATCTATTATTGCTCTGTAGTTTCATCCCTGCCTTTTTGTTAGTGTCTTTGAATTCTTTGCTTGACTTCAAATACACACGTTCACATTAAAAAGCGTTTGTGTTTTAAGTCTTATTTCTCTGTTTATGGACTTTCAGACATTATATGAGATGATTTCATGAACAAGCAAACACTCAGAACAGGAACGTAAACCTCAGGGATGGCTGTATTTGTGTGCCCTGTGTGTAAAGCCCCATCAGTATGGAGAGGCTGACTGAATGATCCGAGACTTGGTAAGGTTGGCAGTGAACTGAGGTTGTCATGGTGTCTGAGAAGCTATCCCACAACACACAAAGACACACCGCTGATTCTTCTTTGAGCAACCCTGCATATAAACAAGACATGGCCTACTCCCATAAAGCACACATATATGAACATCAAAAAAAATGCCCATCTTTCATTAAGTTGTGTTTGGATTCATGTGAACTATGTGTTTAAAGTTTTTGGGTCCAGTGTTATTATACAGTTTTTATTATGCAGGTTTATTGTCTTGTATTGACAAAGCTCCAGCTAGTTCCTGAAGTTTCAATAGGACACTTGTAGCAATGGAAGACAAACAAGTCATTCCTCCCAGGGTGGTTGCCAGGGGATAAGGAGGGGGGTGGGGGCATGACTCCTCTAATTTGAGAGTGAACATGTGGCGCTGCTGCTGCCTGTGCCATAAACCGGTGACGCGTCCCACCAGGAAGCCTTTCCAGCACAGGTGCAATCTGCACTGCAGCATGTAGTGGAGAGAACAAAGCCTCTTATCGGCAAGCAGACTTTCATAGATAAGCAGAGGCATGGAGCAGTACGTGCTATGACTGAAATAGCACTTTTCAAGCTCCAGTAGCGATTAGGGAATGGACACAATGTCACAGATTGAATGTCAAATCATACTGTAGGTTTTACATATCAGTTTACTCTGATGCCATAGAAAGCATCTTTTAGAGCAAGAGTATTCAACTAAAATTTATAAAAGTCTAGCTACATAAAATTCCTTTCCAACAGATAACCTGCTAACATGACTGAAGGATGACAGCCAACGACCTTTTAATTTATAACCATTAATGATTACTTCATGGCTACAAATAAGAGAATTCAAAGTGGTTCATCATGGCATCATGTTACCACTTTTGACTAGTGCCAAAGACTCTAAACAGATGACAATTTGACATGGGGAGATTCAACACATGCTTCTTTGTCCATTTGTCTTTAAACGTTATGCTTTTTTTTTTTTTTTTTTTTAAACAAGACAACTGTTGGTTCTGGCTAGAGAAGGTAAATGAAAAGAAAAGTCTATGAAAGTCTGTGAAAACCCTAGCTAGTCTCTGATCTGATGAGCTGCTTTCAGCTTAAAACATTTACATAAATGCATGTGATTTAGATAATTTGCAATAGAGTAATTTTTCCACGTGCTCAGTTCGCTGAAATACTTTGCTGGGTCCACATCTGGACCGCGGTCTACTAGTTGACAACTTGTAACTTAGTTTGATTAGCAGTTTGTTCTAATACCAAGCTCAAGTTGTGTTAGTTTTCATTGTTGCAGTTTTGTAATTGCCCATTAGTACCAGCTTTGTTTCGACAAGACGGCATATGTACTGGTCACACCAAATAACCAGCGAGCACTAAAACTCATTAATGCCATGATTCATGTTGCTGAGCAGGAGTGCACTCCAACTAGCATTGCTAACACAACATGATCTGCTTAGCATGTCATGTATTTGTGTTGCATTGCTTAAGCCAAATCCTTTGGTCCCATTCTGATACTACATCTAAATTTCACATCACATCTGCTCAAACAAACCAAACTAGGGAAGCAAACGGACCATTTGAAATCCTCGAACATCTGTTTAGGAAGCGCTCCAGCAGGCTTAATCCTCAAGCTGTGGGACAGGGTGTTACGTTTCTGGACAAATATTCATTAAACTATTGGTACTTATTTGCACTATTTCTCCCCTGTAGATATTGGTCATGGCTGCAAAGTCTTCATCGTCCACAGATGATCTATACCTCGAGGAAACGGGGTCTGGAGGATACCCTGAAGATGATGATGACTTCAGCTCTGGATCAGGCTCAGGTAAGACATCTTCACCTCCAATGGTTGTTGTTTTCCTAGAATCCATTACAAGGCTTAGCTCTTGGCTCTCTGGACTGTTCTGCTTTTGTGTGATTGATTTTGGTGCTCCTTTCAGGTGCTGGTGAGGAAGAGGAGGTGATGGTTACAGTAAACACGCTATTCATAGCACCCAAAGCTAAGCCTACACAGGACAGCACCAAAGACTTCACACCCAGAGTGGAGACTTTCACAGCCCGGGACTGGGACCACACAAGAGAACTGCCTAGACAGCCTGTCAGGACAGAGGTAGGTTTAAAGCTGGAGCGTTTTTTGCTAGTAGGCCGCTTTTTAGGTTTTAAATACTGCGTTTTGGGCTGCATACTTTTCCTTTTAGATGTACCATTTCATATAGAATTGTGTCTAATACTGTGTGTACTTCCACTCATAACCCTATAAATACATACACATACATGTCAATAGATGAATGACAATTTTGTGAGTATTATATTTTTTATTGTATGTAACTTAATCTTTCCATTGAACAAATTTCATAAGCTATAAAACAAACATAAACAAGGCTAAAAAAAACTCCAAATACTTCTCTATTATATTTTAACTGATACCCGGATACAGTAGGACTAAAGTTGATAACTGACCTCTGTTATCAAACAGGCGTTTCCACTCACAGAACTGTCGCTCACTCAGTGTTTTTTTTTTTTTTTTTTTTCTGCACCATTCTGTATAAACTCTAGAGACAGTTCTGTGGGAAAATCCCAGATGATTAGCAGTTTCTGAAATACTCAAACCAGCCCATCTGGTACCAATACCCATGCCACGATCAAAGTCACACAGATCACACTTTTTCTTCATTCTGTTGTTTGATATGAACATTAACTGAAACTCTTGACCTTTACCTGCATGATATTTTTGCATTGTGTTGCTGCCACATGATTGGCTGATTAAATAAATGCATGAATGTGCAGGTGTACAGGTGTTCCTAATAAAGTTCCTATTAATATGAAGGATCATATTTTATTGTAGTGTTTCTAGCTAAGAACTATGCCTGTGCCATGCACAGCACGTGACAGAAATGGAAATAGAGAAATGGACTTCATGCGTGTCTCAATCTTGCTGAACTTTGTTCCACATGGAGCCCATATTAAAGGTCACATTAACATGGGCGTGTAATGGCAGCAGCGTGTGTAGGTGCTTCCGCGGCACATCACACCTTTTGGAGGTATTAACTTATTGCAGGATAATACCCTGGAATTGTAATCAAATGGAGAAAAAAAAACATTAGCCTGCTGGGTTGAATTAAACCAACCAGCAGGCTGTGTGTGAATTATTCATTAGAAAAATCATTAGAAGAAGAATGTATGCACTGAAGCTTTATTGAACTATTTATAAATGTCTATTATATTAGAACGTGAATGCTGTAAGCCTTCTTTGTGAATTATTCTTCATGTATAATTGGTCTGCTGGGACAAATATTGGATGATGTGTAACCAAATATACGGTATATAAGTACATTTCTGTGTCACAGTGTACACTGGACAGTGAAAACAGTCCATTGTGATTGCTTGATTTGTGATTGCTGCCATTGTGTTACATTCTTATGCCAGTTCCTCTCCTCTCTTTTCAGCCCCCGGTTCCCGTCACGAAGGATGTGCGCAGAAATCCAGGCGCCGGCACCACCAGCTCTCCTCGCTCTCCCGTAGAGCCCTACGAAGTGCACTCAGAAAACCTCTTCCAGAGGACAGAGGTTCTGGCAGGTATGTATGGGGGCCATTTTGGTTGTGAGCCTCTTTAGTTTGGGCTTCCGTGTTAAATCCTGTGTGATCCGTGGTGTACATTTTTTTAAGTTAAGATGTTTACAGTATGAAACCACTTACTTTGTCTTGACTAACTAACATCATTGGCTGAAATTCAATGACAGAAAAAAATCAAATCCATCTTTTGTGCTTTTTGGGTAATATTAGTACAAGAAGTATTGCTACAATCCTACACTAAAAGAGTTTACAGTTAGTGGCCTTAGTGTTGTAAGGCTCTATCTGGGTGAAGAGCTGTTTTAGGATAAGATTTTACATTCCAGCTTGCAAAAGTGTGTGGGACTGAAATCTACATTTACAGCTCTACAAGGCTTACACTTTAAGGTTACTTCAAATGTACATTATCATAATTAGGAGACAGTTAGAATGGAAATTTTGAACACTAGCAAAATACTTATAGAACCTGTTATAATGTGCTGTTTGTTTTTATAAGGTTCTATCTGCCTGTTTTTTTATTAAGCAATCTCTTAATCTCTAATGCTGATAAACTCAGCAGAGAAAGATTTTTAAGCTTGTTATGACCACATTATGATCATATGTGAATGTATTCTCCAAATTTCTAAGAAAGAAGATATTTCACTTTTTAACACCTGAAGTAGTTTCTAAACAAGATATTTTACCTTGAAATTTCATTGTAAAACATTTAACAATATTTAAATTGCTAGCTGCCACTGTAAAGTTCAGTTTATTAAGCACACTGCATGTAACTAGCTAATGTCAGTAATATTTAATGCTAATGTTATGGGACCTTAGTTGTAATATTAGCTTTCCAGCTGTGCTGCAGATGTTTTAATGTGCCAGCACGATTATACATTGTCAAACCAGGAAGTGCAGGAGAACTGTCACCAATTGTATGCACTTAATTTTATTATGCTCATGGAGCATATGTAGAACATCTAGAGCTAAATGTTACTTATTGTTGTTCTTTGTTAGAATATGAATAGAACGTGGTGCATTCATCCTGCATGATGATTGGCTGGCGGATAGATGACGTTTATGTGGTTAACTCATTATTAAATACCAGCTAGAACCTTACAACTCTGACAGTTCAATCTCTTCTATGATGCCTCCTATGCCTTTCCACCACCCCCACCCCAGAATCCAGAATAGAGGAAAAAAGCATGCAGCACTGCCTTCAAATAACTGAACAATTCCATGAAGTTTACCTCCAGAGGGGAAATATTAAAAGCAAGTTAACTCTGCTCTGTCTGGGTAATATGCTGCACCAGAGAGGTTTTGCAGTGTGGGTGGACAGACAGCTTCCTACATCCTCCCACCTTTCTTTTGTTCCTTCTTTTCAAAAGGAGCTGAAGAGCTCTTTTTATTTAATTAGGCAATTAAGTGAGGCTTAACTGAGGAAGAGCATAGCCTGCTTTTTATGAACTGTAGAATTTAGAAAGCCAGAGCCTCAATGTACAACTCGTACGCAGATGATTGTCACTGCCATTAATGCTGGTGAGGACACACACAGAGCTGCCTTTAACCTCTCCTTTATTTCTTTCCTTTCAGCTGTCATTGCAGGTGGAGTTATTGGATTTCTCTTTGCCATCTTCCTCATCCTCCTTTTGGTGTACCGCATGAGGAAGAAGGATGAAGGCAGCTATGATCTTGGTGAGAGGAAACCCTCTGGAGCAGTGTATCAGAAGGCTCCTACCAAGGAGTTTTATGCATAGACTCCCTTTCCACAACTGTCTCGTAAGCTAAACTTCATCAGTGACAGCAATGACGGTCCCATATCGCTGACGACGACAAACACGTTCAAGTAAAGATCAAAACTAAGACAACAACTGAGGAACATAAGTAACATAAAGAAAGCTTTTGCATAGAGTATTGTAATTCAGACCTTTCTTTCTTTTTTTTTTAATGGAAAAAAAACAAGCAATTATGGTAAATCTCAGTGTATTTAAACTTTTATTGTGTATTATTTGAAAAGGATGAAAAGACAAAAAAAAACACACACACACAATCTGTAAAGGTGAAGAATTTTCATCTGTCTTCTGTCAAAGGAGCTGTTTTTAGTCGCTGACTACTTTTTAACTGTAGCAGTATGTATTTGTAAAGAAAAAAAAATTTAAGTGGAAACAATTTGAATAGAATTGTTCTGTATCGGTCCTGCTTTCTTTTTCAGCATTATTTTGTCCTAGCATGTCTAATGTTGATGTTAAAGGTGTATTTCATTAACTTATCTTTTTCTCTGGTGTTGAAAAATGCCTTTCTTTACTTCTCATGGAGCTCTTTTGTCTCTGGATTAACATTTATCCTTCAGTGTAAATGTTCTCCCTGTTTTTTTTTTGTTTTTTTTTGTCCACCTGGTCAATTTTCAATGGAATTTTGTGTTACTTTGTTTTTCTTTTGGTGTAGCTCTAGCTTCATATGTAATATCGCTTGTGGTTCGGTCAGTAATTGGACGTAAAGGTGATAGGTGACAGTACATGTAGAGCAAAATCTACCCACATATAGCTTTATTATTTAAGAGAAAATCCCCCTCATTTTTCTCCTGGCGCCACTGCACAGTGTTTGGACGCTAATTTCAGTTTCGTTTATGATGACTCCCAACTGTAAAGCCTGGATCCACTATGAATTTGCCTTGGAATCCATTCCGGTGGGACCTGATTGTTTTTGGCATTGACATCATTCATATCTGTGAGTTTATATTAGTGATTAGAAGGAAGTGACATACTGGTGTTTCAGAAAATCCTATTTAAACATGACTGGTGCATTTACGCATAAGCTCATGTTCTTTGGCTTTCGCTTTAATCTGAATGGTTGAATCTGCTGCCCCTGATCTGTTTGTTCCTCTCTCTTGAGTGTGATGCCTTTGGCTTTTGAGCTTGGCTCGGCTGACCCCAAGACACACGGGTGGCTTTTTGCCAACGTTTTGGTGCTTCTGATAAAGGCATGCATTTTGTCTCTAGAGTGATCCACGCCAAACAGTTTTGATCTAATCAGTTTCCTTTTGTGTTAGAAGCTATACTTAGAAGAGGAGAACTGCTCCTATTAATGGTCTGGTGCCCATCTAAAATGATAACGAGTCCAGGAAGTTCCTTCTCAGTGGTTTTCCCCCCCTCTGGAAGTCTGTATGAATTCGGCAGGTCATGAAGTCGTACTGAAAAGGAAAGCAGAATGAAGAGGCCCCTGTTTCCGAACATGTCACACACTGCATACTGAACTCCACACATTCATGGGTTTAGCTTCCTATTTCCAACCCCATGTAGTGACAACCCCTCTGACATGATCCGTCTTAGCTGGACATGAACACAGAAAGTTACTGCAAAAAAGAAGTAAAGGATTCTTATATTGTGGTATCATATTCCCTTGGTCACCTTTGAGTTTTCACATTTTATTGTGACTTTTTCATATTTTTTTTTTTAATCCTTTAGACTTTTTAAAGATGAGTCCAAATGCTTATTCACATATAAAAACTATATAGAATAAAATATATAAATGTATATTCACAAAACGTTTTAAACCTTCAAAGTGCCTATCATTTGGAAATGTGCTTGTGTGTGTATCGGCTGAAGGCAGTGTGTACATCAGAGTGGCCAGAGCAACTGGTATCGTGTAAGCACAGCTGACTGTAATGGTAACCTTTTTTAGTCTTACAAAATGCAGACAGTATTGTAAGTTGAAACAACACTACTGAATAAACATTGTGGCCTAATGTTGATCATTTCCTGACTGTTTATTGAAGTGTTTCCTCAATCAGAGGAAATTATCTAGTGGCCTGGGAAAACCATCACATGGTCAAATGCCGACATTTTCTGCTATATATAGTTCTGAAAACTAAGGATTTTTCTGAACTGAAATTAAAGTAATAGCATTTTAAATTCTGGTTTCCCCCAAAGGTGAAAAGGGAGAAAATTGGATTTAAATATCTTGTTCTGACTGTGGTGCACGAGCCTCACTGACATTTTGACAGCCGGTATGAGGTTTATGTCCATTTCACTGTGGCCTGTAGATATCCAACAACTTGATCAAAGTGTGACATTATCTAGCAAAATCTTAGACATCAGTAGGCAGACTGTTACACCACCACTGTTATACCACCAGTTTTGTTAATCTGGCTCCTTAGCCAATTATCTTTTCAGGAAGCCTAGACAAGATTACAAATAAATAAAACATTTCCAAATCATTTTGGTGAAATATATTCAAAAGTGTATGTTAGGCAGAAAAATCTATGTTTTTTTGTTTCTCACAATTGAACCACAGAGACATCTGATGGGTTTTCCCAGACTGCCAAAAATATGAAGTGGACTGGGTGGAGAAATATAGAGCTATAGGTGCTTTTATAATGGAAGATAACAACAATCACTGGGTCATGCTAAACAGGTTTACATACTTACATATGCATTGGCTTTAGGTTAGTGGGTAAACCCAGGCAACAAAGTGTTTAGGGTTAAGTTAAAATAGACTGAGAATTTATTATTCCCTTGGCCAAGGGTTTGTAGACACCTAACCATCACCTCCATATGTGGTTCTTCCCCAAAAGGTTGCCACAAATTTAGAAGCATTCCATAGCATTACAGTTTGCTTCGACTGGCTCAAACCTGTTCCAGCCAATGTCCCTGTACACAAAGCAAAGTTCATGAAGACATGGTTTGTGAAGGTCGGAGTGGAAGAACCCGAGTGTCCTGCACAGAGCCCTGACCTCAACCCCACTGATCACCTTTGGGATGAACTGGAACACTGACTGCACCCCAGACCTCCTCACCTACTGTAACATCAGTGCCTGACCTCACTAATGCTCTTGTAGCTGAATGAACACAAATCCCCATAGCCACACTTTAAAATCTAGTGGAAATCCTTCCTGGAAGAGCGGAGGTTATTATTACAGCAAAGGTGGTCTAAATCTGGAATGGGATGTTCAGCAAGCCAATATTTGACATATATAAATATAAAATATGGGTCAGGTGTCCACAAACTTTTGGCCATATAGTGTAATTACACTGATGTTGATTACAGTTAATCTCATATGGCATGAAGTTTATATAATATCTGTAATCCAACCAAATGTTTAAGGTACACAGAAGCTTATTATTAAATGTTAAATGGTGAAATTTTGCCTTGGCTGGTTTTGCCTTAGTAAGAAATTGATTGTGGTCAAGTGGAAATCACTGAAAGTAGGTTTGTACATGAACATTTCCATTGTAATTGTGTTTTTTGAAATTAGATCTTGTGTTTAGCTCCTTACCACTGGTGCCCATACAACCACTTTTTTCCTCTCTCTCTCTCTCTCTCTCTCTCTCTCTCTCTCTTTATTTTTTTTGCTTGCCTTTTTGTTTTCAGTTTTTGGTCAAGGGGTCAGGCCAGACTTTAACCATGGCAGATGTACAGACGTGCTTCTCTCTATAGTCTGAGATGAGTGTCATCTGCAGCATCTGCCCCAATCTCGTCCAAACAGCACCACGAGCCGGCCACAGCGAGTGTCCTCCATATGCACGTCCATCCATTCACAGAGTCATACACACGTCACGTCCTACCATTTGTGTTTGTGTGCATGTGTGTCAAAGTGCACCCTGGATTTATAACCCACTGAATAGGTTCCCTATGTTTGTGTTTGGGCTGGGGTAGGGGTCTGTGTCAGAGTGTGCCTTTAAATTATAGCCCTCTCAATAGGGTGCATGAGGAGGGAGGGAGGGAGGGCATGGATGGCTGCATATGGGAGACAAAAGGGATTTGGGTCTGCTCTTACAGGTGACAGAGCTAATTCAGTAATAAGACCAGCGGTTGTTGCTAAACCATGCAGAAATTTCAAACATGTAGCGTCCAAAGCAAATATACTGCAGGTTTCATAAGAAGCACTGGCTGGAAGGTAGAGTCAGGACCAACACACACTCATTTGTCTATGCTGAACCATATACACTGTATGTACACACAATTCTGTTCATCATACAATTTTTTTAGCTTAACTATCCTCCAAAAAAAAAAAAAAAAAAGAAAAATTCATGTCCAGCTAGGAGAAAAATTCCAGATACATCACAAACATCATAAGATCTCATTTGTAGTATATATGCAAAATAACATTGTATTCTTCTGGATAATGTATAAACTCACGGGCCACTTTAATAGGAACACCTGCTCGTTCAGGCAGTTAGATCAGGTGAGGTTTTTCCAGTCTTCAGCTGTCCAGTTTTGGTGAGCCTGTACCCATTGTGGCACGTCTGAGATGCTTTTCTGCTCTCCACTTTTGTAAAGAGTGTTTTTTTGAGTTATCATAGCCTTCCTGTCAGCTCGAACCAGTCTGTACATTCTCCTCGGACCTCTCTCATGAACAAGGCATTTCTACCCACAGAACCGCTGCTCACTGGATGATTTTTTTTTAAAAATCCCAGGAGATCAGGAGTTTCTGAAATACTCGCACCAGCCCGTCTGCCACTAACAAAAGTTCCACGGTTAAAGTCACTGAGATCACATTTTTTTAATCCATTCTGATGTTTGATATGAACATTAACTGAAGCTCTTGATCTGCGTGCGCACGATTTCATGAATGGTGCTTCTTCCACATGATTGGCTGACTGGGTAATTGCATAAATGAGCAGGAGTGCAGGTGCTCTTTTTTAAAAGTGGTTGGTGAGTGTAAATCCAATTCAGTTTTCAGCATGGCACATGTAACATCAACAACAATAATACCAGTTTGAATCAAAACATATGCTTCTTTTGGAAGCAGAATTGTTCTGGAGTTTTTTTTACAGGTTGCAGAAGAACCAGCTGCTTCCCAAGATTACTGTTAAAACTATAACAAACGTTTTACTGTGCCTTTGATTTAATCTTCACAATTTGTAACGCATACTTTAGAAGTAGGCTACTTTTGATTTATCTTGCATGTGATCTGTCAGAGTTTATAACAGAGCTGCTTTGTGATTTACTTGGATGATTTTTTAATATGCTGTTCTTTGATGCGAGTCATTATTTATAGAGTGTAGCTCTAGGACAGTGTATGTTACTCCTCCGGAAGAGGCACTGACACATGGCCTGACTTCAAAGCCATATACAATTGCTTGAGTTTCTCTCCACAATAATTTATGACATGCATATAAAGCAAGTGCTTTGTGTGATTTAAAGGACACGACTTGAAGCATTCAACCATTGGAAATCGAAGGTAATGAAGGAGAGGTGGCTCGTATAAATCCTAGATTTCACCAAGAGCATCCATGGATTAGGTGTACACTACACAACATAGAACACCTATACAGGATGGATAATTGGAAGTCTGGAGGGGGAAATCAGACAGGTCTACATTTAACAGACTGGGTGAACTGCTTCCTGTCAAATTCACAGTATACCATTCCTAACTGCACTTAGCTGCCATATTGTATCCACCAGCTCCATTTTATTTATTGCAACCTGTTTTTATGCAGGGAGGCAGCCCAAACCTACATGACGGAACAAGGATGTAAGCCATCTTCGTTATGTACAATATTTGCAATTTCCACATTGATTGGAAATTACTAAACCTGTTTTGCATTTTTCATTTGCATTTACAATGGAAGACATTTTTTGGAGCACTTTCGCTGACCTGCAAAGATATGACGCTTGTGCAACTCTTTCTCTAACTATCTGGGTTTCTTGTATTTTTTAACATTGCATGGCATCAGTCCTTGAACTAGTGGGTTGCTACGCAGTGTTGTACAACTCAGAACACTTGTATAATAATAGGTACAAACAGAGACAACCTTGTTACAGCTTAAAGCCATAATGCTGTGTGTTTTGTGGCTTGACTCTGTACATGTTAAATTCTGTTCAAATACTAATGACCTCTTTTAAGTGAGCAGTTTTTTTAAAGCTGTTATTTGACAGATATAAGCCAGTGTTGCATTGATTTGCTCTCTGTTGTAGATGTTGTGCATTTGTGGGGCAGCATAAGCACTGCCCCATTTAGCTTCCATAGAGTTAGTATTGCACCTAGTGGTCAAAAATGGGAACTTCAACAAGCACTAATGGAGAAATGGGGCAGGAATCATGCTGCCCCTTGCTTTGGGGAGGAGAAAAAGACAAGACAGTTAATGACAGAGTTGTCAGGATTGCGTTTGTGTACACCAAATTAGGCTAGTTTAAAATGCTCATTGGCTAGGCCAAGATCTTGTTTTATACTTAATTCCAAGTAATCAGAATTAAATCTGATACATTTCCACAAACAAAGTGTAGTGTTTTGCTTGATGGCAAACTGTAAGTGCAGGCACTGTGTCTGTGATGTACAGAATCATGTCTATTGTAAGATATACTGCAAAGATTGGGAAAGGGAAAAGGGAATTATGGAGTGCATACATCAGAAATGGACATGCACTGTGCTGACCTTGTATCCCACACAGACGCTGAGAAAAATAAGAAAACTGTGTCTCTCTTTCACAATACCCAAATTGTTTGGGCTAAATTCAGGTCTTTTGTGTGGTTTTTGAGATGTAGTTGGGCTGGAATAATTGCTGTAACCTGGCAACTCTGGTTAATAATTTTAGCTATGTTTGCCTTGTTGGCAATGGGAAACACACCTACTGTATCAGACACAGTTGAACAAATGTAGGTCTAAAACCACTGCAAATGAGCTGCTAAACTGTTTGCTGGATGACTGTAGGTTGCTGACTCTCAACTGCCTATTACGAGGTTACTCTAATAATTCTCTACATAGTAGTATATGTCTGTGGTCATAAGCCACTGGTGCCCTTGTGTCCAATATGTGTCTAAAATTAATTATTCATTTAAATAAATCACATCAAAATGAAACCAAATGCCCTACATGTGAAAGAATTAACATGTGAAAATAAATGAATCATGCATAAAAAATAAAACCAAACATGAAAATAAAAACACATGCACATGTGAAATGTCCACTAAGTTAATCGTGTGATTATATATTTTTCTCTTCTCTGTAAACACAACCAGGCAAAATACGTTGCAACAAGGTGTGGGAAAGCAGATATTTTCAATATCGGAAAGTCTCTGTATTATCATTAGCTTAAAGATTTTACAAGGGAAAAAAAAATCTGTATTTTAAAAAATGCCATGTTACCATACTGCATTACCATGTGACTTGCAGGTCTGATTGTGTTTGGAGAGAAGAGGAGAAGTTAGGCTTATTTCATGAACCAGGTAAGCCTAATCATATGTCGTAAAAACCAAAAACTTTATTGGGCTACACTCAATATGTTAAAAAAAGGGTAGTGGTAGATGTTAGCTTGGTTAAAATATGTTGCTGAATATGATATACAGAGTGAAAGTTTGGGTGAAAGTTGGATACATTGCTATGCAACATCCGTTTACGTCAGAACATTGCTATTCAGCATATAGAAGTACAGAAGGTGCACTTTTGAACGTTTTTCTGTGAGACTGGGTTGGTGACGTTTGCGTGACCTTTCTGTAAGGGTCTGGAAGTGTACTTGACAACTCTTCACTCTCCACAGTGAATGTGTGGGAGGTATAACCTGCTTATTTGAGAACATTTATGAATTACATCAACTTCCTACATGCACCTCAAGCCTACAGCACCATAAATTTCATGAATTATCCACCTGTAGAAGCCGCACAAAGAGTCAGTAGTTAACAGTGAACAACAAGGTGAAAGCATATGAGCTGTAGGAAATAACAGCCGCTAAAAATGTCTTTTCTCCCCAGAGACTGCATACTCATTGCATTTACTGCGCCAACCAATTCAGCAGCTTCACGTTCTCAGTCTACCCTGAGGGAGGCTCGCAGATCAAAAAGCCGGCATATGTAGACCATACTTATAGGTGGTAGCACTGTTAGCACCAGACTCTTGATTGCACACATCTTCTCTGGTCTTGGGATAATTCCTAACAGTGTTCACATGAGCATTCACTCACATGTATGAAAGTTCTGACAGGTGATTGGAAAAAACATGCTCCTTGCACAAAATGGCTTGATGCCAGAGTAATTGGTCCCAGTGGGTAAGAGGTGTACATCTATTTGCAATCTTAGTCTCTCTCCCATAGAAGACAGAGACATGCTTGAATGCTTAAGGCTGATGCAGAAAAAGAATGCTGTAATTACAAATGAATCATGCACTGCCATTTTGCCAGTGAGATGCTGTTCATTATGTTTCACTGAATGTGCTCGGAGAAGATGATTAATATCAAAGCCTTTAAAAGGTAACCTGTTGGGGTTTTGCTGAAGTTGAGGCTGTCTCTCTTAAAACAGATTTCCTTTGACTTTGAAAATTATACACATGAGAGGAAGTCTGTGCATCCTTTTAAAGATGTATGACCAAATGTTTGTGGACACCTGACCATCACACCCATATGTGCTTGTTGAACATCCTGTTGTAGATTTAGCCCCCTTTTGCTGTTATAATAACCTCCACTCTTTCGGGAAGGCTTTCCACTAGATTTTGGTTGTTGGTGTTCCAGTTCATCCCAAAGGTGTTCAGTGGGGTTGAGGTCAGGGCTCCGTGCAGGCCACTCGAGTTCTTCCACTCCAACCTTCTCAAACCATGTCTTCATGGAGCCTACACTGTGCCCATTGTCATTGTCATGCTGGAACAGGTTTGTGCCTCTTAGTTCCAGTGAAGGGAAATCTTAACGCTACAGCAAAAACAAAAACATCCTGGACAGTACTTTGATTCCAACTTTGTGGCAACAGTTTTGGGAAGAAGTCCACAAACTTTTGGCCATATAGTGTACAATATAATTGCTGGGAACTGTAAGTAGAAGGTAATGTTTATGTAGCCTAATGGCACTCAATGCTTTCGAGAGTCTTTTAGTTATGGTATTTAATCTATCAGAGAGTGGCATGTCGCTACAGCAGGTAGCATTGCTGCCTCATAGCTCCAAAGGTCCCAGTTCAATCCTGAGCCTGGGTTTTCTCCAACCTCCAAAAAAATGCCAGCAGGTGGATTAGCTATGTTTAACTGCCTCTAAGTGTGAATGTGTTTGTGCATGGTGCCCTGTGATGGACTGGTACACCTTTCTGGGAATATTCTGGCCTCACGTGCAGTGTTCCCAGTATAGGCTCCGGATCCACCATAACCCTGACCAGGAAGTGCTTAATGAAGATGAATAAATGCATTTCAATATCCTGCTAATCCATGCATGTTAACAAAAGTCATGTACTCTTTCATATTCTCTCTGTTTAACTGAGACTAGGCAGGATGGGATGTCTTCCTCTCTCTGATGCAGAAATAAAAAGCTCTTATTGCTGTGTGACTATCCTACTGCAGCTTCCAAACTTTAAGGCTTAAATTACTTTGAGGAAAAGATTAATAATACTCCACTCTCCGACAACAATCTCAATTTATAGAAACGGCAAGCGTCTCAATTTGCCACTAAATCATTTTTGATTTTGATTAAAAGCACCCAAGTAATGAATGCCAAGATGTCAACTTAGTTACACTTGATAAGTTTGAAAATGCATTTGATTTGACCTTAAAGCTCCGGTGGAATTCACGGCCATATCTATGCCACGACATGATAGTAAGGCTTCATTTTAATAGAGAATGTCTACTGTGGCCTCTCTGGAAATTAAAATTTGTAGTGATTAAGATCCTTGGAACCCACCGTGTGTACTGATTCATTTTAATTAAATTGCCAAGCTCGTGAGTGAAAATTATATGAAACACTATGTGATGTGATTTGGGCTTCAGCTGAACTTGAATTGAGATATGAGTCTCGATTCTAACTTCAAAGTCTAAAGTTGTACTGTTCATAGGAAACAATATACCACTTTGGTATCTTCATTCAATTATATTATTGCACAGAGATTTGTATTTATGCTGTCATATAGCATATATAATAAAATGTAATGTATTTAAGCAGAGCTTTTATTTAACTTTGCACGTACTGATTTATACTATATTTTCATTTATTTTCAGTAACTGTTATCTTCTGGAAAGACTTGTGATGGATCCGGAGCCTATCCCAGGAACACTGGGTGCAAGGCAGGAATACACCCTTGATGAGATGCCAGTTTATCACAGGGCATTGGATACACACATTCACACCTAGGGGCAATTTAGAGTCACCAATCAACATGTGTATGTTGACACACATATGGTAACTCTCATCCCCCCACCTATTTGTTCTTTAATGTTTGCAACAAGATGTTAGAGATCTTCTACCAGTCTGTGGTAGCCAGTGCAGTCTTCTTTGCAGCAGTATGCTTGGGAGGTGGCATCAGCTGGAGATGCAAAAAAAAAAAAAAAAAAAACTCAACAAACTGATCAAGAAGGCCGGCTCGGTCTTGGGCTGCTCTCTGGAAAGTTTTGAGATGGTGGTGGAAAAGCGGACACACACAACCTTCCTGGACAACAAAAAGCATCCCTTCCATGACCTACTGGTTAAACAGCAGAGCTCCTTTAGTAGAAGACTCATTCAGCTCTGCTGTAGAAAGTGGTACAGGAAGTCGTCTGTAGCAACAGCGATCACACGGTACAAAAGCTCATCACTGTGCTGGGACACTATTTTGCACTGAGCCAGTGTTAGGATAAGCTCATTGGACAATAGTTGAACCTGAATAGTTGAATCATCACTATCCACTATTCATATTCATATACACTGCCACTTCCATTCATTTTTCTGTTTTCACATTATTTACAATGTTTGCACTGCACTGCCAATTTAATTCCACTCAAGTCTGCTGCTTGTATCTACAATGTTTTATATCCACTGCACACTGCATTACCACATCACACTCTTACACTGTATAATAATAATGATAAGAATTATATATAAATAATTCTTCTTCTATATATATATATATATATAATTCTTGTTTTGTTTCATTTATAATGTTAAATTACTTTTAGTGTACATCTAACTCTCTGTGCTGTTGCTGTAATAGGTGAATTTCTCTCCGGGATGAATAAAGTGATCTATCTATACTGACATGTTTTGGGACGAAACTGGAGAACCCAGAGGAAACCCACACACACACACCCCCCAAGAACATCCAGAACTCCACATAGGCAGTAACCTGAGCTCAGGCTCAAACCAGAGATCTTGAAGCTGTGAGGCAGCAAACGCTACCCTCTGCACCACTATGCCACCCACTTTCTACTATACAGTGAAAAGTGTTTGAAGACAGAGGAGAATGAAACGTACTAATTAGCAGGCTTAGCATTCAAAGGGACACATAACTTGCTATCTCTTACCGCTGACATTTCTGGTTTCATCTAACCACCAAGTCACTCAGACAAACACAAGCCCTAATTTCACAGCAAACCACAGCTGATTTTGTCCTACCATTACAAGTTTACAGAGCTTCCATGTTCCAATTAACCAATCAGCTGTAAAAACCCCTTGTGTTTATTTGACTGCTGAATCCTGTTATTAGGATGTTGAAGGGTGTGTGTGCATATATAACTATTATCTTGTCCCTATTGTCAGAGAAAGCAGTAATCTAAATTTAATCAGAGGAGGCCCAAGCTACATTCAGGACTCTATATTGTTTTTGTAGCACTTAGGCCTTGAGGCAGTTAGATCTGTGCACTGGGACTCTTAATTCAGGCATTTCAATAGTGGTGGCCATATCACAGATATTATTAGCAGTAAATAAATATTCACTTCTTTAAACAGCAGGATAAGGATTAAACCTTTAAAGAGTAAATGGTAGAACAATGCCTAGGAACCAGAAGTAACAATCACAACTTCAGCAAACACAATCACAACTTCACTAGCACAAACACACACACACACACACACACATGCAAACTTAGGTGTCTAGAATGTCTTTATGCTGTAACATCAAGATTTCCCTTCACTGGAACTAAGAGGCCCAAACCTGTTCCAGCATGACAATGCCCCATGCACAAAGCGAGCTCCATGAAGACATGGTTTGAGAAGGTTGGAGTGGCAGAACGCGAGTGTCCTGCACAGAGCCCTGACCTCAACCCCACTGAACACCTTTGGGATGAAAGTCTGAAAGTGGAAAGTGGAAAGCCTTCATGGAAGAGTGGAATTTATTATAACAGCAAAAGCATAACATATGGGTGTGATGGTCAGGTTTCTATATACTTTTGACTGTACAGTGTAGCATTAATTAGCTGCATTATTAATTATGTCAATGGATCATCCTTATAAGGATAGTAAGGTGTGTGTGTGTGTATGGTGGCCTGTGATGGACTGGGGTCCCATGCTGCCTTGCACACAGTGTTCTTGGAATTAGATCAACTGTATCCTTGACCAGGATAAAAATGATTACTGAAGATGAATAAATGAATGTTAAAAAAAAAGTTCAGTTTCAGTGGCACAACCTGACTGAAAAAGATTTTTGGATAGGGATAGTGGAGGCTGTGATGTACTTAACCTAGGCTGAAAAATATGCCAGTAGAATTACATAAAACGTATATTTTTAAATCTATTTTTTAGACCGTAAACTGCTCAGATAACAAAATTTCTCATGTTTCTTAAGAAACTTGTCTGCATGATCATGGTAAAGATGTCAAAACTATGTTATAACACATAGGGAATTATACAATGACAAAGAGTTATACAAATGAAAGTGATCTTTATATTTTAGATTATTAAAAGTAGAGGAGTTCTCTTCAATTTTCTTCACATTCTCCATGAGGCAGTGACCTGCTTTTCCACCAGTCCAGATAAAAGTTACAAAAAAAGTTTGCAAGAAAGACCACACCTTCTTCCTAGTTCCCATCTCTATCTTTCTCAACTAGTGACAAACTTTACACACCCGCCACCTTCCAGTCAGCTCCCTACTATTCAAAAACTCCTACACAAAAGTCTATAGTTGGGGGTCTGGCTATGTATACATCAGAAAGCAGAACCCGTTGAGTACTCCAGCCAAGGTTCTCAGAGTTCTCCTCACTTTTACAGTTCCACAATCACTCTTCATGTGGGGTCTGCACTTACAAAATGAACATACTTGTTCAGGGGCATTTAAAATACTACAATATACTGACTATACTACATACAGTGGGGACCAAAAGTCTGTGACCACATTGAAAATCTGGGAATTTTTTTTTCATTTAAAATTGGAAATAAAGAGAAGGTTTTAGATTAAAAAAAAAAAAAAAAAAAAAGAAAAGAAAGTAAATGTTCAATATGTTGAATATTTAATATTCAAGATTCTCTACTATTTCTATTTTCTGCACTATTTCCCTATTTAAATGTAAGCAAATGTGTGATCCTTTAACTGCTTTGTACAAAAGGTCAGATTTTCCTCATGCCTAATCTCTACTATTGAAGCATGCGTTCAGGCGACACTCCGATGGATTTGATCTAAAATGGATCATAAGGTTTTGCACAAACTCGTGGAGTCCATGCCAGCTTGAGTGCACATTGTTATTAAAGCAAAAACGGGAAGTATCAAATACTTAGAAACTCTGAAATTCATGTAAATATTTCAACTTTTCACCCAAGCTGTTGTCAATAGTATCATTTGTAATAAACTGTTGTATTAAATTAGAAAAGAATGCAAAACAGAAGCATTTTCACTAGTGCTCTCAGACTTTTGGACCCCATGTATATGCACGAATATAGAGTAAAATTGAATATTTGTCTTTGTGAATTAAATTCATGCATAAACATTACAATTTAATATGTTTCAGAAACTTTTGCATGGCGCTGTATAGAATTATTTTAGTTGAAATACATTTGGTTATGAAATTTAGATCCCTGTAAAGTAATTTCTTTTCTAACCCATGAACATATTATGTAATAGTGATTTCAGTGGGAAGGTTGATTACTAATTACTTTAATTGATTCCTTTAGTATACAGTACATCAACTCACAACGTGCAACTGTGAAGTTGATACACAATTTATTTTAAAATCAATTGCAGTATGTGATACCCAAAGCCAAGAAAAATCAATACCATTAAAGCAAGGCACAGTCCCATGGGATGGCATGAACTTGTTGGCCATAGAACGCAGTAGCTTTAATCGTATCTGAACTGATGTACACAAAAATGTATCTGTCCAAACCTCACATAATGTCTTTTTGATTTCACGCTAAGGTGCACAAACCTGGTAGAAACAACAGCATACCAAACAGAAAGCTGCTTGCTGTGATAATACCTCTGTCAGTGGGATTGAAGATTGGAGAAAGATGCTTTCAAAATGTATTGCCTCCCTGTTGTGACTTTACTGTGTCACATTGTCTATCACCTTGCTATAATTACACTCCATCATAGCCACTGCACATTCATCCTGCAGTAACATTGCTTTAAACTCAAGTGCTTATTAAACTAATGTTCTCATTTCTGCATAGACACTACTATCCTTTATTTTTGGCATCATAAAACACTAAAAATTATTGTGAAAATTGCCCCTTTAGAAAGTTCACTGCAATTTTACTTTGGTGTTAAGATTCATCTTCCAATCAAAACAAAGGAAAGTTCACAAATAGGCATTTGGGACAGCTGCTATTACTGTGCACCCATCATCGAGAAAGCTGGTTAAACTGTACTCTAACATATTGTCCTCATAAGGCTGTAGTTGTTAGTGCTAAATTCACAATAGAGACTCTTAGAGAGAGAGAAAGAGAGCAGCCAATGTTTTTTTTTTAATTATTCATCTTCAGTAAGCACTTAATCCTGATCAGGGTCGTGGTGAATCCAGAGTCTGTCTTGGGATCACTGGCTGTGAGGTAAGAATACACCCTGGATAGGCCACCAGGCCATCACAGGGCAACATGCCCACATACTCACACCTAGCTGCAATTTCGTAATCACTATTCTAACTATCAGCATTTTTTTGGATGTTGGGAGGAAACTGGAGAACCTGGAGATAACCCACCTGGCAGTGGTATTAATTTAATTTATGTACACTATATGGACTATATGCACTACAGTACATACAGAAATGTATGTGGACACCTGACTATAACACTCATATGTGCTTTTTGAACATCTCATTCCAGATTTAGTCCCCCTTTGCTGTTCTTGTGGGAAGGCTTTCCACTAGATTTTGGAGCGTGGCTGTGGGGATTTGTGTTCATTCAGCCACAAGGACATTAGTGATGTCAGATGTCAGGCACTGATGTTAGTGAGGAGGTCTGGGGTGCAGTTGGTGTTCCAGTTCATCCCAAAGGTGTTCAGTGGGGTTGAGGTCAGGGCTCTGTGCAGGACACTCGAGTTCTTCCATGCCAACCTTCCAATGTCTTCATGGATCTCGCTTTGTGCACAGGGGCATTGTCATGCTGGAACAAGTTTGGGCCTCGTAGCTCCAGTGAAGGGAAATTTAATTTTAATTTAATGCTACAGCATAAAAAGACATCATACACAACTGTGGCGACAATTTGGGGAAGAACCACTTATGAGCGCGATGGTCATTTGTCTTTTGGCCATATCATGTGTATTTATGGCAGCATTACAGAACCACTTTAGAACAAAAAGGACCGAGTTGCTAACCTGAACATGGTGCACATACTTTGGTTGGCCTTGTTTGGGTCAATGATAACCATATGCAAATTTTTAATTAAAATATCCTCATGAAAATAGCATCAACAGAAAATGCATGACCAAATTCAGCTCTCTTCCTTCTACCATAGCAGGACTTTGATGGCTTTAATATTTTTTGCTTTAGTTGATATACACTAACATGGCTAGGTAATATCATTGACCAATTTTCTGACCCTCATGGTTTGGTAGATGTGTTTGTTTGCTGTACATCATCTCCAGGCAATGAGCCCAAAATGCCAATTACATAGAGCTAAAACAATTTGGCTGGTGAGTATGATAATTTCATTTTATATTCCTATTCAATGAAACTACAAAGTAATTCATTTCATTCTGGTTGGCTAAGTGCCCCTGTCTACCACTATTTTATTTTCACTGACAGGAAATGAGAAGTGGGAAGAAGAATATACAAAGGAACACAATGAAGAAGAATGCATTATTGCATTTTTATTTTTCCTATTTCTTATGAATTGTTAGACTAGCAGGATTTACTGGCTCTGAAAATTTCCCAGTGGGAACAACAAATAATATTGTTCAGTGGGATTGAGGGATATGAAAGTACAAGAAACATTTCATCACTACCTCTTAGGGATGAGTTGAGACTGAGTCCAAATCGAGCTGGGCACAATTGCTTCCTGTGAAAAGCATGGACCAAATAAATACTGTATATTTGTGTACTATAAGAGAATGTTTTTTTTCCTTCATGGTTTTGAGTCATAACTGTACAATTTCAAAATAGACTTCTGTCTTTTGGGATAAAATATGCTGCACACTACAGTAGGAGCTATTTTTGAAATTCAGAGGAGGAACGGCATTTTGTAATTCAAATGAGTCATTTCAAAATCGAATGGTTATTTGAATAAGTTCTTAACTAAAATTCAGAAGGAGGTGTTACCACACACACACACACACACACACACACACACACAAAATGATGGAATAAAAATGTTTTTTTTCTAAAGATACAGTATGAGAGAGGGAGAAATATATGAAGAGAGTGAATCTATCCTTTAAATGTGGACTAGCTGAGATTTTTCTTCTAAAAATACTATATATTTCAGGTATTATATCTGTAAGTATGAATGTCCTGAACATTTTCCTGTTGAATACTTAACTGAAAATGGCCTGACCTAAAAATATCACCCAATAAATCATTTACAGAGGAACTGTCTGCATTTTCACAAGACATAAGTCTGCACTGCAAGATTTAAACCTCAGAATCTCTGGAGAATGGTTGTCTCAGAAACAGTGAAAAACTGGTGGAGTTGGACTTCATTTCATCTGAAAAGACTGCGCTAGCTTTTCCCCACATGAGATCTCAGTGAAAGTTGTATTACTGGCTCATCTGAAACAGCATTCTGCATGTAAATAATTCAACACTTCATGAAAAATGAATTCTGTCAATAAGTCGTTATGGGTCTCTATCTGAGCATTTCAAATCTTCAAACTTTCTAAAACTGAACTACTAAAGTATAGACAGTTTTTCAATTTTTGAGATGATGTTGTTTTTGTTTCATGGATTTCTGGCATGGCCATACATCAGCTGAGGTGGAATAAACCCATAAACACAATTTTACTACAGCTGTAACTGAACCTGAACATTCAAGCTGCTCAGAGATGAGTGGGGTTCTCCAGGAGCCAGTTTTTGGTCCCCTTTTGTTCTGCCAATATCACTAAATCACTGAGCCTGATGATCAGATCACATGGCTTCTTCTAACCCTGCTAAACTGATTACATACTCCTCCCCATCCATGTCTCAAATCTCACAGCTGATTTATTTCTTTCCTTTATTTACTATTTCTTTCGTTCCTACATTAAAAAAAAAAATCATCTCATTGTACCTGTTTTAAAGAATTTTTTTTATGCTGGACCTTCAAAATGACCATTGACTCCCTTATAGCCAGAGATGGTACAAGTACTCAGATTCCTTACTCAAACAAAATGCAATTACTGGTTTAAAGTACTCTTGCAAAAGCTGAAATCAGCTTCACTCAAAGTAGAAATGTATAAACTCTTAAATTTACTTAAAGTATGAAAGTAAAAAACTAAAGAAAGATTCACAAAAGAAAAACTTCTGCCTCGAGTTACATTCTGGTTGTAGTTACTAGTGGGAAATTAATGCTTCTCTACCAAGGAAACAACAAACGTGGGAAAAGATTAGCTAAGGCTAACTAACAACAGCTTCCTAATCTCTCAAATGTTAACCAGCATGATAACTAAGTCCAGATTTGTTAGGAATTATTTTGTAAGATGTTAAAAGATCACCACTTGACTGAAAGACATATAATGATTGGGAATTTTCAAACGTAGTAAATAAAATTCAAAAGTATTAGGTGAAAGAAAAACGTTCCTGTTGGCACCCCATCCACGGTGCCCCCCGCCTTGTGCCCAAGTCTCCTGGAATAGGCTCCAGGCTACGCCGCGACCCTGTGTAGGATGAGCGGTACAGAAAATAAAGGGATGGATGGAAAACACTTTCTTGGAAAAACTTTCTTTTATAGTACTCTACACATACTTAAAAAGCAGACATAAGTAATTGGACATTGTTAGTTCCAACTTGTGTTTATAGCCCATCTGGCAAACACATTTAAAATCCTGTTGTCATTGTCTTTGCATTACTTCTTGGTTTTCTGACTTTTTTTTTGTAGTTATTGTTTATGCACTTACTTAGTTTGGAAATTGTCCTTTAAGTTACAGACCAGATCTGTAGCACTTGCAAACAATCAATAGTCTTGATTGTTTCAGGTTACGAATCCTTATTGATTGGCAACATACTTTGTGCCTTTGAGTATTTGGATAAAAGTGTCTCCCAGGGCCACACTGCTGCCTCGCACCTCCAGTTTGAATCCCGGGTCTACCCTGTAGTTTACATGTTCTTCTGCATGTTGCATGTTTCCCCCTCCAGTCCAAAGATGTGCATTGTAGGCTGACTGGCATTTCCAAACTATCTGTAGTGTTTGTTCTATTGTGCCCGGCGATGGGTTGGCACCTTGTCCAGGGTGTCCCCCGCCTTGTGCCCCGAGTTCCCTGGGGTAGGCTCCAGGCTACCCCACGACCCTGTGTAGGATAAGTGGTACAGAAAACAGATGGATAAGAGTGTCTCCCAAATGTAAACATAAATGTTAATGATATTGATAATGTCAAGTAATTCTTGGGAATTCTACCTGAGTACCTATAAAATCACCAGTGTTGAAGCAACACCTACAGTTATGGTTGGTCATGAAACATACCTGTACAAGTTAGTTGTAAGGGCAAAAACTGCAGCTATTACTCCAACACTGAAAGCATTCAGCACTGAAGGTGTTGCTCCAGCTTGGTCCCAAGACCCCTGTTCTTTGTACACTCTTGTTCAACACATATATAAATGTTTACTCACAACAACAGCTGAATAAAATCGAGTTAAATAGCAATGTTCTCACTAATGTTTTCACAAGAAAACAGAACGAAAACAGAAGTGAGGTACAACATGAGGTTAGGAGAGGTGAGGAAGCAGAATCAGTCAGAAAGCCTGCTAGTTTCCAATAACACATTAATCTTCGACTGGTCTTTTAACCATCCCAATTCTGTATCCTGGAGGAACATCTACAACCAAAGAACTGCCATCAACCTTGGTACTGTCCTCTGTTGCCCCCCCACCCCTTCACACCAGTCCTGTGTTAAATCTGCACATGCCAACATACCAGCTTCCTCTTCGCCTCCGCATGACCATCAGTACAACGTGACCAGGAAGAACATTGTGTACAGCATTGAGTACAGGTTATCACAGATGAACATGCAGCCTGAAGGAGATAAATTCATTTCAAATGATGTGCACCCTAAAAAATCATTTATTAAATATATTTTCCTACAAGGTCTTTTCACATACATATGTGAACATATACAGTTATGCAGCAATGTGTCAAAGAAATAAGCAGAAATGTACCACAGGTATCACTTTTATGTGCAAATATGCAGATCTTTAAAATATATTCATGAATGAGAACCATTAATAACCAGCATGAAAGTGATTTAGAGATGAATATGGATAAAAAGAGGTGTGGGGGAGGGCCATACTGTGAATAGTCTCTAAAAATTGCCCCCAGACCCACTTTGTTGGGATAACAAAGTGCTGCTACACTTTCTGATGTCACCAACGACTACTGTAGCCTTGGGCCACTTTTCCAAACCACTCTATGTGTCTGTGTGTATGTGTGTGTGTGTGTGTGTGTGTGTGTGTGTATGTATGCAAGATGCCATTTTTTTTGATGGATTCCCCTTTCTTCTGACCTACTGCAGTCTATGTATGAAATCCCAGAGTAATATGATGGTACCAGCATGCTTGGTTAAATACTCAATGCATACCCCGTAATGCATCAGTGGAGACACTTTGCCTTTGAAGAGAGCGCTAGTGTTGTGCAATCACTTCAAACAGCATTCATTAAAACTGCACTTGGAAACCTCAAAGGTTCCTCCCCTCCCAGCCCAGCTCAGCCTGGTGATGGCAGGTGAACACGAGAGGTGTACACACGCAAGAGCTCCGGAGTGGATAATGTCTTTTCTTCCCTTCCATTTTCCCTCGCTGCTGCTCAGGCATTATAATACAGCAGCAGCCTCCTGAATGTTTGCTATCTTACTTTAGTGTCTTTGTGCTCTTAGTAAAGGGCACAGACAGAAACCCTTGCTCTGGCTTCATCCTGATCAACATAATAGCAATGTTTTTCTGATTGATCATCTTTATCCTATCTCTTCCAGGATTCACTGAATGATTTGATGACTATGAAAATAATGTAATTCAAATGCTTTGACCTTCAAAATCAGTAGATCTCAACCAAGTTGAATGCTTATGGGAGATTTTGGGCTAACGAGTTTAGACAATACTCTCCAGCACCATCATCAAAACACCAAATTAACATCATCACCCAAAGACTTATACAGACTAAGACACAGCTGAAGCCAGGTCATTTTTTTTTTAATCTTCAACTGTCCAGTTTTTGTGATTCTGCCCATGATAGCCCCAGATTCTTGTTCTTGGCTGACAGGAGTGGAACCAATGTGGTCTCCTCCTGTTGTAGCCCATCCACCTCAATGTTCAATGTTTGAGCATGCCGAGATGCTTTTCTGCTCACCACGGTTGTAAAGAGTGATTATATGAGTTACTATATCCTTCCTGGAAGCGTGAACCAATCTGGCCATTTTCCTCTGACCTCTCTTATCAACAAGGTGTTTCCACCCACAGAACTGTCACTCACTCAGTGCTTATTGTTTTTTAAACCATTCTGTGTAAACTCTAGAGGCTGTATTGTATGAAAATCCCAGGAGATATTCAAACCAGCCCATCTGGTACCAATATCCATGCCACAAACAAAGTCACAGAGATCACACTCTTTTCTTCGTTCAAGCCCTTGACCTGTATCTGCATGATTTTTGCATTGCACTGCTGCTACATGATTGGCTCATTAGCATGAATGTGCAGGTGTACAGGTGTTCCTAATAAAGTGGATGGTGAATATGTATACACTGTATAAATTATATACACACTATATATACATACAATATATATATATATATATATATGTGTTGTTTACAAAGAAGAATCAGTGATAAAGGTTGAAATACTTCGTCCTTTATCAGTTGTGCAAGCAATACACACACACAAACACCCACTAGCCAATCCACCTGTTTGTTGGGAGGTGTGAAACTGGAGTAAATCCATATGCACACAGGGAGAACATGCAATATTCCATACAGACATTAACACAAGCTCAGGATCGAACCCAGGACCCAGGAGCTGTGAGGCAGTAACAGTCCCGTTGTGCCATACCACTCTGCCTCCCATTTAGTAAATGCATTTATGAAGGATTTGTATTTACTGACAAAAGGTATGAACCACTGAACATAAGTAAATACATTTAAAAGTGCTTTTGCCTAATGCATCAGCCCGGAAGTGGTGCATAATCTCTGCTTAGGTAAGATTTTGATATTCTGGAGTGCTGCTTTGACGTGATTATACAGCATTAAACAAAGTGTTAGATTAGAAATTCTACCAAACACAAGCTGCCAAGCTGTTTATTTTCAGCTGTGCATTACCTCAACATCACATTTATTTTGTGGAAACTCAACTTCAAAGAGTAACACAGCTATCTCAGTGTCTGCGTGAATGGAGATTAAGTACTAATGGAGCATTGGGAAACTACCCACTGCTATTTCAGACTATCATTCCCTTTTTTCTTGCACTCTATCTCTCCATCGTTTCCATATATGAGAATCTATCTATCTATCTATCTATCTATCTATCTATCTGTGTGTGTGTTTGTGCTCATATGAGACAGATGTATACTCAGACACTGTGATAACCCTAATTTAAAATTACATGTATCTCATTATATTAAACAAACATGCATTAGCTGCAACACATAATTACACACTTTCACAGTTCACTATTGCTCTCCCTTCCTAATCTCTTTGAACGGAATAATAATTTCCCTTTATACCTCTGTCTCTCTCCAGAGCTACCTCCACTGTCGCGCTCTCTTCCTCTCTCTCGCTTTCATCTTTCTCAGTAGCACTGCAGGTGATGAGCATTCCTACTCCAGCAAGGCACTTTTTAATGAACACACAACTCTATTACCCCTTTTTGCAATGAATTGAGTGTGTGTGTGTGTGTGTGACTGTCAAGTCACAGCAGCAACAAAAAAAGCGAGGCACTAAATGATAAATGAATTCGCTTAAAAAGAATCTGATCTGAATAGAGGATTGGTTTGTTGCCTTTGTAATGGAGAATTACTCTAATTGTTCGAGGTTAACATAAATTGTAATGGAATTCAACCCTGTCATCCTGTGTGTGTGTGTGTGTGTGTATGTGAGACTGCACAATACATAATGCATATGGTAGTCTAATTCTGTTTTCCAGATTTTCTGCAGTTTAATTACAGAGCTGAGTGAAGCAACTGATTAGTAGTGTGACAAAATTTCCAGTCTGATTTCCAGCTGTGACTGTGCTGTCCAATCATCGATCCAGAGGGTTTTTGTACGGCTTCCAATAAATCAGTGGCCTTCATGCAGTCTGACAAATGTCAAATGGCCTGTGGAAACTGTGGAAATGATTTTTTTAACAGCATGCTTGACATTCCACATAGTCTTTCCAGATAAGATAGCTAGATATCTGGAAGTTGTATTCTGCAATTTCTCAGCTATATAAATATGAACTACTTGCTACCTATAATCTTAAAACTGGATAGCCTACTGCATGTATATCTCTGAGAACCCTTCCCTGATTTTAGATCAGCATTTGATTTTTCAATCCATAAGAAGCTAAGTATAATTTTCTCACACACTGTACATTCTATCGCTGAAGTCATACTCCTCCATAACCCTCTCAGTCATATTGATTTAAAAAAAAAAAAAAAAAATCTGCAGGATTGAGTGAAATGTAGCTCACTGGTGACCTGTACATCAGAAAATCCTTTGAGTGACCTGTAAATATCACATTTTATATAAGTTTTCAAGTAGGTTTTCAAGAGTTACTTTGAATCAGTAGTTCACTAAAATAAACAGTTTGTTCAGTTAATATTAAAAGATTAAAAATGAAAGTGAAACTATCTTGAATACAGTTAAATTTATTATAAGATTACAAGCCAAACCAAATATAAGATTATTATACTTATTATTAGACAGTTTTACTAGCTGAAATAATCTTCTTCTATTGGCAGATCATTTAGCTAATTTTAAGCATTTATTTCTAGAAAGAAGTCAAATTATCTGCCAGCAGAATAATAAACTTATAGTCTGAAATGAAAAGAAAATATCTAGAAATAAGTTTAATTATCTTATATTTGGTTAAGTGTAATCTTATAATAGGAAATACTAGATACATTTCAATATATTCAAGATATTTTCACTTGATGATGTCTTTTTTTGTGGTGTGTAACCACATGATAGTGACGTCAACATGCTGTCTACATACACTATATGGCCTAAAGTATTCATATGTAATTTTTGAACATCACATTCCAGATTTATTCCCCCTTTTCTGTTATAATAAGCTCCACTCTTCTGGGAAGGCGTTCCACTAGATGTTGGAGCGTGGCTGTGGGGATTTGTGTTCATTCAGCTACAAGAGCATTAGTGAGATCAGGCGCTGATGTTAGAGTAGGTGAGGAGGTCTGGGGTTCAGTCGGTGTTCCAGTTCATCCCAAAGGTGTTCAGTGGGGTTGAGGTCAGGGCTCTGTGCAGGACACTCGAGTTCTTCCACTCCAACCTTCACACACCATGTCTTCATGGAGCTCGCTTTGTGCACAGGGGCATTGTCATGCTGGAACAGATTTGGGCCTCTTAGTTCCAGTGAAGGGAAATTAAAACACCATAAAGACATTCTAGACAATTCTGTGCTTCCAACTTTGTGGCAACAATTTGGGGAAGAACCACATATGGGTGTGATGGTCAGGTGTCCACAAACTTTTAGCCATATAGTGTAAATCATCTATTTCTTTACATGAATGAGTTCTTCATTGTTTTTAATCTGGCACAAAAAATGTGTGCCAATAAAATTCAAGTTCAAAAGAAGTCTCTCCCAATGGCTTTCTCTCTCTCTCTCTCTCTCTCTCTCTCTCTTTCTCACACTCTTACACTCACCTGCTTACACTACCTGCCAAGTCACAAATGTAACTGAAACCATGTGCCACATGCTTAAACGTCTGCTTTGTCTTTTCCAAAGAGAGAGAGAGAGAGAGAGAGAGAGAGAGAGAGAGTGCACAGGAGCATGAATGGTGTAATAGAAACCATTATCTAAGGATACAGTCGAGTAAGATCTACTATCATGACACACTGGCACTTTCCCTCATGTCTATGTTCATGGACTATATACCCAGACTCTCTCTCTCTCTCTCTCTCTCTCCGTAAGAAATGAATATCCATAATAAAAATCCATGTGTAAAATGTTACTTTGAAAACAACATGGTACTAGAAAGAGTGCAGAAATATAATCCATGCAGCCAGAACTATTCTCAGAGCTGCTGTTATATGCAATTTATCAACACATATAAAGATACATAATTCAAAGGAAGAAGCAGACTCAAAAAATCATCTACTATCAAGAACTGTTTTATTTCAGCAGTTATCATACATAATACATATGTCTTACTTATTATAAACATCTTACTTATTATATCTCTTACTAAAAGCAGCTATTTCAGAAATCTTTTTACTGAATTTAAATGTGTTTCAATATCCTGTTTCCTTCATTCTCTTACAAAAAAAAAAATACTGTGAAACATATTGGATTCAATAGTAACACATTTATGTTCACAGATGGTGATTATTATTTTTTTTTAACATCTCTTAATGACTAACACCTGGTCTTGGCTTATTTATCGCAGCGTTCTTCGCATTACAACCATGACTGCCTTCAGTAAATAAAAAACACATAAAAGATAACAAGCATGATTTATATATTGGTGAAGTAATAAAACAAACAACATAACACAATGACTTTTAGCAGAGCCAGGAATTTGCTATTTACAACACTACTGTAATCCTATTCTAGTGCCCATCTCATGCTTTTAATATTACTGTCACGCACAAACACGCAATGTTCTACATACAGAAACAGGTGAGGAGGATAAAGAGCGGTGGCTGATCAGCAGTGGCTTATTTAAAGAGAATGTATTCATGGTTATGGTTAACTCAGAAAAAGGAAAGATTTATGTGCAATCTATGTGCATGATTCAGATAAATAGATCAAATATTAATAAAATCTATATCTATAGCAGTTACAGAACAGCATTTTGCCTGTCCCAGTCCACTGCACTACACTTTACCTTGATATATACAGTCATGTGAAAAAATTAGGACACCCCATTAAATATTCAGTTCTTTATTAAGAAATGTCAACATGTTAATTTCTGATCTTGTTTTAATTTGTACCTGTAGATGAAAGTGATGTAATTGCATGTGAACAACAAAAAATCACTTACAAAAGAAATCAACAAAAATGAGTATTTCAATTGAGGAAAAAGTTAGGACACCCTTTGCCCTAATAGCTAGTGTTTCCCTGGTCGGACCCTCATGACCAGATTGTGCAATAGTTTCTTCCCCCATGCCATCAGACTCCTCAATACTCAGAAACTGGACTGAACATACACACACACATATATACACACACAACCAAGCATCCTCCATCCTTTTTGTAATTTTTTTGCAAGTTTTTGCACGTTTACGCTGCTACAATACTTATTATACTGTACATAGGCTGCTACTCTTATGTTTACTCTTATGTTTACACTATTTCAGCTACTTGTACTGTACTCTTGTACTCTTTGCACTATTGTCACTAGGTTCACTTTTAAACAGAACTGTGTACTGGTCGGCGCTGCACTGGGACTCACTATGCCCATTGTCTGTCCCAGTAGTCATTGTACTGTCTTGTGCTGTCTGCGCATGTTTGCACTTCTGCACTTTTTGTATAAATTATGTAGTCCCTTGTAGTTCTGTGTTGTTCTGTATTTGTCTTATGTACCACCTTGGTCCTGGAGAAACGTTGTTTCGTTTCACTATGTACTTGTACATGGTTGAAATGACAATAAACTCCACTTGACTTGACTTCCCCCTTTGGCTGAAATAACCTCAGAGCCATTTCTTGTAGCCATCTAGCAGTTTCTGACATTGACTGGAAGAAAGTTTCCCCCACTCCTCAATGCAGAATTCTTTCAGCTGTGTGATGTTTGAGGGGTTTCTTGCATGCACAGTCCATTTCAAATCACCCGACAGGATCTCAATAGGATTTAGATCTGGGCTTTGACTTGACATTCCAGAACTCTCCATTTTTTACTTTTCAGCCAGTCCTTGGTGGATTTACTGGTATGTTTTGGGTCATTGTCATGTTGCAAGGTCCAGCTCTGCTTCAGCTTAAATTTTTTGACAGATGGTCAACATGTTTGAAAGGAACATGTGAGGTTCCTCAAGCACCTTCTGATACAATGTAGAATTCATAGTGGATTCTATGATGGTGAGCTGGCCAGGTCCTTCTGCAGCAAAGCATCCCCAACCCATAACACTTCGACCTCCATGTTTCACAGTTGGTATGAGGTTCTTTTGCAGAAATGCTGTATTTGGTTTACGCCAAACATGCCCTCTGTTATAGTGTCTGAATAATTCAATTTTAGACTCATCTGTCCAAAGCACATTATTCCAGAAGTCTTGGCCTTTGTCTATGTGTTCTTTGGCAAACTTCAGTCTTGCCCTCATGTTTTTCTTAGACAGCAAAGGTTTCCTCCTTGCACACCTCCCATGATAATTAAAGTTGTTCAGTCTTTTTCTGATTGTAGATTCATGCACTTTGACATCAACTGTAGCAAGAGCTTGCTGTAGGTCCCGTGATGATATTTTACTGTTTTTGGAGACTTTTTTAAGCATGTTGTGGTCTGCTCTTGGGGTGAATTTGCTTGGACGGCCTGACCCGGCCATGTTGGCAGTTGTTTTAAATGTTCTCCACTTGTAAATGATTTTCCGGACAGTGGAATGGCTGATGACAAATTCTTTTGAGATCTTTTTATATCCCTTACCAGACTCATAAGCATCAACAATCTTCTTTCTGAAGGCCTCAAAGAGCTCTTTGGATCTCACCATGGTGATACCTCTCACTTCAACAATTAAGAGCAAACCAAACTAAATGTCTGAGGTTTAAATAAGGCAAGCCTCCTTCAAAATGCTCTGTAACAATGTTCTAATAATATGCATCTGATGTGATACACCTGTAGGTAATTTTAGCCATTTTAAGTACAAATAAATGTGGGGGTGTCCTTACTTTTTCCTCACAAGAAATTGGAGAAATTTTTTTTTAAAAATTACATTTTACAGATCATTTAAAAAAGACTTTTCTTTGGTTTTATTTGTTTAGTTATATTACTTGAATCTCCCAATATTGTTAAAATGAAGATCAAATGTCCATATTTTTAACTTTTTAACTATGTTAAAAAAACACAGGCTTTTATGGGGTGTCCCCATAATTAATGTTGATCTTCATTTCATTCACATGACTATATATAAATATATATATATATATATATATATATATATATATATATATATATATATATATATCCATGAGTCATCCATTATGGGTTATGAAATAATTTACATTTTTGTGTCCCACAACATTCATTCCACCTTATTAACTGAACACATTCACCCCTATAAATTTTTAATATTTCCCAAGTCACATATTCAAAAGGAAATTTCATTATCGGAATTTCCCAAAGGAAGATTATGGGAAGAAAAGCAAGTTCTCTCATTCCTTTTTTTTTTTTTTTTTAATATTTTGGTTATTTTGATATTCAGTGAAACCTTGATACAGTGATGATACTGTGATATTGACTGATAATGTCACTGTGAGCTTATAACACTGTTACCCAAATTATAGATTGAAAATAACTTATTTTAAAACAAATAAATCATTATAATAATGTTAATTTCCTCATTCCATTAGCAAAGTTAACCAGATTTTGTGCATTTGCTAATTCTGTGCTAAAAACTCAACGATGTTACTTTCGACCCTGTTGAGCAAAATGCATCAGCATTCAGATGATCAAACTTCCTGTTGAATCACCCTTGTGATAAATGAAAATGGGACTCATGTGTTTTCTAATTCAAAATTCCAGCACATGACTCCCACGTTCTCCTATTACACCCTTCTCCTCTAATTACCATGTAATTATATTATCCACCAATTTCAAGTTTGCCAGCCGATATTTACCTTTACATCCCGTTTAGTACGCTCAACATCACGGTAAGTATAAAATGGAACAGAAGCAAAACAGTCATGCAGAAAACCCATGGGATCATATTTTCTACAGACATTTGCAAGCTTCTTTTGATGTTGTGGGTTTACTGAATGCAAATCTCTTTGGTTAACTAAACCTGCTAACTGAGTGTGTATTGTTGTAGCTCTTGCTGCTAAAGAGTAAGAGAAGCATCTTCCTTTGGGTTTAGTTCACTTCTTTCTGTCGCCTTCGACACATGACGGATGAATCAACACTGTCTGTAAGAGTGGAGCAGCTGCAGCAGAGTGGAGATGTGGAGATAGCGATTTAGACCATGAAATCTCTCCCGCCCCTGTATGTGTGTACCTCAGAGTGACAATAGGGGACTTTCATAGATGCTCACTCAAAATGGCAGCTCCATGAGGGCTTCCCAACAGGCGATGTGTCTTGATCTGTTCCCCCAGATTTGCCGTGTGACTTTCTCCCCCAAACATCCCTCTCATTCACTCTATCTCACCATATCTCTCTCTCTCTCACTCTTTCTCTCTCTCTCTCTCATACTTTTATCTTTCTCCTTCCATTTTCTCTGGTCTGCCGGGCCTATTTGTCTGTTCAACAATTCCACCAAACCAACAACAATGTACTCTAGTAAGAAAAGGCTTGTGATTCATGAAACATGCTTTTGAACTTTCGAATGAAGTTTGCTACAGCCTTTCTGTCTTGACTTTGTGCTTTTTTTTCTCTAATTAAAAACAGGCAAAATAGAAATAAAATTACTTAATTAGCAGAATGCTGGTTTATATTATGCATCAGCGTCAAATCTCTAATAAGCCAAAATCTGTGTTTAATGACAGCATTAATCTCCTTTTTCTATCCACAATTAAACATGACCTCAGGCCATGTTCCATTTGCCATGTCTTAACTATATCCCTAAATCAGACCACTTTGAAAAGACCTAGACTATTAATTTACCCTGGTTCCTGGGACAGGGATTTGTTATTGGGTTATTTCACTTAGGTATCAAAGCCAATACTGCTAGACACATGACAGCAATACAGCATGTGACCACTCTGCCACAGCATTATCCATAAGGTTTTTTGACCTTGATGCTATTTTTCTAGTGAATAACTGTTTGCTGTGAGGATAAGGAGAAGTAGTGTTTATCAAAGGACAAACTGTTTGTTCTTAATTAAAAAAGTGTGCAGTGCTTAAGATAAAAGTGAAGCTGCAGCATACTTTTAAATTGACGGACTCACAATTAGAAAAGCAATAGCTTATATCAAGGACTGTCTTTACTTACAGTATGTTCAGATACTAGACTGTGCAACTCACACACACATACACTCAATAACTTGCTTTCATTTCCTCTTTAGTGACTGAAATTGATGAACGGGATATAAAATTAACACAAAACACAACCTTTTGATACTTATTGCATTATTATCTCTTTAAATTCCCATAGCAGATCTAGACTTCTTCTCACTCTTGTAACTACATGCTTTTCCTATTAGTTTCCTCTACGCTTCAGGACAAATAACCGAGTAATAAGGCAGGATTTATTACACCTTTATAAAATGACAGTCAGATACGTCCTGTAGTTACTGAACTGAATCACTTATAAAACTTGTGTAATATAGTGAATGATCCAAATTTATTTCATGAATAAGTTCTTGCTAAATGATCCAATTTTATTTCAAAGTCATATTCAGAAGCATTACATTCTCTTAATGGAGTTCTTTGGTACTATACAATTACATCATGCTTCCATTTACGCCTGATGATCACAAATTAAAGTACATCAAACCTCTGCAGTTTCACTATGACACCTCATTTCTGGCAAAATAATTTTTATGAATGTCTAGGTGAGGGGTTGTCAACTTGTGGACTGTGGTTCAGATGTAGAAGTAGAAGTAGAAGTGGACCGAACTGAAAAAATACCATAGCGGTCCGTTCCATGTATAAAATGTTGTGATAGTTCAGCAATTCAGAGTTCAGATTTTCAGATTTATCGTCATGTCACAGTTACTAAGTAAAGTATAAAATTCCAGCTTTCTAAACATGAACCAGTGTGATTTCTGTAGCAGATCATCTGTTGCTTATCATACAATCTAATGCATTTATGTAAATTATTTAGCTGAAGGCAACTCATCAGACCAGAGACTAGTTACAGGGCTGGAGACGTTTGATCAGGAAGGGGAGAATTTCCACAGAGTTGTTTCATTTCATTTACCCTCTCTGGTCTGAATAGTGAAGCGACAACATGGCTTGTACAAAACAATGTTTAAAGATGAACGGACAGAAGTTTGGAATTATTCTCCACGTGTCAAGTTCAAAACTGATGTATCTCTTTATCTGTAGGTAACGTGAAGTGCCACTATGAAACAAAATAGCTCCTTTAAATTGTCTCAAACTGGGGAAGTGGTAGCTCATGTGATTAAGAAGTTGGATTGTAAGTTCAAATCCCAGAACCCCCAAACTGCCATTGCTGAGCCCCTGAGCAAAGCCCTTAACCCTCAATTGCCCAGTTGTATAAATGAGCTAAATGTAAGTCACTCTAGATAAGGGCATCTACCAAAAGTCATGAATGTCTTATTTATAGCCACGAAATATTTACTAATGATTCAGCATTAAAAAAAACAACTGCGGTTGCCATTCAGTCGTTTTAGCTGCTTATCCGGACCTTTGTATTCAAGGAATTTTATGAAACTCGACCTTCATAAGTCTTAGTTGAATACCCTTAATCTAGGTAAACTAAAACAGATCTTTATCAGATCTTAGTCCACAATCCCTTCTCTTTGAAAAGCCACCAAGAAAAATTACGGTTTGTTTACTGGGGAGGCAATCAGTCAGGTCACTGAGTTCAGGTGGACTTATTTTCAGGGGCTGCCTGAAATAATTTCCAAATGCTGACTGCTGCCAATCAGCCGCCACTGCTATTGACCTTCTCTTTGATATTGTGGTCACCTGTCTGTTTGGATCATGGGATTACAGGTTTGACCTTAAGCGTTCCCGCTTGACTTTTCTAAAGAGTCCATATCAGAAACAAACATCAAGCACCAGATCTCAGATACAGATATAGTAGTTTGGGTGAAGATTACACAGTAATTTGGTGTAACATTGTGCTTAGCTGAATGTACTAAAACCTGCCTTGCTAAATGCAAACATATGGTGAACCAGACATAGATAAAGACCCCAGTGCTGTTACCTTACTTCCCCTATACATTTTCAATCATAAATGCTTGAAATATTACTGTAAATTGGAATGACTTTCAATTAGTTTTACAACTGTAATATGTATAATTTGAATTTGTCATATTAGTACTTCAATTAGTGTTAAATTTGATATTTCTGTATTTTTTTTTTTAAATGTTTCACGTATAATCCATCTTCGAGTCACTGAGTGGGTAAAATTGTATGACTGACTGCTGATTAATAAAGAATATTGTGGAATAAATACACAGAATTAAACTGAATTAACAGCAATCAGATGTAAACTATTTTCCCTAATGAAAACTCCACCCTGAAATTAGAGAACGTCTTCCTGTTTTAAAAGACGGAAGTCAGCACTCACTTGTTGTTTTCATACCACCGCTATGCGGATGACATTCAACTCATCCTCTCCTTCCCTCCCTCAGACACTCATGTTTCTGCTCGGATATCAGCATGTCTGGCAGACATCTCATCATGGATGACAGCTCATCAGCTGAAACGTAATCCCAGCAAAACTGAACTGCTGTTCATCCCAGGTGATTCTTCTGCAATCTCCCTAGACAACTCTCTGATCTCTCCTTCAGTTACTGCACGCAACCTTGGGGTAACCATGGACAATCAACTGTCCTTTTCCTCTCACATTGCTAATGTGACACACTCATGTTGATTTCTCCTTTTCAACATCAGAAGAATTCGTCCATTTCAAGACTGGACTACTGCAGCTCAATCCTGACAGGTCTGCCTCTGAGCGCCATTCGTCCTCTGCAACTCATCCAGAATGCAGCTGCACGACTGGTTTTCAACCTTCCTAACTTCTCCCACGCCACCACCCCATTGCTGCGCTCCCTCCACTGGCTTCCTGTAGCTGCCCGCATCAGATTTAAAACACTGATGCTTGCCTGCAAAGCCAAGAATGGACCAGCACCCACTTATCTCAAAGCATTTATCACGTCTCGCCCTGCACCATGAGCGCTCCGATCCTCTAGCACTGCTCGACCGGTCCCACTATCTGTCAGGGTACAAGGAAGGCATGCATCAAGACTCTTCTCTGTTCTGGCACCAAGGTGGTGGAATGAACTTCCCCTAGATGTCTGAACAGCTGAATCACTGGCAGTCTTCAAGGGATGTCTAAAGACTTACTTCTTCCTACTTAAATTAGCACTTAAAAAAACGATTGTCTGAGCGCTTGTCTATTACCTCCCCAACAGAGTTTTGGACTGAGGGTATTCCTAGTTTGTGACCTAGCGAGCCAATATCAGAATGTATTTTTGATAGACTTCAAAGCACTTTTGTAAGTCGCTCTGGATAAGTGTATCTGCCAAATGCCATAAATGTAAATGTTTGAAGATCTGTGAAGTCCAAGGAAAGACCTGTGATTTGCTCACTGACACTGGTTCTTCCTGACACAGGTTGTGTCTAACACTGATTCTGCCTAACACTAGTTCTCAGAGCCTGTGAAGAGAAGGAGAAGGACATGAGTATCGAAAACTGAATGGGTATTTTACCTGGTGTGCTTAACATGTGTACTAGATTGTGTAATAGCAAGCAATATCTAAGGCAATCAATGAGAATATATGTCGCAGCCTGGAGAAAAACATTTTTCCCATATATTTTTTGGCAAATTGCATACTTAAGTCAAATATATTTCTATTTTCCACGCATCACAAACATATGTAAAGTTGATTATTATAAAAAATGGTTTTTACAGCCAATATGATTACAAATTAAGCTGATTAGTGTTATGTCCTTTTTGCTATGGCATGTAACTATCTAACAACTTGATTAAAGCATGACATTCACTGTGTGATCTAATACTGTGTCTAAGGTTTTAGACATTTTAAGGCAGAATTCAGCCACAGCGACTCTTACACATACGTATAAGTGCATGTCCACCAAATTTCCAGAAAACTTCGAGAAACTTAAGAGTTCCTCAATGAGACCTAAAAAGTTCCTGGGTAAGTTTTTCATTTACCCAAAACTACAGTTAAATAGAAAACCAGAAGTGATCCAAACAATTCAGCACATTTTTTTCAGCTCAAGAACACAGCAGATAAGGAAGTCTATATTAGTTCTTTGTTCTCATTTTATACTTACATGTAGTCATTTGGCAGATATTCTTATTGTGAGTGACTTACAAAAAGTGCAAACAGATAAAGGTGGAATGTTTTGCTTTATCGCATGAATAGATTATTGCACATTTTTCAACCAGCTGTGCACAGCATGCAGCATAGTGGTGGTCATGCATGCATAATGCCCACTTTCATTCTTTAAAGCTAAATTTGCCTCTTGCTGTGAGTGGCCATGCAACTAGAGCTAATTACAAAATGCGCTTGCACATGTTTGACTTACCACTTGTGCAAAAACAAAATCGTTGAAGAAACTTTCCGTTTTGCTGGTCGTGCCATACTGCTCCTGGTATAATACTTACCTTTTTACTTGCTGGCTAGCTAAATATAGATTTTTTTAAAAAATGGGCATTCTATGAATTTTTGTGTTTAATCAATTGGTAATATTCACTATGGGAAACTCCACCCCAAAAGTTCATATTCAGTTCCTAAAGTAACCCCAAAACGGTTAGGAATGGTCCATGGAAATTTTCTGCAGTGGAAATACCTTATGTTCTTCTTAAAATCCTCCCTGTCTTAGAGAAAATAAATTGAAGAAAGTAAAATTAAGCTACTTTCCATAATATCCATTTTCCCAGTTCCTTGAATTTCTTGAATTAATACTCTCAATTATCAACTAAAAGTATTAATTCAAGAAATTCAAGGAATGTGTACTTAAAACTATTAGGCTGTGGATTTTCATACCTTTCAAAGGAATAGTTTTACATCCATGTATGGACAGGCTGATACTCTGATGAGATGTTCTGAGGAGAGGATTACGGAGCAGAACCCAGAGAACCCTCTGGGTTTGCTGCCAAGAGCTCTTTGAACATTTCATTTTTTTCATTCCTCTCATCTTGTTTGCTGCTTTTTTATTATATATTGTTAGCCTATTTAATCTGGAACAGACCTAATATTTTTCTGGTTCCTCTTCTATATTTTATTTTTCCTTTTCTACTGATTTATTCATAGCTGCTTGATGGAAATGTTCATCTGAATTGCATGCTTTTCACTGAATAATGTTTTTTTTTTTTTTCATGTTGTTACTTTTTGCACCTGAAGTTGCTGAACCATTTTTCCCAACTGGGAAAATGGATATTATAGTTACAGCAGTGCCGTTCACTCATAATGCCAACTGCTTTCACCTACATGAATAATTTTGGCTTTCCCATCCTTCCCCTATATCTGTCAAGTTCCCTGTGTGGATCAGAAATGAAGGTCCAGTAAACCTAGGCTTTAATTCAACTAAAACTAAACTCTGCCAGATTTCTGCTTGTTCTCAGGGTAAAGTTATCCAAGCAGATTACACTGTGAATCTGTGTAATACCTCTTCTTCCCAGAGCTCATCACCTGATTAGTCTCTGTTTTTTTTTTTCTATTGAAAAAGACACATTTTCCAGCTTCAGATCTGTAAGAGTGATGATGCTATCAAAGCGCCTCAAATAAATTGTTCTGGTATTGTTCTGGGCTTGAAGGGACTTCTGTCCAATTCAATTCACAAGATGGACTGGAACAACAAGCACTGCCAATCAATGTGCTGCCTTTCTCTTTTTGAGTCCTCCCTCTCTTTTTCCGTCCTGTTTCTCATTGTCGTTATATTGTTTGTAGGTGTTCTAGGCCAACGACAAATGTCTAACTTGGTTTGACAGGAGCAATTTTTTTTTTTTTTTAGAAAAGAAGCTACAAGCTCTGCCCCTACAATATGCTCATATTTACACATACATCTTTTCTGAGGTGTATGTGTACGCTTAGTGAATGAGATGTTCTTCATGAAAAATTCTTAATTCCTATGGTACGTTGTTCTGGTTATCTTTCTGACTTTTAATATAATAATTTAAAAAGAACTAGTGATTCATCCTTCATCTGAATTTCTATATATAATCTATATTCTCATAAAATGTAGATGTACTGTATGTGTATGTGTACCTGAACTCAAACAATTTTCAGTCTTGCTTTTTAATGTAGCCCTGGAGTTTCTTCTCCGTCCACACTTCAGGTTTCATCTGTATTCTATTTAAAAGACATTGCCTTGCTAGAAAAAAAGGGGACACTGAAAACAGTTAGTTTTTAATAAGTTGTTGATTTTTTTTTAAAAATACTGATGGTGTTCAAGTTTCTGCTGTCATCTTGCACCCACTTGGTGTGTTGTTGACAGTTTGCCTCATCTGTCCCCACCTGCGTTACCTCACATCTAAAGCCCCTCGGCTCCGTGTTTGCCAAGCGTGCCAGACAAATTGCACTACGGTGGCAGACTCAACACATAGACGCAAAAGACGAAAGGAGCTTGGCTCAAGATGAAGTGACAAAGAAGTGCAGACTGTGTTTCGCTCTTTCCCTGTATGTGTGTGTGTGTGTGTTTGTGTGTGTGTGTGTGTGTGTGTGTGTGGTTTTGAGAGTATACAGGCTACACTTTATATAGGTATTTGTATACTCATGTCTATTTGGATACTTATGTCTAATTTGATTGGTCCAGCGGCATTCCAAGAGTGCTTACATTTAGCATAACTGCACTGGGACATTTCACTGTGTTTATCATTCCACTCACTGTGTTTGGTACATAAAATTCCACTTCCTAGTTTTGAAACCATTACTACAGTAGAGTTAGTGACATCATCAGCAGACATGGCAAACAATACATTTTTTATGAATGTAACTTTTGACTTAAAATATGAGAGCTCTACAGATGAAGATTAAAAAGAAGAAGGGAAGCCAATTTCATTAGAAGCACCTTTAATGGGAATGTATGATCAATGTGAGCTAGCTAGCCCGCTAGTCTATGTGGCTTGTTCAGGATCTATTTCTGCTAGCAAAAATAAACAAAACATTTGGTCATATTGTGTCCGAAATGTCAGTTACTCGATATTAATTTCTTGTTTATAGAGCTGTTGTATAAAAGCAATATCACACTCACAACTGTGCAGTTATACTGAATATCGGCACGGCTGTGATTTCCTACAGCACTCAGTCTGTGGCTTCGTGCCTACTCTGAATCACAGCTTTGCAGATATTCAGTATAACTGCACACTTGCTCGTGTGATACGGCTTAAAAAATCATTTGTGAAAACCAGATGAAAATCAGATGTTGCTGAGGCTGAATTTTGGCAAACAGACAAAAAAAAAGTCTGTTAACAAAAAATATATGGTTTCAGCCAAAATTGGGTTTTTCTGCTTATACTTTAAAAAACATAAATATATTTCAATGTATATACTCTTTCACACGTAAACTCAGAGGTCTAGCCAGTAACAGAAGTAATTTATTTTCAGTGCTCGTCTATGACCTTAGATGAATATAAATAATGCACACATATTATACGTAAAGGGCACGCATCTTTTGTATAGAGCTCTGAGTAGACCTTTGCAATTTGTTTATAGTAACCTTTTGGCTGTTCCTCAAAGTCACACTCTTTTCCTGAGATTTGATTGGTTCTTCCAACCCCTCCTTTCTCTCTCTGTAAGATGTATGTAGGTTTGTGTAATAACTCTAAATCTTTTCATTCATTCCATGTGTATGAATAGGCCACAAATATGTAATATGTAAATGCTGGATGTGATGTGCACTAATTTAAGGTCCCTATTTATCCTCATGTGGACCTAATTATGAGATGCAAACAGTACAGCTCAGCAGGCACTTTGGGAAGTCCCTGTAAAAGGTTCAAAAACTGAAGTCATTCATCTTGCCCTTATTAAAGTCAAAACAGTCTGGCTATGGTTGAGTGCTATTTAAACAGTACAGAAGCCAAGAACCAGTACATCATAACTTTAACATTACTATTAAAAATAGTATTACAACCACAGGGTAGAACCAGAATATTTGAAATATTCGAAAACAGAAAACATATATAGAAAGATTATGTATGTATGTATGTATAAAAGACCAGAACCAGCAGGTATAATTCTGTGTCATTATTTGTAATCATGAGTAGTTTTATGACAATGTCTTTTAATGCAAAGCACATGCACTACAGCATTTTCTGATGCTACAAACCGTTGCCATAGCTACATTTTAACAACCAGAGAAAAGGAAGATAATTTAACCAGATTCAGAGGGAAATAGCCGGTATTAAATCAAGTGTCTAAATCAGGTGTTAACTGAATGCTGACCGTGTTTACTGTGCAGCTGCTACCACCAGCTGTTAACACCTCACTGTCTGAATCGGCTTTGTGTTACACATCTGTAAGTCATACAGATGCCCAAATCATGCAGAGCAAAAAGAAAAGGCTGCCAGCATTGCCTTAACACAAAGAAAGAGAAGGCAACTAAACAACTTTTGCTTGTGCGTGTTTGTGTGGTTGAGGAAACAGAAGAATTATGGTCGCTACTTTAACAGTGACGTTGTGAACTATTGAGTCAGTTCTTCAGAACAGTAGGCTATTGTTCTAACAAAACTATCAGTAGGGTCATGGGATGTCAAAATCTTGAGACACTAGTGAACAAAACACATGTTTTGCACTAACTCATTTGTGAGTTGTTTTTTTGACGGTGAACTTGCTGGCTGCTTTATGTCCCAGAGTGCCCTCATGTCTGTGTTACCTTCTGTCATAACTAGTATTGCCAGAGTGCCTGCATGCACTCTGTACATACAGTATTCTTTAACCATCACGTGACAATTAGCATACCTACCAATCTCTCTCTCCCTCCCTCTCTGTCTCTCTGTCGAGCCCCACATGCTACTCCTGAGATGCCAGTGATCCTGCCCCTTCTGCTCTCTGGACCTGCCTGATCCATCCTGATGCCCTAATTCTGGTTGGATTTCTCATCATTTGGAAACCACTCACTGCTGCTAAGGATGGCCCCACACGTACAACCTGAAGTGACATGAGATTACTGTGGATGGTACCACTCAGAAACCATGAAGATGGCTTTGGAACTGTTCAACTGATATGAACAATTTTGCTCCGATGGCTTAGGACTACAGTTGCTTTGATAGCTTTAGGACTGCAATTCCCACAAACGATTTTGCACTCAAGTCTCCATCAGTGAACAGTTGATAACTTCAACAAAACAGACTTCATGTGTAAACTATAATGAACTTTCGTGGTTACACAGTTGCACTGTTTGACCATATAGTATACAGTTATAAAAGGGAATTATATATAATCGCACTATCCGGTGTCAGTTGAAGATAGGTTCCCTTTTGAATCAGGTTCCTCTCAGGGTTTCTTCCTCATATCATTTCAGGGAGGTTTTCCGTGCCACCTTCGCCTCCGGCTTACACATTAGGGATAAATTCATAAATTTAAAATTTATATCATGAATTTATATATTTCTGTAAAGCTGTTTTGTGACAATGTCCATTGTTAAAAGTGCTATACAAATAAAATTGAATTGAATAGAAATTTGTCTAAACCACCATTTTCTCCCAATTTATTCTCTTTTGCCGTTCCCATCCACTAGCTAGCTCTCCCGTATCACATGACAGCAGGGAGGGTAAAGGCCAGCATATGCTTCCTCCATGACACATGACACATCTTTTCAAACTGCTGCTTGCATTATGTCACAGCTGAACACACTCTGAGGAAAGAGCTAACTGCCCTCTTATGCATATGTATGTGGCATTATCAGGATATGAACTCACAATCTGCCAGCAATAAAGTGAAAGTTTTTCTGTTGCACCACTCAGGAGCCCCAACTCCTCCTTCGTTAAGAATAATCAGGAATTCTAAACAAACTGTAAATTAGCCTGTAAAAAACGTATTATTCAGTTGTTCATCTGTTATTCATATATGCAGTAAGTACATAAGTAAGTAAGTGAAATGAATAGGGAAGGTATGTGGTTACAAGAATGAAGAATTTCTGGGTGTGTCAACAGGTCCTGGGGGTTTAAAAGATAAAACCTTTTCCAGGACAGTGTAGATCTTAACACATGGTAATTGTGCATTTATATAATTAATGATTCTTAATCCATTTTTAATCTATTCTTAATCTATTTTAAATTTTTTAAAATATATTTTTAGTTTTGCAAAGACAGACGTTATGGTAAAAAAAATCAGTCTTCCTAAAAATGTCTAAAAACTTGCTAGATAGAGTAAGTGTGGTTTCCTTGCACAGTGAATGTCAGGTTGTTGGTTAGCTGTGTGCTGTAGCAAAATGGACATAAGCGTAATCACTTCAGTTTGTCATTAGTTACTGACTTAAACTGTCTGTGATGCTCAGTCAGAAACTATAAATGCAATTTTCTCTCATTTCATTTTGGGGGAGATTTTTAAATGCTAGAACTTTAAGTTTGGTTGACATGTAAAATAAAAACATATTTCAATTCAGGAGAGTCGTTATTTTTCAGAACAATATATAGTAGATAATGTCAACATTTGACCAAGGGTTTTCCCAGACTACCACAAAATTCACTCATAGATCAGCAGTGAATGTGGCTAGCTAATGCTTGCTCTTGTGCATTATAGGTACATTTTCATCGCTCCATCTCCTTAAGTGATAAGATTACATTATTACACACAATGCTGTTTTTATAAGATAGATTTTACCTATGCTACCTAAGGACAAAAGGAAGAAGACAAAGAAATGTAAAATGTATAGCAACGGGAAATTTAGTGTTTTGTGGATGTTCCTTCATTATAAGTAACAGACATGGGCAAATAGAGTGTAGATATTAATAGTGAATGATGAAAAATAATATTGGTTAAAATGCTTTTTCCCCTTTCTGAATATGATATAACTTTTTTTCCCTCTCTGAATATGATATAACTTGTATAATTATGGCTTCTAACCTGTGAGTTTTGGATCCTCTCATTATTCCATATGACACGATGAGCTGTTTATCATGGCTCTGTGATAGATGAGGGTTTTGCCAGTAACCTGATATAACCCTGCATACCAGTATAATAATCAGCATATGGGTACATTCAGGCGTCTTCCGGCTGCTCCGAGGGCATGACCCTGGCGTGACCCTCACTTAACTTCTAAACATAGATTACTGAGCAGGGCCTTGGAGACAGAGCCATCCATCATTATGCCCTTAAATTGTGTAGAAGTTACTTCCTCGTTCCTTTTCGTGAAAAGAGAAATATATGGTGCACAAACGTCTGAAAGGTCAGTAAAAACTACCAGGACATTGTTGTTTGATGTTGAAAATAATCAATATCGAGGTAGTAACCACATAATGCCACCTTGCTATTGGTTATTTTCATATAACAGCATTGTTGTGTTTTATTCCTTATTTGTGTATTAATCATTTTCAAGCACTGATTTAAGGCTGAATGAATTAAGTGCTCTGGATCATAAATTGTTCAACAGCTTTTCTGTGTTGTCACATGTCTTATCAGATATACAACTTCCATCAGATTTCCTCTCTTCAGCACAGGCAATGTGTGTTTATATGTTATTGTTTGTATGTGTGTGCCATTGTTGTTACTAGTTCCTGTCTTTTTCCATGCTGAGCTGGCCAGGGGCATGATTGCAGCATGCTCGCCAATGCCTTCTTCCATTCATCCTAGCCTCTGCCTTTATTACCAAATTCTTATTGGCTTTTCCTCCTACTATACTGAGATTAGAGGGCTTTCAGTGGACTTTCATTTCCCCCTGTGCTGTGATAATACTTCCAACCCCACACACCTTGTCCCTGCCACATTTCATTAAGGTATTATGAGGTGCTCCAGTGACGGGTCCACTAGGCCAACACATCTTATTCCATTACCTCTCCACACAGGTAATCAAAGCCAATCTTCTAATCTCTCCCCATCTCCATCATCCTCTGAACGGCCTGGGTGCTCTAACCATTCTACAACCACATCCTCCACACACATCCTTCAAACAAACAATCGCTTCTGATTATTGTTTCCACACTTAGCAATAGTTACGTTTGGTTTCCTGTTCAGCTCAGAGCATTGGTTTTGAGAGCATCTGGTTCAGAGCTTTTGGCAGGGGAGAACGTGCTTTTGAGAGAGAAAGGTCCCATTCCTGTTGCGGTTTGATTTTCTCTTTTTGAATGCCCTACATTTTTTCTCCTTTAGAATATGGGTAGTTTAATGAAATGCCAAAATACTGGCAAGATACCATGTAAGTCATCTCCGGCCAACACTAATCCTGCTTCATATTTTTTATTTTTATTTTTTTGGAAATAAAGGCAATACAATGTTTCTTTCTTTACTGTGTTTTCTCATGCATGAAGGCAAAAATTTATGGTTATGATTTATATCACTAGGAATTGTATTTATATCGTGATTGGTCTGTGTTTGGCAGAACACTGGATTCTGTTAAAAATAATGTTTTATTATGACTTCTGCGCTTACTCTTTCTTCTTCTGTATTTCTGTTTAACTTTTTCCATTTCTGCATCTACAAAGTGCTGCCATACCCTTCATCCTGCAAAGGCAATTTATACTGATCAGAGGTACAGATCATAACTCAGTAAGATAAGGTAATTGCATAACACAACAACACAGATTCATGCATCAAATTAATAGCATATGCCAGTGTATTGACATTTCAAAAAAGACACAGCATTGCCTATGCAATGGAAACAGAGAAGAGCGGTTCATTTAAATGTAATGAACACAACCATTACTACAAGTATAGGTTTTGTTGGCTTCAATACATTCTAATTCATACATACTAATGCATTCTAATATAATTCTGATACTTTTGAAGAGTGTGACTGAAGGTAAGAAGGTCGTTCTGAAAATGAGAACAAGATCCACTTTTATGCATCACTTCTTGAATATAATGAGCTCCTTCTAATGCATGCAATGACAGTATGCACACATGAATAATTTCATTGTGAATGTGATATACAAATATTATCAACGTAAGGCTGCTCAAGCTGTTAGTTAAATAAATTTTGCTTCATTGCATAGTATGGCTAAGAACAGTGGCTAAACATTTCAGTATATTAAGCAAACTGCTTTATAATGTGTGAGCTGTGTGAGCTGTGTGTGTGTGTATGAGTGAGATGTAGAAGCTGGTGAGTTCAGAATAAGTTTACATTTAATCATAAGACATTGTATAACCATGTCTTTTCAAGCCACCAAAAAGTTTGCTTGAAAAGTAAAAAGTGGATTAGGTTAAGCTGGTTTTAGACTCTGCAATATCTGGGGTCTTTAAGATTATAACTTGTCACACCGTATGAAATGATCCCAATATTTCCCTCATGGCAGAAAATTCTATAACAGACTGAGTGATAATGTGTTGTCCAAGTCACAATAGACCTCTGATTGCCTTGGTATATTTACGGGGCATGATAGAATATTGGCATATTGCACATGAGCTCACAAGCCTGTCTCTGATTAAAGAAAATTACTACATTCTGTTTAGCTCATCAATCAGTACGATCTGGGCTCGTGCACAAAATTGGCTCGTGTAAACAGTAACGAGTCCGTGGTATTCTAAAGGCAACGTTATGCCATGTTTTAAAAGGCGAAGAAGAGGAGTTTGGAGCTGTCTGTGTAAAAAAAGACAACATGGATTATAACATGGATCATATTTCTTTCTGTCCATTAGCGTGCATGGCAGCTTTGCAACTCACTGGATGAGGGCACAGGAAAGTAGGCTGCTATTAATTAATGTGATCATTTTATAAGTATTAATTAGATGTTTACATTCTATTGCCACTCCTGTATTCGGAGCTGTCCTGTGAGTTTCGAGTAATCCCATTGCCTCCTCCTAGACAAACACAATCACACTCTGAGAGTAGCAGTAGTCACACTCTGAGAGTTTAATCAAAAATGTCTGACACTACGAGAACTTTGTTGTCAGCTGTCTTTGGAACTAAATCAGCTGCTGGTGAGCACGTTTGAGCACATTATGCTTTCTACAACCACTGAACTCATTATGCTCTCAACAACCACTGAACTCATTATGCTCTCTACAACCACTGAGCTCAGGACCAAAGAATTCTTATATGATGTGCAGTTTTTGTTTGGGCAGAAAATCATTCCGCATGAACCCCACTTTAAAGATGACGCATTAAGAGATGACAGGAATAACAATGCAAGAGGCTTTTTGTGTGTGTAATCAACCATTATTATTATAGTTAATCCAGGAGACTAATGATTCCCCTTTGAGCGCTACAGAGAATATTAAATGCAAAGTAGTTAACCCAAATAAAAGTGATAAAGAGATAAATCTCTGGTGTTATGTATGATAGAAATAATATTTAACACATTCACCTTTTGAATTTTTGTCAGTCTTGTTCCTATTTTTTTTTTTTTTTTACCATCTTTTAACCCGACTGCTCCTTTCACAACCCATTCCTTTCAGCATCAATGGCCCAAAAGGTAGGGATCTGCTCAATCTTGTTATATCCAAAAATTGCTTTCTGGGTCTGATGCTGCAGGTTTTATGAGGCTCCTTTTGACTCGTGCAGGAATAAGTCCCTGAGCGTTGAGAGATGATTTACCAGCTAGCAGGCTAAGATAAGAATTTGTCAACAGTGTTGTGTCATAAACTGCAGACACAAAAAAAACACACATATGCACTTTTGATATCTTGTCTCTTTTTCAGACCTTGAAAAATATGGCTATGATCTCTAGTGGTTCTCTTGTTTTATTGAGCACTGGATGGATATCTTATAAAGCAGTGGCATGCCAGACCCAAGGACAGTACAACATAACGTGTTTCTGACACCGTCAAATGAATATCTTAGATTTTTTGCTGAGCAAAACAGTGCCATAGACCTACTACCTACATGATTTGTGTCAACAAGCAAGTAAACACCACTTTAGACTGAAAACATTACAGCTTCCAAAGCCATCTTTAACAACTCACTGAGCTGCCAATGGATGTTGAGTATTGTCTCAATGTCTTGATGAAGAGATGTCACTTGATCAGTCATTCAAGCGGGGGTGAAAATACTTATTACTATACTTAAGTAAGACCTTCAAAGTATTTGTTATAAATCTTTATTGTCTCTTCTTCTCTTATCCAGCCATTAATTGTATGCTGTATATCAGTGTATAATGGGTTTATATTAGCATTTCGGTTTAGCATTCAATCAAGTTCATCAGGTCCCTGGAGGACTAGTGGTTAGGCCCTGACGCTCTCACTGCCGCAGCCCGGGTTCGATTACCTGCCAGGGACCCGACCCCAGTGCACTCGACAGTGCACTAGCAGTGCCGGTCCCAAGGCTGGATAAAATTGGGGAGGGCTGTGTCAGGAAGGGCATCCGGCATAAAAACTGGGCCAAACCAAACCCGTGGACCAATGATCCACTGTGGCGACCCCTACAGGAGCATCCGAAAGAACAACAACGTTCAATCAAGTCTCCTGTCGATTCATAATCTGAGTTGACCTTGTCATGCACATTGTAGTTTACGCTATAGCTATTCATATGAGTTTGAAGATGGAAATGCCACAAAACTGCAATATCAACCCTGAGGATAAGTGCCTCTGGCCCTACCTCAGTGAAATCTTTCAATATGCTGGAGTAAGTATACTTGTATAAAACGAGATGCCATCTTTGCCTCCCTAGAAGGCATGAACTCTAAAAGCAAGTTGATGTAAGTTTTACTAATTTGATAACATTAACTGGATCTAGTTAGCCTGATATCTTTGCTAAAGCCAGTTTAGATTAGCATCGAATTCAGTAGCTAGCATAACTTCACCAGGAAGCAGGTCATTTTCTAGTAAATGGTAAATACTCGTTATCAAACTATGTAGCATTAGTCATTCATATAACCAGCAAATGTAAAGATATTAAATGATATTATCAGATAAAATAGTGTAGTTGCTCAAAAACAAAAATAATCTTCTAACAGTTTTCGATAAGTAATAAAAGTTACTTTTCTCATGAAAACATATCAAACTTAATTTCATCAGGTAAAACATTTATCTTTTGCTTTTAAATACTTTAGTACAATTAAAAGTAGCAACTTTTCCACTTTCACTTGAGTACATTTTCAATACTTTCTTACTTTTAATAGCAACACATCATCTATACTTTCACTTATAATTTCTCAGTACTTTTTTCACTCTTCTTTTATGTGTACAATGGCTGCTTTCTTTTGGACTGACAAAAACAAAAAAATTATTTGATGGGTACTTACCTTTGGCCTTCATACCACTTTCAAAAGCACTGCATTAATATTTAGCAATGTGGGTTGATTTATGAAAGGCTTATGTCAAAACTAACAGAGATTAGAGGTGTTAAGCAGTAATGCCTTCGTCTTTACATGAAAGAGAGGAGAACCTGATGGGTTAGACTTTTATTTGATCCTTATCTTGCAAGTTATTAGTGTGTGTGTGTGTTCTGTGTATGCATTCATTCCAGCCCTGTTCATGTAGCTGATATACAGTATGGGCTTCTTAAATGAGTGAAGTTGTAGGAGGTATGTACAGTGCTTTCAAGTGTTAGAAATGCAAAATGGATCACTACTTTAGATTGAGAACATGAAAATGATTCATCATGGGCATCTTAAATACGTGAAGCTGTACTGGAACAGTGCTTCATAATAGCTCTGAATGCAAATGGGCCAGTGTAACTACAGTTAAGGAACATCCAATTTCACGCTTTTATATGAAGTAACTACAGTCGGATTATAGGGTGGATACTTTGTTAAAAATGTCTTTAAAGATGTCTCAAAGCTTCATGAAATGCTGTCTCAATCATTAACCCAATGATAATAATTGGATTTTTTTTCTCTCCTCCATGTAAAGACAAAACGCATTACTTAATAAAAGCTTTATGCACTGCTTATGTAATCCAAAGCACTGAACGTAGTAGGTAAGCCAAATGTACTGCAGCTTCCTTTCATATAAAGTGTCATCTAAATTGCTGTTAGCTGTTTAGCAGCTAACTCTACCCCACTTTTCAATCAAGATCTACTGACAGCTGACAGGATGAAGCAAATGAAAAGATACTGCTAGAGATTTAATTTACACATGATAAAAAAAGAATTCTGCCAGGTTTGGAAGTGGAGGAGGTGGAATGTAAAAAGTACATTTTACTTACACTGGCTTTCTGTTATACAGTGTAGTTGATTAAATATTTAAAGCGATGCTCTAGCTGGTGTTAAATGGTGTTAACAGTCGCATATTGTTTTAGCATTTATGTCATCCACTGATAGAATAAAGGTGCACATTTTCACCCAAACCTTACTGCATAGCCTTTTATTTGGCTGTTCTGTGTAAACTCAAGAGACTGTTGTGTGTGAAAATCCCAGGAGATCAGTAGTTTCTGAAATACTCAATCCAGCCCATCTGGCACCAACAACCATGCCACGGTGTTCCTAATAAAGTGGACTCTAATTGTATAAGCCCAAACAACTACATTTCTTATGTGTATTGAAGTGTAAATGTATGTCTGCAGGCATTGAGCCATTTATTATTGTTACTACTACTACTACTACTACTACTACTAATAATAATAATAATTTTGGAAAGAAATGTATCTTTGTTCAGCTATTTTCCAAAAAAATAGGGAAAAATGAACAGTAGAAGTACTCTTTCTAAGACACAGTACTAAGCAAAAATCTTAATACATTTAAAGCAGTGTATTTGGGTAATTACTATGTGTTTATTTGCAAAACATTATGTAACATTTAAATAAATGCAACTTAACATAAATGCAATGAGAGTAGCAACGAGTTTCCACAGTATTTTCCAAAAAGGATTTTGAAGATACAAGGGTGTATTGGATGGTGATTACACCTACTAGCGGGCTGCACATTAAAGCTCATTTTCTTCAGGGAAAGAAAGAAATCCCAATACTTGTTCAGCATCAAGAAGAGTCGATTGACATGAACGTCAATGCTTTGAATGCGTTGTAAGGTGTGTTCTAGTGAAGACAACTTTTATTAAGAAAGTCCCAGCAGAAGAGATTGCAGTGCACTATAGACTATAAAGCATGGTGCAAAAAACTTGAAGCAGAATTTTTTATGGAACGATGAATCTAAATACGAGATTTTTCAATCACAAAGAGAGCAGTAGTTCATAAGCAGAGTGAGAAGCACAAAGATGCTTATCTTCGGATTTTTGTGAATCATGGTGGTGGTACTGACAGGAGCTGTGGGTGCATTTCAGCCAGTCACATAGGGGTTAAAATCAATGGAATGATCCATGCTAAGAACTATAAAGACATTTCACTTCATTATATTCTATCTTTAAGAAAGGACTGAGTTGTACTTCTTGGTTTTCATCATAATGACCACTTAAACAGACTGCAAACACATTCAGGACCAGTTTGTGGTGGGTGAGTCTGATGGGACCTCAACATATTCAAAGTGTTTGAAAAGAAGCCAAGTGTTTCATGAAGCTTGGAACAATTTATTAGAGCACCAATTCTAAGGAATGAAAAGTAATTAATGTTCCTTACTGTTTGGATTTATTTCAAGCAAATAAACAGCAACTATCAAGGTTAAAACTTTATACACAGGATATAGAATATACAAATGCAAAGCATAATAGCAGATATGCAACATACTTAACATTAGCTGTCCAAAATAACATTGTGATATCTAATATTAAAGAAAATATCATAATATTAGATATGAGACCTCCAAGCAATAACTTGGGGAAAACGGGATGAAAGCAAACTGACTATGTGCTGTTCATGTGCTATATGTTTAACCTATTTAATCACTGAATCAACCAAGAAACTCTCGTACCCCCTAATGCTGTGCAAAGTTTCTCTCTCTCTCTCTTTCCATAGTAGAAATAGTTTTTCAATTATTACGGAAATTTCACACTTTTGTCTTTTCCGTTCATTTGGAGCACTCATGCAAAGCCAGCATTTCCTATTGGAAATGCGATTTTGACAGTTGAATGGCTTTTTTTTTTTTTTTTGCTTGTGATTAATGTTCACTCATAGACCTGGATTTATTGCGATGAAATAAGTAATATGCAACCATCTCTAATTGGTTTGTGGTTTTTATGGTCCTCTCTGGCTTTTTGCTTGCCTCAGTTCAATGTGAGTGACATTTTTCATTTCAGCAACTGCTTTCGAGCAGATGACAAGTCTCCCTCCCTCAGCCTCTATCTGTGGGCAGAAGTGGCATGGGAACTGAGATCACAGCTGTTACAGTCATTCTCTCCCTCTCTCTCTCTCTCTCTCTCTCTCTCTCTCACTCTCTCTTGCCTTCTCTCTCATCAGCAGACAAAAACAGTGTGTTTATTTCCTTTGCTTTTGACTACGGCGCCTGCTTTTTTAATCAGCTTCTCTTTCTTGCTCTGCTTTTGTTCACTTACAGTGGAATGTCAACATACTGACAACCTGAAAGCCATATTTTTTTGCACTGCATGGCAAAGATTTGCTTTTAAACAATATATTGCATTCTAGTCTATTTATTGCTGTTCTATAGAGAACATTAGAGTACATGGGGCGAAAGGTTAAAATGATAACCTGTGGCAGTTGAATAAAATTGAAAATTGTCCAAGGAACACAGTGAACTGGTGCCTGTGATGTGGCTTTGTACCAGCACCTACAATAATAAACGTATTAAAATGTTTAGTAATTTAGCTTAATAATGTCCATCTATGATCTATGACCCTGCACAGAGTCTTTCATTAAAATTTCTTTTCACACATTCTTGTACTGTACTCCCACCTTTGAGCCCCTAACATTAATATGAGGCAAACAACATCAATTTTAAGACGCCAGAGTATTAAAACTCCCAGAGGATGGCTCTGGCAGCGAGGGCACTTCCCTTTTCAAACTGTTCTTTCAAGCTAGAGTTTTAGCTACTGGTCAGACTGGGAGATTTATTTGGTCCTGTGGAAGGAAACATAAAGGGAGAAAAGAAAGAAAGAAGGAGGTCCTGGTAGTCAGAGTGTTTGGTGGCCCTGCTGTAAGGGGCCTCCTGGATACCATGTCTGACATCTACAGCATGGATTAGTAGAAACAAACTTGCAGTGGCTCTGAGACATTGGTACTCTGACCTCCATCTGGCCTTTCAGCAGAGGAACAACAAAAAAAAAGTACAGCAACCTACTATCCCAAAGACAAGCAAGGCTAAAACAAGGAGGACAAGGTAAAGTGGTGTACTATGCAACCCTTTTGAGCTTTTGTCCCATGGCATGTTTTATATCAGAGAGTGAAAGTAAAGAGAAATAAGATATAGTTATACAATCCTGCCCACAAATGGACGCTTCTTCCCTTTCCTTCTCCATGTCTCAGGCCTCATTTTAATTACATCCATCCTGCCCATGCATTTCATGCATTCTTCGCCTGCCTACACTGATATTGTAATGAGTGGCTGACTAAAAACATAATTTAGTCATGTCAGAGCGTATGAGCTGGGAAATTCCATTAAAAACAAGAGAGAGAGAAGAAGAAATGATTTGAGGGCAGGATAGTGCATCAGATGTTTGCTGCTTTGTTTATGTTATGTCTGCTCACGCCTGTGGTCTGTTGATTTGCCAGGCTTGTCCACATCGTTGGCTCTTAAAATGAAAATGACACCCTGTCTCCAACCTATCAGACCTTATTTGCTCCCTTCCTCACTGCCACCAAAGGCATCCAGGCGTGAGCTGCAAATACCTGAGCGGCTTTGGCTCGTTTCCCCATCCAGCTCAAGTAGCACTCCACAGTTACAGCAAGCCCTTTAAAGTACAGGCCTGGCAGGTTTCTTCTCAGACTGTTCGCTAGTAATTCAATATGAGTCCATGAATCCAAGATGAGCCACTGTGCATACTGCAGCATTGTCAAAGCATAAGATGAATATCGCAGAAAATTCTCTACATTGTGGCTTTATGAACAGTATAATGTACTGGAACCTAGTTCAGGTTTCAGTTCAGAGTACAAGTTAGTTCCAGCTCTAATGTGTACACAAAATGCCAGATATGGAGAGGGAATTAAAACAGAATCAATGTAAGGTTTTATATTAGGAACGGCTGTTACATAAACTTGCAGTGAAATGTATTTAGTGCATAAATATTTCACTTCATTTCAGACAGCACATGGACTACATACATACATACATACATGTTTACTCCATAGTGCTCCTACTCTTGCTTTACTTTTTCTTCTGTTTTTTTCATTTTGTTTTGAAATGGTGGTTCAGAGCTTTTCCTGTGGGACCACTATTTGATGTGGAAAGATGGTTTCAGGGGTTTATGAACTAATATTTAAGCTTCCTTGCTGAAGGAGCTTCAAAATATCTCTTCTGTGTCACCTACAGACAGTCAGTCTTATTACCATAAACCTCCGTTTTATCTAAGAAATACTGGACTGGTGTTTGCGTACCTGTTTTTTTCCTTTTAAAATAAAATTGTGGGCAAAATGTTCAGCTAGAGTGGTACGCAAGCTTTTTCAGGGGCTTAATGGCTTTAAATGTTTCTAGCTTAATGCCCAGGTACCGTAGGTGCCAGGTATTTGTGGGGCTAAAAATATCTTGCGTCAGAGCACTTATGGAGCACGAGGTCAATCTTGAAGGATCTTTTTAGACAGCACTCATGTGTGCATGTGTATTATGCTGAATCAGGAGCATGTTTGTAATACCTGGAACCCTAATGTAATGAAAGAAATCTTTTTTTTTTTAGAAAATCATTTCGTGCTATGCCCAGTTGTATAAGTAGATATTTTTGCAGACATTTTTTATTTTTGCATTTCAAAAATCCAAATACTTCCTCCACAAGTTCTCTTACTGCTTGATATTGTGCCACTGTATTTTGCTCCCTTTTTAAAACTGAGGTGCATTTAAACCTCCTATGTGTACAGATAAATCACTTTACATCTACTATCATAATAACATGTCTTACTTTCTCATCAATCATTTCTGGGAATCTGGTGCAGATGCGAGAAGCCTTTAAAAAAGGATACTTATACATTGGCAGATATCAAGTAGAAGGACAGGCGATAGTGATAGGGATATTGAAGAACAGCGCAAAAAACAGTGCCACTTTATTACTTCTAAATCCCAAAGCATCTGTTGGTGAGAGAAGCTCCATTCAACACTTTCTGTCTCATAAAGCTGAGAACAGAAGGGAGTTCTTGCAATGTGCCATTTCTCATTCAATTTCACCCCACCTTATGAGTCACAGAGAGAAAATGAAGTACCAATTATGTTAAATATGGGTACAGTTTTCCCTTGTCTACATATGTGTGACTTATTATAATGTTTACCATCCAAAAATTGTGAACTGTGATGTCTCTGTCTTTGTGGCATATTTTCTTTTACAGAAAATGGGTAAGCACTCCAACCCCAAATTAACATTTTCACTCACACAGCCTGAATACTTTCATTGTTATAATCTTACTTTGCCCAGATCGACCATGCATGATGTAAAAGTGCTGCTGTTGGCTGTATTAATTACCCTGGACCATACATTTATTCTCTCTGAAGATGTCAGAACACATACAAAAAAAACAAAACAACATAAGGTGAAAGTTATCTGTACAGAAACTCAACCTAACAGTGTAAGCTCCAATTTATTGGTATGCTCATATTTCACTCCAGACCAATTTCTTTATATTTGCCCAATAGCAAGCAAGATCTGCTTGTGCTGTCCTGAGCTGTGGTCATTGATTAAATCAACTTCTGCAAATATTGATGAGCCTTCCACCACTGCACAATGTCTGCCCCGCCCTCCATTTAGGCAGACAATGACAGCAGGGGTCATTATTATACAAAATCAATGTCAACTGATCTGTTCTTCACAGTGAAGAAATCAACAGGAAGAACATGCTATACAAAACCTAATTTCAAAGTTTCCTTTAAGTTCACGCAGCTTAAAATTTCCATCTCTAAATATACCTGCATCACTGCTCATTGTTCTCTCAGGTAATTTTCTGCAGATTGGCTTTCACATTTATTGCAGTTGGACAATGTAAATTGCTATAATCATTCCAACACTGGCATTTCAGGCAAGAAGGAAATTACTGGCTAAAATTTCTGTCCAAATATATGAGTAATGTAATTAATTTAAAAGGCTGTAGTTGGATTCCAAGAGAGACCTTGTGGGATAGCTCATGACTGGTCATTTACCATTCTTTTTTGTTTCCTTGTAACCCACTCCTTTTCTTTCTTTTTCACTCATTTTCAACAAAATGGCACCTGCTCTATATAAGATTGTGATTTACAAATGGTTTGTGGTCCTGTTATATAACTGATTTCAGATTTCTGACAAATTCCTGACAGTGGACTTTCATTGTATAATGTTTGCATATACAAGGAACATGCTTATTTATAATACATTGTTTCCATCTTTGGAAGTTTATGTGAATAATAAAGTATGGCTCCGTTCCTAATAGGAATAACACCAATCTTAGTTCTAGAGAATTAAGTGTACATTAGTGCCAAAGAAATGGTCATGACCAACAAGCCTAGCACTTCTAAAGAGACAGGTTGTTTAAGTACTGCTGAAACTACCCCTTGTGTATGGGCTACATTCACATGGTAAAATATGGTGAAAGTGTCCATGGACAGCCAACTATTGGCTTCAACTATTGGCTTCAACTATTGGCTTTTACCCTTGAGAAATGCCCATAAGCCATTGCAATTTTGTTTGCAATCAAGGGGTTACATTTTATTTGGAGAGAGGCCTGCACAAACAAAGCTCATCTGAGACATCTCTACTCACATGATCAAGGCCATGACCTTATAAGTCAGTGGAGTGACCATTATTTACTGCTGAAGATTAGTGGAAAGGAGAAATAACAATATCCTAGTTAACAAAAAAGAGCAGGTACACCTTAAACAAATGGATTGGGCCTGAGCTGTACACTCCATATCTGGGATTATTCCATACTTCACTGAAATTACTGCCAGACATGATTGCCAGACATTGTTTTAAAGGAAAATTTGAGCTGTACTGAGTGCTGAGGTTTTATAAGGAGGACTTGACAGCTCAATAAGCACCACAAAGTCCCAATGAGGGACCAAAGGCAATTTGGGGGATGCAATCTACAAGTACCATTGAGAAATGTGGCCAGCAATGGATGGCTGCTGAGGGAACCTTCTGAAGACTCACTGTCATGTGTGAATAACACCATTGCACAGGGATTAACAGTATTAAAGAGTATGCATTAAAGAGTAAGAGCATGTATTAAAGAGTATGCATCTTAATATAGGGATCTGTAAAAATTAGTGAATCATTAAGATCATCTAATACCTGGTACAAGATGTGATATCACTGACAAAACAGTCTGCAATTCTTAAGTTAAAGCTAATAGCTTTTTGTATCAGTAGAGGAGGCTTAAATGATGGAACTGCAACTATCATTACAGCTAACACAAGGCCTTTTTTCCTTGTTGAGACAACATTCATGAAGAGAGCAAAGAATTACCAAATACCTAATACACAGTATGTTTGATACACTATTGTCTCTTGCTGTAGTATTTCAACTAGTCTGTAGGTCTTTGTTTGTTTCTTTATCCAGCATATTTCTTTTTAACAAATGAAACCAAATCTGTCACTCTGTACAACAATGGATTAGCCACCACCTTGTAGGAACCTGGTTGACAGAGAGGGAACTTACTAATTAATCTTTGTCTGTTAGGACCATGCTTGAGTCTCTGAAAAAAAGGCACTAAACTATAGATTTCCTTGTCACTGGTGTGGTACCCTCAAGGGTACATCATTTGTACCTTCAGTGTGCATGCAGTGCACCTTTAAATTATTACTCCGAAAGCTAATTAAAGGCACTAGAGTGATCTTTAAGGTCTGATTATATATCTTAAATCATTTTTAAGGTATGCTAAATTCACATTACCATGTTGTAAATAAACATTAAAGGTACAAAGAAGTCCCCTTGAAGGTACCACTCCAATGACAAGGAAAGATACAGCTTAGAACCCTTTTTCTGGGAGTGTACTACCATCACATCCATCAGATGTTATTGGTCCTTACCCAACCTCTCAGGGGAGGACCAAGTCCAGAGTATATATTTACTGGACACATGAAACTTTGTATTGACCCTCATCCAAGTCTGTGTCACAGCCTGAGAAAATGAAAGACACTGACGTATATGGATTCTACCAGGAATGCTGGCTGTGTCAATGCCAAGTGTCTGGAGTTCTTGAGTGAGTAGCTCTTGCATATTTGATGTTATAGTGGCATCGTTCTCCTAGGCTCACAACCATCTGAGCCATCTAAATCTGGCAGACAAGCTTTGTCATTATCCAGGTCCTGAATAGCATAAATTGAGATTGCATTAGGTTCATACTCAGGATCCTCTATGGACAACACTTGGATCTGTCCAGTCAGTAAAGCCCCATGAGCATCCAGCTATTCCAAAGTGGACCTTATTTATTCTAGTGCCTTTGGATGTGTGCTTTCTAGTTGCACAGGAGGGGTATTTACATTTTGAAACCTTGTTATCTTCCTTCCATTCCATGGCCAAGTGTGATTTACATATCTGTGCTCCAAGCATGATGCAATAAAACATTTTTCCATAGTCTGTATGGTAGACAAGAGGGTTGGGCATCAGCTAATCCAGTCCTAGATATGTCACAATGATATGATATGGCAGCACAATTCAGCATGTTATGCTGTGGTTATGTGCTTGTCTGACTGTAGAATCAAACCTTTGTCCTGCCAAGGCAGGGTGGTGGTGATATTCGAAAGCTAGCCTGATGCTAGCTCGTTAGAATTTTGGGAAAAAAAAATATTTATAGAAATATGCTTTCAGCAATTCCAAATTGTGTCAGTCCCAATATGTAGCTAATCCTGCATAGAGCACTCCAAAACCCAATGACTATTTGAGGCATTAATAACAGCTGCTAAAAATATTACACTAACAGTTAAATATGACTATAAACCTAGACATGTCTTTTCCTGAAGTCTAGCCACACAAAGGTGAAACTATCTGCAATATCTGCAAATTAGACAGCGGAATGCCACACGTTACTTTGCAATTATACTGTGGCTTTATGTAGAGGTGATCTAAAAATAGTCGATTTTCTGCCAGAATGTGAGTGAATTGTGGAAAAATGTGCTCTATAGGCCAATAACTATCTGGCCCAGACAGATCTGTAATTCTTATTGTGTTCCACATTTAAACAGTTGAACAGTTAAACAGGCCCAGTGGACACCAGGACACCAGCAAGTGGAAAAAGAACAAAAACATAATATAAGGCGTGTACTCTAAAAATGGTTTTATTGCAGTCCCTTAATACCATGCAACAATTTATGATCCTCATATGGAAAAAGAATCATTCAGAATCGTACATTATAGATCTTTTTACGAAGTCATGACACTAAGTGGAATGAGGAAAAAACTGCAATTTAGCAGGTGAGTGAATGGGTTGTGTAATATTTGGTCTGAAGAAGATCATTCACTTTTGAGGTCTGCGGTTTCAAATGAACAGTGGTGAGCTGAGCTGGAGATGATGGAACAACTACACTCATGTGCCACTGAGGTGTTTGACACTTTTATTTACTACCCTGTTAAACACTTATACTGCTTTGCCTTAAAAAAGTCTTGGGTTGCTTTTGAAGCATGCTTCAGGTGATTGTCCAGTTACAAAGTAAACCCTGTGTATTTAGTCTGGTGAAGTCTTCTCTTGATTGTTGACTTTGACACAGAAATGCTAACATCCTGGAGGGTGTCCTTTATCCAGCTGACTTTTTCTTCACCAGGGGAAGAATTCTTCTGTCATCTACCCCAGGTGTTTTCTGTGGTCTTCGGGCCTTTTGGTCTTTCCGAGCTCACCTTCTTTCTTTTTAAGGATGTACCAAATGGTAGATTTGGCCAAACCTAATGTAAAAACATTACACTGTTATCTCTCTGATGGGTTTGTTTTGATTCTCCGGCTTAATGATGGCTTGCTTCACTGTCACTGACAGCTCTTTGGACTTCATATTGAGAGTTAACTGCAACAGATTCCAAATGCAAATGTCAACTCTAGAAATCAGAAATCAACTCTAGACCTTTTATCTACTTACTTGTAAGAGAAATAATGAGGGAATAACACACACCTGGCAATGGTACAGACAAATATCTAAATATTTATAGACCTGAATGTATGTAGGCTATACTTGTGCTAGGAAATCAATAGTTACTTAAAACACCCACAGCACAAGTTCTCTGATGAGTCCTTTTTCAATGTGGTCTGTATTTTATTGTTCTGCATTTTAAACTCAGCCAGTACGTTGTTATAGTTTTGATTTGGCAGAAAATAGCACTTCCTCAAGAAAGGAGTCTCCATCCTGAAGAAAAAAGAAAGCTCCTTTTTTTTTTTTTTTTTTTTTTTTTTTTACCACAGGCTACAAGGCAGTGTTATTTTATCTGGAGTTGTTTCTAGAAAGATGGCATAATCTTTCCAGATGCAGAAACCCATAGTCCGTGAAATTGACTGACATGATGGATTCAAAGTATGGACTAAATTCCCAGAAAACCATTCGAAAGTTCATCAAGGGGTCTTTTAATAGATAGAGTTTCTTTGTTTCCTAAAAAGGTTGTATTTGAAACCTTTTCCAAGACACCCATGACACTTTAATTGTTCCTTAGAAAACAAAAGAAAAGAAAAACACCCTAATGTGTTCTGAATTTAACTTTTTATTTCTAAAAGTGTATATAAGTATAAATAAAATATTATCCAGTTTGGTGTTCTACATGCTGGGTTTTAGACAGTCATATTCTCACTAAAGGTTTTATAAGGTTTTTTTTTTTAAATAAATATATAAAAATCTATAAATACATAAAATATACACAACATACTGTTGTTGAGAAAGTTACATTATTTTGAGCTAATCATAGCATAGTGCATATTCCCTTCCCTTCTAAACTTTTTTGTCAAGAAATTGACATTTCCTTGTTATATCATCTCTATCGACCTGTTCCCTGAGCAAGTTCATAACACACAGTGCTTGGATACATAGAATAGCACTCGGAGTCATCTATTCACTATTCACTACTCGGCATGCACCAAGAATTCAAATATCTGCTCAAGCATCCTAACATTTAGTCTAAATTTGCAATGTTCTAACTGCATTTGAAAAAGCTTGAAGTATTAGTTTTTCAATAAAGCCTGCAGACTCCAAACATTTCCTGTGTGTAGGCTCATATAGAAAACAGGAAATCTTTGTATGCCTAGGTATTTAGGCTGCCCCTACACACACACACACACACACACACACACACACACTGCGAGGGAGGTGTGATTTGCTTGAACAGCCAGTGAAATGCAGCTATGTGAGAAAACACCTCTTCAAGCAAACAGTGAGACTCACAAGGCGAGCAGTTGTTCTAAGGCCAAAAGAGAGGCCTGCTTTCCTCACATCCCTATGAGAGGAAAATAAGATTGAAGATGGTGGTCTTAAAAGCCTTCATGCCAAGAAAAGATATGCACATATGCTGCCATTGACTGCTTAGATCTAAAACCTGGCAAGAATGAGGCCCTCGATCTATGTAGGCTGATAATTCTCCAGCTCTGTACCCACACTGTGCAAAGTATTTACAATAATTTGTGTGAGTAATTGCTGCAGTCAGGAAATCATGTCTGGCTGGTATGTCACCCTGCATTAGAGGATCTGTTCCAAACAGTCTAGTATTGCTGCCAGGGACATCAAAGGCACAAGGGAATAGTCCCTGTCCACTCAACTTTTACAGAAGTGTAATCCCATACATTCAGATCCAGATTCAGATGTAGTGTTCAGAAACAAGTGAGAAGGAATTTGACTATGATCAGTGTTGTTCAGTGATTTATGTGCTGTGACCTACAGATGTGGCCCATGACCACCATTTAATAGAAGCTGATTGTAATTAGTAATAAAATGGCTCAGTTTGCTTGATATTTCTGCAAACTAAGTTTATAGTTTTTCTGTAGATACTGTATGTCTTCTTCCAATTGATAAAAATCATGCTAGAGAATCATTAATACTAAGCAGATAAGTTTATTTAGCATAAGCTTGTTTGTCAGATTGATGACTGGCCATGTTTTCTACGGTAGACGACAAAACCCAAAGCGCTGCATGCACAATGCAAAATAAAACAAGTGTTGTTTTAATACGAACATGCTGCAAATTAATTAACACAATGCAAATTTTGAAAATTTCCAGAGGACACTCAAAATGGATGGATCCACAGGACCCTGTTTTCTTTGGAAGTGTGTGAGACCACTCATATGTACCATAAGTGCATATTAAATAGATGTCAAGCAGTGGCAACCTGACCAGCAAAAAGTAAGCTCATTGTTCTTGTTCTGATAATAACCCATAACCTGTTTTAAACAATTTACTCAATTTGACAGCAGGCTACAAGAGTATCAGTTTGATGTATTTTCAACAATTCTGTTGTCTTATGCCTCAAAGGGCAGTGGTGGCTTGGTGGTTAAAGCAGTGGGCTATGAATAGGAAGGCCACAAGTTCAGCAAACAGCCATTGAACAAAGCCCTTAACTCTCAACTATTCAGCTGTATCCTGTCTCAATTGTAATTCACTTTGAATAAAAGTGTCAGCCAAATGAGATAAATGTCAAATTTGCAGAGTTTCTTGCATATTTTTTCTGAGGTTGTCACCACATCCAAGAATTTGTAGCAGGTGCCATTTTGATGCATGCGTTTTGTGATTTTGCAGCATGGCTTTGTTGCCCATTGTAGTTGTCTCAAGCTTCAATCTTGTAGCTGTAAATCATGCTTCAATCTTATATATATAGATTAGTGTTCAAGCGGGTATTTATTGTCAGCTTTTTGTAGCTACAAAGCACAAACAGACCAAGGACTTTTGGAGCTGCGTCCTGTCTCACAAAGCACGATTTATAGCTAAATATCTCTTCTGCATGTTCTCCTTGTGTCCTCATGGACACACCCACCTCCCAAAAACATACCAGTAAGTTGACTGGCTATGATAAATAGCATCTAGGTGTAAATGAGTGTGCGGCTATGTGTGTATGCATGGTGCCCTGCAATGAACTGGCATCCCATCCAGATCGTATTCCTGCCTTGTGGCCAGTGTTCCCAGGATATACTCTGGACCAACCACAACCCTGACTAGGATAAAGCAGTTACTGAAGATTAATGAAGGATTGATATGTATATACACATCATGTGGAGCCTCAGGGTCTTGTTTGCTGAGGAGGCAGACATATTTCAGCATTTATTCCTGCTTTCACCCACCCTTTATACTAGGCTCACCACACCCAGCTGGTATTCCACTTTTATGCAACAGAAACCCTGTAAAACTTGACTGCATTCCCGGCTAGTGCCAGTCTTTTAATGGCCTCCTTGGTGCCTGTTCTTTGATGAAAACCAATTGTTTATTTCAGTTCTGGTGATGCTGGAAAAGTACCATGTGATGAATGCTTTTACTTTCCTCTTCATTGTTTTGTCCTTTTTTCATTTCCTCTCCACCAGTGCCTACTTTTGGTATGCTAAGTATGTTTTCGTCTGGTTTTTGAGAGATGGATGTGGATAAACTCATTGGTGCATGAGCCTTGTGGCAGGTCATGAGGAGTGTATCCTGTGCTTACAGTCCCTGAGACTTGGCTGTTTTTACTGGCCCAAGGCAAGATTTCTGGATATAGTCTTAGAGGTTGAAACAATGCCACAGTAATATAGATACAATCCAAAAGGCCAAACAAAGCATGAATTTAAAAACAGACCACTTCATTCATTATTGTTCTTTATGGAAACAATTTACTAGTGTTAAAATGACTTTTGATGCAGAGTTCAAATGATCTGGTTCAAGTTATGCATAACAGTAAATAAATGAAGCTTAATCTTAAAGCAATGCTTCAACAGAGCCCTGTACTTTATTTCAGTATTGCATCATACATGGGGTAAAAAGATTCAAATCCAATTTTTCGAGACAGTCATGGGGTCATGGGTCACCCTGCTATTGTCTACTGATTTCAGCGGCTCTTTCTCATAGCACGTGGAGGACAACACAAGAGGTTGGTATCATGTAAAATTAGACCCAGCAGTAATGTGATCTTTAAGCTGTATAAAACTGAATGCAGCATGAAGATGCTCTTCTATACAACAAACACATTGCACTTTTACCAGTCCTCAATCTAAGTGTCAATTCATCATCAATATGCATCTTCTCAGATAAACTTGACAATAAAATATCAGCTAACTTGGTCCACTATGGATGGTCAGTCTTGCTAGTGGATTAAAAGATGAGTTAAACCCTTCCAGTGGAAGAGGCATGACTTCACAAGGCAAGACTGAGAATTAAACAGGCCGACGCCAGACCAACAGATGAAACAGATAAAACAGAACACACACACACACAGATATATACATAATAATATTAACAGGCACTTGTGCTTCCCCTATTTTAAAAACCACCAGCCACCACTGCACCAGTTGTATCCCGAGCTCAGATTACTGCCATTATGGAGTTTTGCACACTCTTCTTGTGTCCTATTGGGTTTCATCCGGGTTCTCTGGTTTCCTCCCATTCCCCAAAAGCATGATGCTAGGTGAATTGGTGACTCTAAATTGCCCCTACATGTAAATGAGTGTGCAAATGCATTCTAGCTTTGTACCCAGTGTTGCTGGGATCCACCATGACTATGATTACTCACTTCAAAAGAGCCAAGTACCACAGACTAAATAATAGTCAGATTATTAATAACAGAAACTTGTAACCCACTGCTAGATGAAGTTCCTGCACTTTATCTAGCAGTGGGTTACAAGTTTCTGTCTGCCCACATTGGGAGATGTTTCTGATCTCTCACAGATAAATCCATGCAACTGCTGCAATGCAATATGAGTGACAGTGTGAGATGATTTATCAGCAGCTTTGTGATGGATTACACTCGATATTGTTAAATCACAGGCAATATTACCTACTCCTCAGTATTCTCTCTTTCTCAGAAATGGTATCGTGTGAAGTTTATTATTTATCCAAAGCAACTTGAGGCGCAATATAATCTAAGAATCAAACTGAACAGCTGAAGCTCAGCTCAAGGGCCCAATAATGGAAGTCTGAACAGATGTAGCACAGCAACAGATAATGCTCTGAAGTAATGACTGGAAGTTTCAGAGTTCAAATTCTGGCACTGGCAAGCTGCTACTGTTAGGTGGTTTAGATAAAAGCATCTGCCAAATGAATATGTATTAGATACTGTATGTTAGAACCCACCAGTCCTGGGATTTGAACTTTTGAGCTGCCACTGTCATTGTACCTTGAGAGAGCTTCTTTTACAGTAACTCTCTCCTAGGAGCTACTCTCAAGAAACTTAACAGTAAGTATATAAACTAATAATTGTAGTTCAGAAGCGAATTTGTGGTTCAGTATCATGACTATAACATCTTAAAAAATGTCATACATAAAGGAACCTTAAAGTGGGCTCATATGGGGACATGTTTGGTGATTTTGCTTGTACTCCCTTCAATCCTTCACCCTCAATCAATGTTCCTTCCAAAGACATTCTCAGACGCAGTGCAAAAGTCTGATTTCAGAGTAAGAAACGTAATAAGATCTGCTTTTTTTTTTAAACTGTAGATTTATGCGGATGTGCAAGGATTGCTTCTAATACTGCACACAGGTGCTTTTTAAATCCAAATCCAAATCCACACCCACATCCACAGCTAAACACTGGCAGTCATCAAAGTGACAAGTTTTTGCCTGGATAACTATGTTGTGTACTTTATATTGTTAGAGTTTGCAACGAGAGCATGCTTTGAGAGAGTTAAAAAAAAAAAAAAAAGTACCAGCAATGTCAAAACAAAGTATTTACCTGTCATGCAGGGGAAAAGCAATCTAGCATCATTTTTCAAGTCCTTTCAAATCTCTCCAGTATCTCCAGCACTCTTCATCTTCTCATCCTTCTCATCCTCATTTTTTTTTATTCTTACACACCTAATGACAGTCACAGATCATTTTTTAAAGCATGTAAAACCATTTTTTAGAGCGCCTGGCAACACGGTACAAAATGTAAAAAAAAATCTTTGCAATTTTAAAGCTCTGTCATTTAAGCATTTATGAAGGGTAGATTCGATAAACATACATATATCCCTAACTATGTTTTTATTATAACTACAAAAAAATCTATATTCTGTGTGGTCAGAACTGTGTTTGCATGTAATATTGTATACTGATGGACAGCAGCATCTCCTGGCAATTTAACGTGAACAGTACTAGTGCTTTTGTTTTTACACGTGAGTAATGAATGTTGCATAGTGTGTTGGTGTGTTTTGTATATTAAACGGTATTTCTAGCAGCACAGCACCTTACGGCTAGTTTATAATGTTACACTGAGCAGCAGAGCATGACACTGCAACGTGTAGAAACACCATGCATATTGCACATGGTTTATTACGGATTCCAATTAGCTTTACTTTTTTCTCATTTAACAGCCCAGTGGCAAGCAGCTTATTAGCTCTACACTGCAAATATCCTCTTAGCAAGTGAAAATATCTTAAATATAGTCAGATTTAGCTTGTATTTTCTTTTTAAAAGATTACAATAAACCAACAATAAACCAAACAAGATTATTAAACCTATTTCTAGATATTTTTACTCATTTCATGCTTTAAATTTTCTTATTCTATTGGCGGATAATTTTGCTTCTTTCTAGAAATAAATGCTAAAAAATTACCAAGATTATCTGCAAATAGAACAAGACTATTTCAAGCTTGAAATGAGTACAGAAATGGCTAGAAATAGGCTTAATAATTTTAGATTTGGTTTATTGTAATCTTATAAAAGAAAATGTTAGCTAAATTTGACTATATTCAAGGTATTTCCACTTGCTAAGATGTCACCATTACCACATATACAGTAGAAACTACTACGCTAAAACAGTGTATACAAAATGGTCCAGATTTGAACTGGATACAGTTTTGCTCACACTCAAACACAAAGAGGCTAAGCGACCAGGAAAGACATCACTTTAGTTTATGTGTTTGGTGTAAGGCTGTAAGATTTGTATGATGGATAATTATGATTCATACTTTGGTAGACCTGATGTCACTTCTATCATATAAAGTCCTGTCCAACTCAAATCAGCCAGAAGGAAACAGCAGAAAAAAGAATCAGAATCAGAGCTCTCTCAACAACAACAACAACAACAACAACAACAACAAAACACTGTTGGTGGTAATTTCACCACAGAAGTCATAGCTAATAGTAAGTAACTAATCATGATGATAAGCTGACATGACCTTTAATGCTAGATATCAGGATGCGAAGAATTTAACTGAAGTGCACTTTGAAAAATTGAATACGTTAAGCAACCTTAAGCTGATCTACCTTCATTTGGTGCAAAACAACTCTCCAGTACGAGCTTTATTTGGGAGGGGAATAACAAGAAGATATTAAAAACCACCCACCACAAGGCTGCAGATTTTTTTTTTAATTATCTTTAATCAGCCTGATGACAAGAATATTTGCATAGTTATCTGTGATAATGCAGAGTGCTTTTGTTGTTAATTACCTGCTGATTATATGGTGAGTTTATACAGAAAAGCCTCTCCATAATCATCTCCCACTGCAGGCTCTCCTGTATGGGACTTAAAGTCTAGAGATAATTTATGTGGAAATGGAAAAAATGGAGGTTATTACAGAATCATGGATGTATGCAAATGAAATAAAGACAATGTGTACCATACTGATGTTTCTCTTCTTTAACTCACTCTCTATCAATACTGTTTCTTTCCCTGGCACTCACACCATTACGTAACCACACACACACACACACACACACACACACACAGAAGAACAGAACGTATGGTAGGCCTAGCTATTGGATGACACAAAGGCAAACAATCCTTAGCTTATGCGGGTCTGTTTCCCACTGCACTGTATGTTTTGAATATGAGCAACAAGAGACTTCATTTTACATTTCTCATGCTCTGTTTCATGTGTACTCATCTAATCTACTACTTAACCGATATACTTTCTTTATATAGAGAAGGCTGGCTCAGGGAAGTCGAAATGCCAAAACGGTTACTAAAGATGAAAAAAAAAAACACATAATAAACCAAAATGAAAACAAACATGTATTACATCATGTATATGTTTTAACTTTCACATTCTTTCTGCATTAAATACTTTTTACAAAAAAAAATATTGTTCGCCATAATAATGAACAGTTATGCTTGAGACTGAAGGTCCTCACTGTGTGTGTGATCTTATGGCTCCCCTCATCAGTGTGTTTACAGGCCTTTAAAGAATAACAATCTGATTTAGAGTAATCACTGTGTTCCTGCTCTGCCCCGAATAGATTCTTTAATGAGTTTGATGCTTTAACTTTGTTGCTTCTACATTTTTTGTCATACCAAAAAGGCCTCAGTGTGTTACAACAGCTGTTACAATATTCGAGACTAATCACTTCCACATTATTCTCATGTCTTGACTACTCACATGACTCCCCTAAATACACCTTTTGAGTGTTTTACACTCTCTTTACGCTAATCAAACTAAAGGTACTTTGTGTAATTTACGCACAAGCTAACATCAACTGACATGATTACTCTTGTAACTTTTAAAGTCATGCAAAATAAATCAATGAAATAAAACATGGATGTAGACAACCATTCATAAGATGAGCTTAGAAATGAAAAAAGAAACAACGTTGAAAGCAGAAACCAAAGAGGAAAAAAGGACCCTAAAAGCAATAAGAAATGAATGCTACCAGGTTGGTTTTATATTTTTGTCTGATCTGTTGCTCCAGCAGTTTGTTGTAGGTGTAATGAAACCATTAATGGCTAGCTAGCTAATGATTAGTCACAATAATTCACATTAAGTTGTTAAATAGCTAGTTTACAGTAACATAGTGGCTGGTTGTGTGAGACTATGTGAAATGTCTCTTCTTTTTGGTGATTATGTATTCATTTTTGTCATTTATTGAACATTTCGTGTTAGCACTAGTGGAGTTGATGATGTAAACAGCAGAGCTTAGCTTGCTATCTTGCCATGGTGCTCGGATTTTTCATGTGCTATGCAGAAAAAGCTGAAAAGGTTTCAGCTAAAATTTCCTTTCAATTATTTTTTCATTCTAACTAAATTTTCTCCAGTCTAAATATTAGCTAAGGTTAAAAGCTAATTACCAGAATAATATTTCTATTGTTCAGTATGCTAATGGATAATAAACAACAGGTGTTCAGTGTAATTGACTATTAGCATTATTTGTATTATCTCTCTTGGGTGTATTTTAAGGGGTGATTTTTTGGCCGATAAAATCCAGTATACATTTTTTTTAAAACTTTGCTGTGCATCATTTGCATTTCTGAGAAACTCAGCACAGATCAGAAAATATAATCTCTAAAATGTAACCAATATGTTACAGTGACAGTAATTTCAATTTGTCTATCTGTTTGCTGATGTAGATAGTGATCAGTACAAATGCACAAAGCTTCCAGTATTTTGAACTAGGCTTAACTGAAGGCCTGTGAGAAAAAAAAAAAGCACCATAGCATCTAACCTTTGAAGATCTTTCTGAATATTTGTTTGACCAGACATCTGGAGTAGTGTTTTTCATTTGTTATATTTAGGTGAAGGGTTGTTCACCTCGATTTGCCCTTTTGAGTATTTCATTTAAGCCCTTATACTACAGCAAAGAATAGAGAGCAAACAATAGAAACTAAAGGAGTCTCTTCAGTTTCTTTCGACAGTGGAAAAGTACTAAGAGGAAATGTGGTGGCATCTTGTACCAACTTCAATATTTAATCTTTTCTTTCTAGTTTTAGTATGTTTCATTTATGATTTATAACTGTCTTTTAAATAGCAAGGCATTTGGATATAGCCAATAGAATATACCAAATGTCTGCATTCATAATACTAACTGACTTGAGCTGAATGAACACTATGGATTCTCCACAGAAGATGCTTCTGCCCACAGCAAATGCACTGCAAATCGAAAATGCCACAGAGGATCCTCATTAAAAAGGTTTGGCCATCTGGCCTGTCCTTTCTCCAGTCTACAAGATGTGGCAGTAATTATCTACAAGTACTAATTCTTCATCTTGACAGTCCCCCATTCAGTAGTAATTAATTAGATGCATGTAAACACATTAAAGAATCTGTTGTTTGTGATAATGGCAGCTAAATGTAGCCAATAGCATGTGACTACTTCTACCTGTACCTTTAGAGATGGTATTTATAAATTTAAAATATCCATACCATGTATTCCATATTTGACCTATCTGACAAGAATATCTGATTTTCTCATGTTTTTTTTCCCGCTTGGAGTGTTCAGTTTGTAATAACAGCGACTGTTTGAATTGTGTTTGCATGCTTCCCTAGCCTTTGAATATTGTTCATTCCGGCTTAGTATTAAATTAGGGTTGTTTTTCTCTTCTTTTACAGTCTGTGGAACAATTGGGAGTTTATCACCGAAGTCGGGCTTGCTTCAGAGCATTCCCCAGTAGTTAATGGTGCGTGGTTTCACTCAATAAGCAGATTCCTGGGAGATTTATTCATGTTTCATGAGAAAACAATATATGTACAGAATAATAAAAAAAAAACACTGGGTTGGATTGCATCCAACAGAAATCATGGTGGTCTGTTTATTGCCTGAGTAAATATGGGGTACATTTTTGAAAGCCTGTCGACCACATCTCCAGTCCAAAATACAGCAAAATTGCTTTCGGCAACTGAGGAATAAATTTTGTAATGATTTATGACCCTTTGTTTCCTCAGCACCTCCATAGTTATAGGACATCGGTCTTGGACAGTTAGTTTTATACACTGGTTTAACTAATCTAGACAGTCTCATCTATCTTTTGTGTGGCACACACTGTGGTTGCTAAAATAAAACATTTACAGAGCTATTGATTGTTCTTTGTGTTGCTTGTAGTTCTGCTGAGAAACAGAGGTGAGAAAAGAAAAAAGATGCATTAGCTTTGTTTCCAGTAAAGACTTTTTTTTTTCCTTTAATTTTTGTGGAAAAAACCATCTCATTCTCAGTTACCAGTGTTTAAGGTATAAAGTGGGCATTGTTGAATGCATAAACAGTGGAGTAAAAAGTCAGAGCACTACTGAAAATGCTTCTATTTTGCATTCTTTTCTAATGTAATACAGTATTCATTACAAATTATATTATTGACAACAACATGAGTGAAAAGTAGAATCTGTGAAATATTTACATGAATTTCAGAGTTTCTTAGCATTTGGTACATCTTTTTTTTCTTTGCTTTAATGACAATGTGCACTCGAGCTGGCATTGATTCCAAAAGTTTGTGCAAAACCTTATGATCCATTTTAGATCAAATCCATCGGTGTCTCGTCTGAACACATGCTTCAATAGAAGAGATTAGGCATGAGGAAAATCTGACCTTTTGTACAAAGCAGTTAACATGGTCAGTATCACAAATTTGCTTACATTTAAATAGAGACCTAGAAATAGTGCAACATCTTGAATATTAAATATTCAAGATATTGAACATTTACTTTTTTTTTTTTTTTTATATATTTCAACATTCTAAAACCTTACGTTTATTCCCAATTATAAATGAAAAAATAATAATAAATCTCAGATTTTCAGTGTGGTCTCAGACTTTTGGATCTCACTGTGATCTCTCAAGAGGTCCATAAGGTGCCACTTGGCCATGATGCCCCTTCTGGATCTCCGAGGCAACTACATGTGGAGGAAGGTATGGCAGTGTCATTATGTTGTCTGTTAATGATCATTTAAACAAGTAAGAGGCAATATGTCTGTACTGATCTGGCCTTTTCTCAAAATACTACTTAAAATCTAATTTAAACTCACACTGAAGAATGAACATACTGTACAAGAGCTAAAGATATGGACAACAGAGCCATCAACAGCCAATTCACTATAATAAGTCACTATAATAAGATTTTTTAATTGTGGAGATATCAGTTCATACCCTCCTTGCAGTATAGAAACATTTCCAAAGTCCAAAATGTTCAAAGCACACATTTCAACATTGGTAGGAAGTGAAAATAAAGCAAATTGTAATGAAAAAATAAATTGAGTCACTACTTTCCAAACTCTTCTGCCAAATGGAATTATTTTAAGTGGAGCTGCTCACTTACATTAACAGGTTTTGATCAAGAGAGGAAAAACAGATGCGATGGAGGATTTCACAGGCTACCACAAACATTTTGGAAAAAAACCCTGCAACATGTAAAACTCTGGGGTACGTGCACACATGCTGTTTTTTGAGTAAGTCATTAAAAAGCTAGTATACAGCTTCTCTGGGGATTTGGAGGAAATCCATATCTAAAGAAAACAGATTATCCTTTGTTTAACCAGTGGAGAGTTTCAGGCTGGTTCGTTGCTGGAAACTCCCCTTTAAAAAAAAAAGGTTTGCTTTACTTCCTGAAATGTCATGTTTAAAAGGATAATTTTGGGAATACTGTAAAACGTAATATAATATATATATTATATATTGTATTTAACTCAGTTCTGTTTTAAGCTGGTGTTAATTCTGATTTATATCCAATCAGTACTTTGATATTCTCGCATACACCTAACACTAAAGCTCTGTAATATCAGAATGCTGAAAGATAGATCAAGCTGGATTTTAATTAATTGCTTTAAAAGAACAATGGCTTAACAGTTTCAGATTCAGCATTAGTTAAAATCCACAAAGAGAATGCAGTGGTGAAGTCTCAAGAATGACTGAACAGAAAGTGTGTAAGATGCGTTGGTCTTTTTAGAATCAGTTGACCTTATAGCTCCTTCCATCTTTCTCTTTCTCTTGTTTCTTGTATGGTATCATTTTGATTATTTGGGTGAAATCTGCAAGCAGATGTCCAGTTCTTTACCAGTCTGACAATGCTATGACCTCAACTTTGTCCCAGCCAGTGGTGTCACTGTGGTTTCTCTGCTAGGCTCACTGGAAAGCAGACTCCCCATGCTGTGTAACACTTGTATTTTTAAATATAATACACACATACCCTTTTTTCTAAAAGTCACAGCATAGAGGCTGATGCTTAGTGTCTCACATTGCCCTGAAATTAGATGAGGAGTGTTTTCTTTGGCCCAAACCGGCCAGTCTACTGACTAGATTCAGTTGAAAAGTCAAAAACCAAGCCCTGTAAGGCTCTAATTATACTGCGGTGGGCCAAGGACTCAGCCTAGCCCTGGATAATCACTGTTATTTCTCTCTTTAGCCATTACTGCAGTGCATAAACGCCGTGATCGCATGGCCGCAGTCAGTGAGGTTGATGACTTTACGTGTGCTCTGTACTATTTATGGTGAGGCACGTGTAATCATTTGAGCCCTGTGCAGTCATCCCTGCACTAAGGACACATAAAACAGAGCTGAGTGCTATTATTTGGCTGGTTGAATGGGTGTAGTGACAGGAGTTGGATCATGGTGGTTAATGTGGTTTGATAGTGATCATTAAATGATTTGGTAATGATATGAGACGGTTTCTGGTTTCCAGCTCTCCAGCTTGAAGTGTGAGGAGAGAATCGAAGGGAAACACAGGCCTAGTGCGTTAACTATGATTTAAAAAAATCTCTTCTGGTGAATAAGCAAGGGTTTTTTAGAGCTTCAGCAACACCACCAGCAGGGTTTATGATGTGGTCATTGACCACACACACACACACACACACACACGCCTTCTCTCCTGAGCTCCAGTGTGCTGCATTCCTGAGGTGGATTTGGCTCTGTGTTGCTTATAGCTCCTGATGGAGCCATTTCAGGCCATAAATACTGGTCTTATTAAGCATAATAGAAACAGCCTAAGACCTAAGAGGGTATGGTGAGCTAAAAGACATCGCAGAAAGCCATAAACATGCTGCATCAGTCTATAAATCTGACCAAGTTATTCCCAGTTTAACCTGCTGCCATTTTATCGACGCTTTATATCACTGCCAAAAGTGATGATGACAAAAGTCAACAGTTAGAGGGCAGTTACTAGACTGCCATTTACTCTCAGTGTAAAAATAGCAGATAATCGTGCATTAGCTCTTCTATCAGCTTAGGCTGAGAGGAAACACAAGCATATGAGAAAAACTAAACCTTTAAAAATTGCTTTTTTTTAGATGATATTTGCATTTAGATTTAGATTTATTGCTACATCAGAGTTTATACTGTTTACACAGGATAAAAATATATAAAATGTGAGTCAAGTTGCAGAGCAGCAACAACAAAGCAGTCAGTTAAACAAGAATAAAGTAGAGGTAAGCGAAATAAAGAATACATAATAATAAAAAAAAACAGTAGAACTGTAGTATACTGAAATGTGTATTGTGGTATAAGAATTCTAATTGTGGTTATGTAAATAGTAAAGTGTCAAGGGCATTAGTGTAGTGCGATCTATACACTACACTACAAAGATAATGTGTAAAGTGCAGTTAATGTCCAGTTAGTGCAGTGTGCAGTACAGTGAGTGACACTGATCAGCAGCTATAGAGTATTCTTTTAGGATGCATTGCATATAATACATTGGCCAGGGTTTCACTGAAAACTGTTCCAAATCCTGCTACTGAAAACACCAAAAATATCAGTTCAATTGTGTGTTCTGTGGCTCACATTGCTCTCCCAATGACCTTAAGCATTGCAGGCTATTACTTATATAACCATGCACTAGCATTGTGTTACAGCAGAGTGTTTTACCAGTCTGAGTTGATTTTGCCATTCGTCTCCCTGTTGCCCGTTACAGCACAAGCCCTGGTCATATATATATATTACAATAATTCAAATCTACCCATGACAGTATATGATTTTGGTGATGAAATAACTTATCATTAATTTCAGTATCATATTACAGCCTGACTCTGTTCTTCAAAAGCTCTGTAGCCCTGAATATCCAACTGTTAAAACACAATTACAGTTGTAACAGAATATTCCACACTGGCAATCATAGAGAACATTATGTAGAAACTTCACACAGAGAGTAACCCAAGGTCACCATGCCACCACTCACAATTCCATAAAGATAAAATCGTTAAAACAATCTTAAAACATTAAGATGACATTTTGGGAGATTTGAGGATTTGAATTTGTTAACATTTCTTTGCGTGGGGCACAGTGGCTTAGTGGTTAGAGCTGTTGCCATACACCTCTGGGGTTGGGGGTTTGAATCCTGCTTATGCCCTGTGTGCAGAGTGTGCATGTTCTCCTGTGCTTTGGGGGTTTCCCTACTCAGTCCAAAGACATGCATTGGCTGATTGGCAATTCCAAATTGTCCGGAATGTGTGTGAGATTGTGTCCTGTGATGGGCTGGCACCCTGTCCATGGTGTACCCCGAGTTCCCCTGGGATAGACTCCAGGCTAATCTGTGGCCCTGTGTAGGATGAGTGGTACAGAGAATGGATGAATTTATTTGTTGCTCAAGACATGAAATGCTTCATAATTCTGCAGAACTCCAGGTCTATCCTCTGGCACTCATTTTGTCGTGTTGTACATTACTTTAGCAATATTACACGCAAAATAATACCTGACCATAGACTATAATGCATAGCACATGCACTGTTGGGTTGAAAAAGGCCTGACTCATGATCTGACTGCAGTTGTAACATATGAGCAGTCTCAGATCGGCCTCTTGCTGTGCATATTTTAGCATTTTCCCCTGCTCTAACACCCTGATTTTAACCCAGTCCTGCTATTTACCTGAGCATTTCAGAGAAAGAAAAACGACAAAATATGCATGACCAGAGTTTTGTAACCATTGTAAGGTGAAAGCAAATGTATGTATATCGAACACAGCTGCATTGCAGCCTTGGGACAGGAACAGCAACATTTCTAACCTGTTTTTTGTGATGTACGGTTTGAATTCACTGCAGAGACAAGCAGCACAAAAAAATTAATTTTGAAAAAATACCTGCGTAAACGTTAAACAGAGGTAAACGGTTGTCTTAAAAAGCACTGATTTTGGAGTTCTGTTATTTCCCATCAGAAGAATACTAAGCTGATTGCAGTGTGGTGGAGCTGTGTCACTACAGTGAAACATCTCAGTGAAACACATTATCATTACAAAATTATACTAACTCTTAGACTGCGCTAATGCTGATTGCAGCTACAAACAGCAGACACTTGTTGGAAGCTCTAAGAGTTGCGTGCTGTAGTGCTGAAGCTTGAAATCTGAATATAGATATGAACTGAGTTCAAATGAGATCCACAGGGACAAAAGTGTGGGTGAAATGCTTGGTTAGATTGTTAGGGGCAAAATGGAAATGTGAATAAATTTGAGTAGGTGTTTTGTAGAGCAAGGCAGTTTGCAGTGGTGTGTGTGTGTGTGTGTGTGAATGTATATATATTATTTGTATATAAGTGGGGTTTTTCCACTTACTGCTCTTGCTATGTTTGATTGTAACGCTGTTGAAGATAATGCTGTATTGTGAATACCACTTTCACTGCTGTCACCGCAGTTGTCATCTCACTTGGCAGGTTTTAAAAAGGAGACATATACAGTCATTGAATGCATATGCACATTTTTGCAGCTTAGCTAACACTCTCTCATTTTTAAACCCTTCTGTGTTATGGAACCGTTGTATCAGCTGTATACTTGACTGGAAACCTGTCATGCTTAATATAATAATCCCCTGTTGTAGCACCTCTGCTTTGTCAGTTCTCATTATAAACGAACCCTTCCTTTGCTCTTAGCCTTCTTGTTAAATTTCCACTTGACACATTTGCCATTTAACCTTATTACTGTTAGCTTATGAAAGTTTGGTCTGGAGCTGTTGTCACAAAGCAGTAACTGACTGCAGTGTCCTGGTAATACTTGCTAATAGCTGATTTAATATATGAGCATGGATAGTTTGTGTTAATCATTTATGGGTGGTTATTAATAGTACTTTGGTATTAATTATGTATGTAGTATTTGATTGTGTTTGGAGGTGTATCAGCTGAACAGCTAATACAATTTAAGCTACTGAATCTGATACTACTGCTGCTGTGGATGGTCCCACATGGACACTAGGGGTGTACCACAATCCCAGTATCTGTATCTGTTTAGAGCTCCAAATATCCACATCCGTATTTGGATTTAAACCTGAAATAGGAGTGGCCTAACCCAGAAGGTTTAAAAAAGAAAAACAAAACCTGCCACTCTATCCCTCAAAAAACACCATTTTTAAAATCTACTCACACAGTTATTCTTGTTTGTATACCATATTTTCTAACAAATTTAGTTGGTTTTATTTCCCCAAATATAAACAGACTAGTAACCTAATTTAATCCTCTGCCAGACTATTACTAAGTAAATGCATTTTTTTTTCTTTTGTTCCACAAGCTTCATGAAAACCTCCCACACACATGATCCCAATCCTTATACACACCTCTAGTCTCAACCAGGTGCCCTGTGAACCTTTCTGGCAAGCTTTCTAGAAAAAAAAAAAAAAAAAAAAAACCTTAAAAATACTGCCTTTTATCTTGCACAGATTCATATCTGTATCTGTTTAGAACACTTTATCTGTTCAGTTTGCATAACGTGTTCATAAGGCATTCACATCCATAATGGACGCCTTAAAAATTTGCACTTCACAAAAGCTGTTTAAGTCTCATCCTTGCTCCAGTGAATAATTTCAACTGGATATTATAGATTTTTACCTTCTAAGAACTGCTGCTGTAATCATAAGGTCTGTCATGTGCTCATCCCAGGACTCATTCACATTAAACATCCCAATCATCCTTTAAACATGAACTTATCTGCCTTTACACTGCTACAGCTGTATACTGTAATGGTTTATATTCCCATTATCCAGTGTCACCCACTGATGATGGGTTCCATTTTGGTTCCTCGTAAGGTTTCTTCCCATGTCATCTCACACTGTTTTTCTTTGCCACTGTCATCTCTGGCTTGCTCATTAGGAAGCTAAATCTACTCCTGGATTTCTGAAAAGCTTCTCAGTGACAGTATCTATTATTAAAAGTGCTATACACATAAAATAGAATTGAATTGAATGTTTATAAAGGGAGACTCAGAGGTGTGGGATATGTTCGGATATTAAGCTTTGCAATAGTAATTTGTCTCACAGCAACTGAGCTTAAGAATAATTACTAGAATGCAATTTCTGTGTGAATGTGAGTGAATGTGGCCCCGGGTTGAAAAAGGATGACTTCTTTAAAGAATGTGTTGAAACACACACAGTAAATGAGAGACAGGAAAGGTGTTAACAATGGCTGAGGACGAAGAAACCAGTGTGCATTAAAAGCAAAAGAAGAGACACAGCTGTTCAAACAGCTCTCATTGCTCCCTGTATTCAGAGCAGAGAAAAATTTTTCCACTAACATCAGAAGGCACGAACGTCTGTTATTTCACCTTGTACTGAGGAGACTGAGACTCTTGTGACCCTGTGTCAGTGCAGTTACTTCAGCTGAATTGAAGACAAACTCACTGCAGAGAGAAAACCGACTAAAGTTAAACTACAGATAAAATTTATGACCGGAAACCCCTGACAGTCCTTTACATCGTCTGAATTCCTTTCTCCTTATGTGATTGTGTTTCAATTTTCAAAACTGTCTCTTTTTCCTCTCTTTTACTGTGTCCGTTCCATCTCTTCATCACAGTCTTTCCCCTGCCTGTCTTCCTCTCTTACTCTCACTGCGTGATCTCAGTGATAGTCAAATCACTACAGAATATTGAGGCCACTCTTTTAAATCTATGCCCCAATTACCAAGCATTCAGGATCTAAAAGGGCTGGAGTAGTTCCTAGTTAGAGAGAGCTGTGTGTTCCTCTGCTGAACTGACGTTTGATGAGTATACAGACCACAATTCTTAGATACACAATTACACTACTCATAACCACCAACTCTTTCACAATTCACTGCAGAATATCAAGCCTAAAGAACTTGGCGCTGGAGTTATATATATATTGCATGGTCTATTTCCAATCTGCTCCGTTTTGGTGAGCATTAGATTCCTGTTGTTTGCAAACAGGAATGAAACCTGATGTGGTCTTTTGCTGTTGTAGCCCATCCGACTCATGGTTAGATGTGTTGTGCATTCTGCCATGCTTTTCTGCTCAATACGGTTGTAAAGAGTGGTTATTTGAGTTACCAGAGCCTTCCTGTCAGCTCAAACCAGTGGCCATTCTTCTCTGATCTCTCTCAATAATGAGATGTTTCAGCCCACAGAATACCGCTCACTGGATGTTTTTTGTTTTAGCACCATTCTGTGTAAACTCTACAGACTGTGGTGTGAAAATCCCAGGAGATCAGCAGTATCTGAAATACTCAAACCAGCCCATCTGACACCAACGTCCATGCCACGGTCAAAGTAATTTTTTCCCCATTCTGATATTTGATGTGAACATTAACTGAAGCTCTTGATGTGTATCTGCATGAATTTATGCATTGTGCTGCTGTAACATGATTGGCTGAGTTCTAATTGGAAAATTTCATGAATAAGCATATATAGTATATACCGTGTCAGTCAAAAGATAAAAAATCTGGAGTTTCTTATCTTTCATTACAGTTTAATCACTGTCACAGTATAACAGTAAAATAAGGAAACCTAAATCTTTGTGGAACGTATTAACTGGTTGCTCTTAGATCCTAATGAGATTACAAATGAGCATTTTATTAAAGGCCGGCACACTTGGAGGTAAACCTGTTAATCCTATTATAAGACTCCTAGTGAGTCTTATCATAAGATCATAAGATCATAAGGTCTATGATCTTTGTCTGGAATAAGGTACAACTTTTTTTCTATATGAAGCCTATCCAGGGAACAGTGGAACATGAGGTGGGAATACAACCTGAATGGGATGACAGTCCATCATGGGTCACTATGCACATTCATATTCACACACTGATTCATACCTAGGAGCTATTTAGCATAGGCAATCAACATATTGGCATGTTTTTGGGCAGTAGGAGGAAACCAGAATTCCCAAAGGAACATGGGGAGGACATGCGGAACTCCACACAGACAGTATCCTGTACTCAGGATCAAACTGGTACTGACCATAACACATAAATATGTGCTCTGTAGCAAAGACCTAATTCTATATATAAAATGCTTTCCAGATTATATTTTACATTTGTGTTTTCCAGTGGATGTTGAACCTTTCCTAAAGTGATTTGACATATCATGGCATGTGAACTGCCACTGGTTCATCAAACCAAAGAATGTCTCCACACCCTTGTACCTTAGTGACCCTTTTTATCTGACGCATGTTTTAATACTACACTTTAGAGCATTGTTTTATTGCTCACTCTGAACAATACCAGAATGTGGGTGCGGTGGAATTAGTGAAGCACATGGTTTATAGGAAAAAACTGTCAGCACTGTTTTATGTGTGTCTGAAATAATCATTTGTTGTGACATTCTCCTTCAGAAGGTTTGCCAAGAGAAGCAGGCATGCTTCCTTCATGTCATATCGATTATAAGGACGTTCAATCATATGATTAGTGCATTTTGGGTGTGGTGGGATTAAATTAAGGTTGTCTGTTTAAGTCTGGAAACTAACCAGACTAACTCGCCATGAAGTTCTTTTATTGATCCCACTGCCTTCAGATTTTTTTTATAGCATTAGTTTATAGTGGGAACCACCAAAATCCACACAGTAAACCCTCATGCAGTGGTAATGAGGTATATGAGGGTGGACCTGGGCAACATTATAATAATGTCAGAGGCTAATCAGGGATTCTGTGCATGGCAACCTGATACTAAATTTAATATAAGATTCTACAAAGAAGCAAAATCTATTGTACCTTTTGACCATATGGCATTTTCTATTAAATGTTTTTCTGAAGCATTACTGCTTACCCTCTTTGTATATATGTTTCATGCTTCTTCATTAGAAACCTGCAAGTGAGACATGTGTGTGTTATAAGCAGAGAGTTATTATGGCAGGTGCTTTGCGGTATGCTGACTGTTGTTTCCTTTCTGGGCTGAAAACTGTCCACGCAGTCTGTGTAGTATCTGGCAGCGGATTAAGCCACCATTTTTTACACTTACTTTTTTTTCCATCAGTAAAATGAAATTGGCAAGCACATTTGTCCTTAATGACCTACAAGTGAGACAGAATAAAATTGAAACATTGAGCTCTTGAAGGAGCTGAAACAGTGATACACACAAGAATAAGGTTCAGCCACTTGACCTGAGCCAGCTGTAAGAATAACAGTGAGAATCAGACAGGAAGACTGGAGCTCATGCTAGTATTCACAGGAAGGTTGGGCCATATGACCAAAACATCACATCATATTTTTCACATTATTGAAGGTGTTACAGAATTTGATAGTATTTTGTTTTCCAGAGCAATGCACGTGAAACAAGTATGACTTAAAGACAGGAATACTTGCTGTAACTTTTGGCAAGGCACCAATGGCTAAAGTCTACCTTTTCAAATATTCTCCATAAGGCTGGTTCTTAAATGAGTGAAAAAAGATTGCTTGTGTTTCCACCCTTTACAGTAACACATACTGTAGTTTGCACAGCTTGCACATATTCTTCCGTGCAAACTCTTTTTTTTTCTTTTTTTTTTTAACCAAAGAATGTCCACCCTATACACCAGATCAGAAGGTTTGTAAACATATATGTTGGCGGTATATCAGGGTGGATAACTCGCATCCAGTCAACAGCAGATTTGGCTCATTTTAGGTAGTGAATACAAACATAACAGACTGAATGGAAACATTATGAAATCTTTTTGTGTAACACTTTATTTGGAGAATTCAGTGCAGACACATTCACAACATATCAAATGATGCTTAATTACCTTTCAACAGCATGACATAAAATGTGTCAGAGTTCACATAAACAGAATTTGAAATGTGACAGGACCAGGGACAAGTTGATGCTCTAAAGATCTACTAAATATCAAGAGCTAGAATTTGGACCATCCAAATAAAATAAAAAGGAAAAGGGACAAGCTGATAATCTATATATTATCTACTAAACTGTAACAATCATAACCTGGACCATTCAAATAAAGTGTAAAAAAGGGACAAGTTGATAGTCTATATATTGTGTATAGATTATGTAATAAACATACTTTTTAGAATCAGTTGATAGGATTATCGATGTGAGTAACTTGACAGATTGTTGGCAGTCTACAGATGATTGAAAAGCAGTTCTGTATTCCCTAATAAAAAAATAATTGTGGTGTAAATCCACAAAACCAAGTTCAAGAAAAAAAAACAGTGTTCTGGTAGATTGCAGAAATTTTTCACTAATGAACAATGGCAGTTTTGCAGTCTGGTTTTACAGGTCATAAAATAATCTCATAAAACTATCATTCAACAGTGATGATGGTCTGCAGTGCCTCTTTGTTCTCCTTATTTGCCTTTCCACAAAAGTCAAAATTTTTTGGGAATGTTATATAATAAAAGACATATTAGTTATGAAAGAAGCACCATTAAAATGTTGACCTTTCAAAAGAAAAGACAAGAAACATTATTATTGCTTGTGCTTTATCCAGACAGGAAGTCAAATGACTATTTAGTATTATATACAGTATAAGGCTAAAAGTATGTGGACACTTGACCATAACACCCATATGTGGGCCTTCCCCAAATTATTGTCACAAAGTTGGAACCAACTGGAACCAACATTTATCTAGAATGTCTCTGTATGCTGTAGCACAAAGTGAGTTCCATGAAGACATGGCTTGCCAAGATTGGAGTGGAAGAACTCGAGTGTCCTGCACAGAGCCCTGACTTCAACCCCACTGAACACCTTTGGGATGAACTGGAACACCGACTGCACCCCAGACCTCCTCACCTACTCTAACATCAGTGCCGGACCTCACTAATGCACTTGTAGCTGAATGAACACAAATCCCCGCAGCCACGCTCCAAAATCTAGTGCAAAGCCCTTTCAGAAGAGTGGAGCTTATTATAACTTCATAGGGGGCTAAATCTGGAATAGGATGTTCAACAAACACATATGGGTGTGATTGGTCAGGTGTCCACAAACTTTTGGCTGTATAGCTACATATTGTTGGCACTTCCTTGTAGGTGCAATAGTCAACTTTTAATAATTCATTTCTTGTTCAAATAACCTGGAAAATGTAGACCTTAATAAAAATAATGATTTTGGCCTCAACACAAGTGTATTATGTGGCTGGTTTGGAAAACTTTGTTATGGTCTGGAGTGCTTGTTTGTGTTTACATGGGCCTCCTGTCAGTCATTTCTTAGAAACTCCCCAATGCCCCTTCACTTTTCCCACATATCAATCTGTTTGGAGCACAAAAACATGCTGTGCTTTGGAAAAACTAACAGCAAGAAAGACAGAAAAAAACAGTGCTTTTCCAAGATGGAGAAATGTATTACTGGTGCAGCCAAATTAGCAACAATGCTCATGGACCGGTATGAAAACTCATTTTGTATAAAGCTTTGAATTGTTTTAATGGTAGCTTTACATAACAAATGAAGTAGCTAAGTTTTGTCACTTAAAGAGCCAGGTAAGGCTTTGGATAACCCACCTTCACAGAATTGTATGCAACACCAGAGCTTAAAGGCTCATGACAGCTCATTTCAAAGAAAAACAGGGCAGCGAGGGCACTCCTGACCATTCTCATAAATCAGTATATCAGTGTTTATGAGTGTTTATAGTGTTATATAGGCTACGCAGGAGCTGAATGGCCAAGTGCGCTTGAAAGTCATGTCATGACAGTCCTTGCTGATGCTAACTCTAGTTGAACCCTACTAATCATTTTTGGTTCTGGGGCGGAGCTTTGTGTACATGGGCGGGAATGGGGGGTGGGCTCAAGCCACTCCAATATCCATGACAAATAGCAGTGCGTGAAGCCAGTTTCAGCCTGGTTATAACCTCAAAATATTTAAATCTATAATTAAATATGTGGCTGTTTGTGTATCATTGTAAATTATAAATGGCTTCCTTAGATTCCACCATGTTATCAGTTATCATTTGTTTGTTTTGCTGTGAAATGTGAGAAGCTAGTTTCATTTGAAGAATTAAATCAAGATAAAAAAGAGAAAATATGTTTTGGAAAATATGTAATTACTTTAATTTAATACAGTTATGTGCTGTGAGATTCTCAGTCTGGTTAAGGTGGATTTATTAATGTTGTTGTTCAAAGCACACTAAGAAGCGCTTAGGAACAAAAAGGGACTTGAGCTATCCCATCTGTCTGTGAATATGAATTAAGTTGACCTAGTTCACTCGAGGTATGCAGTTACAATCTGACCAAATTGTATAAAGTTCCTCAAAATTATTTTCTGCTAATGCACAAGACCCGCTGTTGTTGCTAGGAAGTATGCTGCGAAGGAATGTTATTGGTGTCATTTATCAAAAGCAAGGCTTAAAAATGTAAACTTAACAAAATATTTGTTCATTCTGAGCAGAATCTGAAGTGTACATTTCCCGTTCTTCTGCTCCAGCCTCAAAGCACAAAGCGGATGATTCCATTATGTTTCTACTATACATGGGCAAATGTAATTTAATGGTTTTCCAAAGCAAGTAGTCATGTCAGTTGTGTTTATCAGTGTTTGTATGCCCTGCATCCTATCCAGGGTGTATCCTTGCCCTGCGCCCAGTGTTCCTGGGATAGGCCTCTGATCCTGCTTGACCAAGATGAGGATAAAGCTGTTACTAAAGACGACTGAATGAATTAATGAGTTATGTTTGTATATTTGATAAGGCCATTTTCATGCTCACATAGACCATGAAGTTTTACTTTCTGTGGTTCAACAAACCACATAATCGGATGAACCTGATAGATGCATGTTGGTAACATTTACACTGGTGAATAATTGTCTGGAAGAGATTAATGACCTTTTTTGTCAAAGGGAACCATTTTGAATAAGTAATGTGAATCTTCAGTTTTGATAACAGACGATTTGCATAATTCTGGGGAAGACTAATGCCAGGCTGTATTCACTGAACTCCCAGGAAACTCCATTTGACAGTCGATAAATCTGTGTATATGGCAGCAGCAGATCTGTTGCTTAATTATACTCTTGTTGAGAAAAACTAGGGGTGGATGAAAGAAATAATGGGATTCCTCTAGAAAGAGCTATGCATTATTCCAGCAAAGAGGCCTAATTGGCTGCAGTCACATATTTCATTAGATATTTCATATAGCTACTATCACTACCCTTCCTATAGGCTCCTACTCATGTTTTATTGTCTTATTAAACTGTTTTTTTAATTCTCTTAGCAAAGAGGAATGAATTTAAGACATAAGATTGCACTTTGCACCTTAAAAGGCTATTTACATTTAAATAACAGTAATGAACGTTGAATAGAGAGATGTACTTTATTGACTCCCAGGGAGAAATTTGGGATAATAAATCACAACGTGAATCTTTATTGCTTTATTTTTCATACCTCTTTGCTGTGTTACTATTGTGCATTTGGTGCCTAGTTTTTTAAATTCTTTTTTAATTTGCTTATATGGAAAGTTCAGTGATGGTATCACATTGCTACTTCCTTCACTTCTTGGCAGACAGCTGCATGCTGCACTTTGGGCATAAAATAAAGCACTTAATGAAAGCCTGTGAAGCGTGATGTTGCGTGCGCATTGTAGGAGTTTGGAAGTAACACGTGAATAACAGCAGAGTTCAATATCATGTTAAGCAGCGGGTTTCACAAGACAAAAATAATGTTATTAAACGGAAATAGCGATTAATGAGCTTAGGTTAATGTTCTGTTCCAGAACAATTAAAAGTCATTTTCATTTTTTTTTTTTTTTTTACTAAGCTGCATAACTGAATCAGGGGTTTCATTGATTTCACTTGGCATCTGAGCTGCTTATAATAGGGATTTCATGAAATCAATGCAGAAGTAAATAGGCCAGGAACCCACGACTAACTGATTTAAAATTCATGGAAAACTTCAAAGCTGGTGATGTGTGTATGGTTTGGTGTGTGTGTGTGTGTTTAAGCAAGGACAAATGCTTTGAAAGTTTGCCTTCATTCAGAGCAAGCGATTTATCTCCAAACCTCTGTGTTTGTTGAGTTAAGAAAATGTTGCTGACCTACTTCTGAACAAAACATTCTCTCCAGGTGTATCTGAAAGCTTCTGTGAACTGTGACGGTTAATGAAAACGTCCAACATCTCTAGCCTAGAACAACTCAGCTGGCAGTGTGTGTGTGTGTGTGTGTGTGTGTGTGGTGTTTTTCCCACTGTTGCTGGGGAACCTCAGCAGTGTGATGGCAGGTAAGTGTTTTTTGTGCACTTTCTTTCCACTATTGTGGGTGGGCATGTAGCAGCTAATTTCTGCCTGTCAGGCTGGACTAATGATACTGGCTCCCTTTTCACTTTTAATGAGCATATCTATTGCCTTTTCAATGGCTGAGTGTAACTGCAGACGAGGCTTTAAGTAGCCTTAGTACACTTTTTCTCTGGATTGCTTCCTTTTTCTTTTTGACGTTGCCAAAACAGAACACGTCCCATTAGCTGCAGGCCGTGAGCCTCTTCAATCACCCAGTAATCAGTGTTGTGCTCTGATTGGTTGGCTTGGTTGCTAGTGCTCCAATCATGAGTGCTTTAATCGCCTGATGAGGCACATTCCAACTGACACGTGAACACTGATGATTGCAGCAGGGCTTGGCTCAATTATGTTCATTTGAAACAGTTTTTCAGACTGTTCATAATTTTCAGAGCTTGGTGTTTAAGGATATAGGCTACAGGTTATTTAGTTTGGCTGGGTGGGTTTGTGTGAGTGTGTGTGGTCTCCAATTGTCTTTACAGAGAAATGGTAATGAATATGCTAAAAGCATTAGCTGCTGTTACCTGTTACCCAACATGCCATATTGGAAATGTCAAAATTTATGCAATACTTTTAATGTTTTAATAATGTTTTTTTTTGAAGAAGTAGTTTATCTAATGTTCACAATGGTGTCTTTGTCACGTGTCAAAGATCTGTGCATTTTGCAGGTAAATAAACGTGTGAAATGTAAAAGTTTTGAGCCTAACTGAAACTGTAAATAAATTGGTGGTTTTTGTAGGATAAACAGGACAGAAATAATAATAATACTAATAAAAAACTAAGATGTACAGTATAGACATACTGAACCATTCCAATAATCAGAGATAAATTGATAGTCTTGTACTAATTTAAAATAAATTTTCAGAAATATTTGATCGCAGTTATAATCAGGCTAGAGAAATGTCTTTTTAAATTATTATTATTTAATTTATAACTTTTTCAAGACAATACTTTTTACACAGCTTCTGTCTGAATTGCTTACTGACTGTCACCTATCATGCTTAAGCTTAGCTAGCTACCTAACCCTTTCCTTAACCCCTGCATAAAGTCTCTCATAAAATGAAAACACAAACGTTGACAATCTTGACATCTTTTTTTATTGTGCGAATGTAAATACATATATGATAAATTATATTTCATTTATAATTTTCACGCCACTAAAGGATAATCACATGAAACCTGTCCTAAAACAGCTCTTCACCCGGATAGAACTCTTTTAGTGTAGGATTGTAGTAATACTTCTTGTACTAATATTACCTAAAAAGCACAAAAGAAGGATTTGCTTTTTTTTGTGTCATTGAATTTCAGCCAATGATGTTAGTTAGTCAAGACAAAGTAAGCGCTTGCATACTGTAAACGTCTTAATTTAAAAAGTGTACACCACGGATCACACAGGATTTAACACGGAAGCCCAAACTAAAGAGGCTCACAACCAAAATGGCCCCCATACATACCTGCCAGAACCTCTGTCCTCTGGAAGAGGTTTTCTGAGTGCACTTCGTAGGGCTCTACGGGAGAGCGAGGAGAGCTGGTGGTGCCGGCGCCTGGATTTCTGCGCACATCCTTCGTGACGGGAACCGGGGGCTGAAAAGAGAGGAGAGGAACTGGCATAAGAATGTAACACAATGGCAGCAATCACAAATCAAGCAATCACAATGGACTGTTTTCACTGTCCAGTTTACACTGTGACACAGAAATGTAGTTATATACCGTATATTTGGTTACACATCATCCAATATTTGTCACAAAGAAGGCTTACAGTATTCACCTTCTAACAGAATAGACATTTATAAATAGTTCAATAAAGGTTCAGTGCATACATTCTTCTTCTAATGATTTTTCTAATGAATAATTCACACACAGCTTGCTGGTCGGTTTAATTCAACCAAGCAGGCTAATGTTTTTTTTTTTTTTTTTATCCGATTACAATTCCAGGGTATTATCCTGCAATAAGTTAATACCTCCAAAAGGTGTGATGTGCCGCGGAAGCACCTACACACGCTGCTGCCATTACACGCCCATGTTAATGTGACCTTTAATATGGGCTCCATGTGGAACAAAGTTCAGCAAGATTTAGACATGCATGAAGTCCATTTCTCTATTTCCATTTCTGTCACGTGCTGTGCATGGCACAGGCATAGTTCTTAGCTAGAAACACTACAATAAAATATGATCCTTCATGCTTTAATTTGCAGCGTAGGTCCATATACACTCACCCTCCACTTTATTAGGAACACCTGTACACCTGCACATTACAAAAATATTGATAAATGAGGCCCATTGTCTTTACCGTAATGTTAAATATTCTGTGATTTACAGTATTTTAGCTCTTACTGAACCCTTGCACACTCAGCCTACTGTTTCGCATTACCCCCTTCTTACATGCTTCTTTATTCTTATTGGACTTTATTATGTCCTGTTAGTACTGAGTATGTCATGCATGTACTGTATGTGGCACTGTGGGTCCAGGTGAAATGCTGTAAATATATACTTATTAACAATAAAGATATACTTGACTTGACTTGACTGTCATGTTTTTGGAAGGTGGAAGGAAACAGACCAACAGTCAATACTACAGTCAATACTACCTGCTTCTCCCTTTAATATTTTGCATTTTCTTTTTAATTTTGCCTGTAATATGCTTCCACACAACACAGAGCATTAGCCTATTTTGTTATATGTCAACACCTCTACATTAAATCTTTGTTGTACCTGTAGTAAAATAATTTCAAAACATTTCTCCCACGCCCAAAATCTAACATGTACTTGCACGTTCCTGTTATGTTAGAACTTTAAACCCCTTTAAGACATCCTACAGAAAGCCAAGCTGCAGACAGAAAGGCGTTAAGATTCACACTGCCTGTCTATAAAGTATGGTAATTTTCCTCGGCAATCTATACAGGCCAAGATCAAACCTGTGATTTTTTTTTTTTTTTTTGAATGCTTTGGGAATTTCCCCCACATCAAATGAAAGACCGAATACTCCTCATTTCTCACATTTGTATCAGCTTCCATCAGTCCAAACATGCCTTCTTTCATAAATTACTTAACATGAAGAAAAAACTAAACACACATCAATCAAACCTTTATAGCTGTAGTCTCAATGCACCATAAAAACTAGATTTATTTCTAATCCAGTATCTGTATGAATGCACTTCCGTATTTATATAGGCTTTTTACTAGAAGCTAAAAGCCATAAGAGCATTCAGAGCCAAGTAAAAACATTCTTACATTAAAATATGCTAATATATGCTCTGGTAATTGCATCATTTCCGACTTGGGAGGTGGAGAAAACATTTGTGGTTAGTTTTGATTACAGATAACCATTGCCAGGAATGGCCCCAGCTGTAATGAAAGACTATAGGTTTCCAAGTGCAAACAGTAAAGTCTGCAGCAACAGTGATTATAGAGCTTTTTTCATCAGTGTAATTCTAACTAAGAAAATATTTTAGTTGTAACGCTAGTTAATCACTGGTACCAAAGTCCACCAAAGTGGACAGGGGTGGTAGACTATCGTCCACTCTCCACTACCAGACATTTAGGGACATGAAGTATAATATTGTGAAAACAAGCAACGAGTGCAAATGAGCAAAAGCAAACCATTTTCTTCCTGCGTTATACTGTTTAGCTAAGGACATAACCACCAAGTCCTCCAGGGCTTCTATAGCAAGGCTCACACAAGGGCTGTTACACACTTGTATGAACAAAAATGTTATTAAAACCATTGTCTTATGGACTCCAGATGACTATAAAATGTTGCACAAAGCCCTGCTGGGAAATTGTTAGCTCATGTATTCAGATCATCAGTACAATTTATCTTTTCAAATTTGATATTTGAGCACAAATTTGCTGAAGTTTGGTTTGTCAACCTGAACAGTGTTTCACTGAGAATATAAACAGCTTGCTTTCATCTATTAATTTCACACTAAAGCTAAATGGAAAATATAATGAGACCTATATGAAACCATCAAGGCTGCTTAACACGGCTGCAGATTTTCATCTCGGGAAGCAAGGTTAAATACAATTCGACAGTTCTTAGTTTGCATGATAACGACCTTCTGTCATAGAACATTTATCTCCAGTGTAGCCATGGGCTCATATCTGCATCTTTCCAGAGGAGAGTGGAGAAGGAGAGATGGGATAGAGCTGGCAAAGAAACTAGGCCTCAGGTTCTAACTGAAGAACATTCAGCAAAATATTCTGTATTTTTGGCAAGTTTGTTTCTTCTGGGTCATAAAATGACATTCGTCAAATGTGATGGCTCAGACTTTTCTTCAGAGGCATGTTAACCAACTGTTTCAGTTTAGGTACTTAACAATCTGGTCACATTTCTTGCTGAAAGTTTCTAATGATTATTTTGTTTGGAGAGATAATTTACAGTGCCGTTAGCTAGATCATTTGGAGTTGAGAGACACTGGTACATTCTTCTTAATCCCACTGTAATGTGAGGTCTTGGACACAGAAGGTAATGCAGCCCATGGGGAAAGGAGGTGAGTGTGACGCAAAGCAGTGGTCTGTGGGCTTTTTCTGCAGTCACTTTAGTGTGATAAATGAAAGAAAGAGGATACAGGGCAGACAGACAAATGTCTGCCCGCCCTTTTCTGTCTATAGGTAGTGTCTGTCGGTAGGTCCTATTTCTTCTTAAACCACAGGAATCCCCCTGTGGGAATTTCCCCTGATCTCTGCGTCTCACACTTCAACTCCTCCCCATTCATTTCAGCAGGCTTTTATAGGTAAACATAAAGCTCTGTTGAGGTGGAACGCATGTTATGAATTCCTGCTTTTATGTGCTTCATGCCAAAAACATCTCATCATTGTCTCTTACTGTACTTTATTACATCTTTAACGTTCACCTGTTCATATACTTGAGTCTTATCAAACCTCTCATTTTCAATAACAGGCACAGCATTCTTGCTTTTGTTGGTTTTCATTCAAACATAACACAGGGAAAAATGCAGTCTATTGCAGCGTCTGAAACAGCTTCCTCACTCACTTGTACACCATTTACTGTACAGACTGTTGTATATAGAGTACAATATAGGGTATCTCAGAGGGAGACAACAGACTTAATTTAGACAGCACTGCTGTTACATAAACACTTTGAACACTGCAAATATCCAGCAACCAGCAACCACAAAAATAAGTGATATTACTTATTTACTAAAAGCTATTTTCTGTATTAAAGCACCAGTAACAAGTATCTGTTGGTTCTAATATTAGTTAAACATCATTTTTTAAAATTTACATCTATACAAAGTTGGCCACTCTGGTGTCTATCCTGTCATTCAAGATGAAAGGATCGCTAGGCCTTTGTGTCGTAATGTACGTTGTTTGGATTTATGGTGGATTTATGGCGCATTGTGGATTGTAATATATTATACCACAGCTGGATTCTCGGTCCCTGAAAGGACATGGTGTTATTTTTTTTAAGTAAATATACCGTGCGCCTGAGATATTATCACATGCTCGCCAGATATTATTGTGTGCGCACCAGATGCTATCAAGGGCTCACAGCATGTACAGCAGTTGCACAACATGGCGTTAAAATGCTCATTTCAGTGACAAGTGATGCAATAATACACTTCTCGTCAGAAAGCAGCAAGAACCAAAAGTAGTAATGCACACACTCGTACCCCGGAAGAAAGAGGGCGCCATCTTGTGCAACATCCAGATTCTCACCCAAAATGGTCACTTTTTTACAGCTAAATGAGACCTTGCTGAATGTATACTCCTGGGCAAAAAATGGCCAAGCCCAAAATGGCAAAATCTTAAGTTTTTAATGGTCTTAACAACAAATTATTGTTCAGGCAATTAGTAAGAATGAAACAAATAGAAAGAATGAAAGAATGAAACAAATACGTTACGTATTAAAAAAAATTTTTTTGGAAAATTTTGTACACCCAGACATGTGTTAGTTTGAATTTTACATCAAACATTTTAATCATTATCATGATTTTACCTTTGCATATAAAAAGACTATATAAGTGAATTTCCCTTTTTCTAGCGTTTCCCCAAACAGTTCTTTGTTGTTAAGACAATTAAAATCTTAGTATTTGCCGTTTTGGGCTTGGCCCTTCTTTTTTTTGCCCAGGAGTGTATGCTACTATAAACTTGCCAATATTTTCTGATTGGTCAGAAAGCTCTGACGGTAGTTCTGGCTGCAAGGCAAATCACAGGGTTATATTAGACATTATAATTATTATAACTAGACACATATAATTATAAATTATACATTATTGTTTCTATAGCAACAACTCATTCATGGGAACTTGTAAGGTGGACTCTCCACATAATCTCGGGCTAATAATAAATCAATTTCAAAACATGTTATTTAATAAAGAAAATTGGATATATTTGTTAACATGGTGAAGCTTTCTGCAAGGAGACGTTTATTTAACATTTATAGAAGCCTCATTTGTCAGCTCTTTGTAAGAGTCAGTAAGTAATGCGACAAGCTGTTTTTTTTGTGTCTGATTCAAAAGAGAGAGAAAAAAAAGAAGCTGGTGAGGGATGACTGTTTATAACTGCTATAAAGTAAATAAATTTGTCCACTGAGAATTTTGGCAACACTACAAAATGTCTGCACTCCTAATAGCACGCCATATGGTGAACAGGGAAATGGATTCAGATACGGTGAATGATTTGGCATTAAGGTGCTCTGTCATAGCAGAACATAAGTACTGAAGATGTTCAGGTGTGTGCTGTGCTATTTATTGATTAATCTGGTGAATATGGTTGTCATGAGCTTATTGTTATGCCTCACTTAATCACTGGATTGTTGTAGACCTTCCTGTATAATCATGCTGTATATATCTTTAAATATAGCCTGGGTGAGTGTGTCCCCACTTTATAGTCCTAATGTGTCTATACTGATGCACGTAGTGTTACCAGACAAACAACTTTAAGGTCAAATGGCTCCACTGGAACTCTGGGAATATTATCCAAGCTCTGGCCAACTATGTGGCAAACAAGCACAAATATTTTTCAAGCACGCTTTTGACACAGCCACTGACTCAGGGACAAGACGGACATGCTCAGAGACCTACACTGAGTGATGAATTTGTGAGATGTCCATTATGAAAGCCTGTGTCACTGCATCTAACCCTGATCAGCTTGAAGGGTTACGTGGTATAATATGCTTTTTTATGATATGACTCTGCCAAGGTATTTTGCTGGAGGTCTGTGAAAACAATGGAATACTTCGCTGCTTGCTTCAGAGTAAATTTTGCGTTGTTAACACACCTGGAAATAAGAGAGGCTGTGAGTTTCTGAGACCTGATTTATAAATGAGGGTGGTTTCCTGTTTATGCTTGGTGTCTCTGAGTTTTACACTGTACTCAGTGCAATTAATAATGAACAACAAAACTATGCAGTCTAATTATAAAGACTCAGTGAATGCTACTGCTATTTTAAAAAAAATCATTAGACTAGAATCATACAAGTACAATGAAATCTGGTTTGCATCTTCCACTATTACATGAATAGAATATGGGTGTATTAGGAGTAATAGAATACAGTACATAATAGGAAGAATTGTGCAATATATACTGTATGTGTAAGTTATAAATGAATGAGAGGTTATTAGTGCGAATAATACTATATTGACACTAAGGTCAGAGGTATAATAGTGCAATAGAACAGTGGCTGCATTCAAACAGACAGCAAAGTGGCAATGCTGAATGTAGTACTGTCACAGGGAACAGAAGGGTATTAATGGTTGCTGTAGTGATATTTATAAATAAATTAAAGTATTAGTAACTGTGCAATCCTAATAATACACTACTACTACTAACATAATAATAATAATAACGCTTGTCAATTTAATATAATTATGTTAGATTTGACAGATACGGGTGCATATGCATATGCAAGCACAAGTTTATTAGAATGCAATGCTTCTCTGTTGCTGCATATGTCAGACGTCCCTCAAAGGAAGAGAGCACACGCATTATGAATTATTGCTTTCTATTAAATGATCAAATCCCACAGGGGGATTCAATTAATCCTCTACTGAGTCAACATCTGCACATCATCCCAAACTGTGCATGGAAGATTGAGGCGAACATTAAAATGTATGTTCTTTTAGGGATTTCTGCATGAATGAGTGCATATTTTTAGAACAGCTGCTTAAGCTTATGCTATGTTGTATTGAAAATTGCAAGCTTGTCCATTCTCTATACTTGGGCAATATATAAATGTGCATGGAACACTGTACTTGGCTATTCTGTGCTAACTATACAGATAATGTCTTCACACACACATGGTGTTTAAGGCCTAGAATGTGGAGGGATTTAAATTCTCATATCTTCTATAAGATAATGTCTTCATACACACATGGTGTCTAAGGCGTAGAATGTGGAGGGATTTAAATTCTTATATCTTCTGTGACATTTACTCATGCATTTACATTTGAATAGCAGGGGCCTGTGCTCTCAATTAATAAAATGACATTTGTTAGCATTGTTAGCACACTGAAGCTGGTTTTTAAATGTCTTGAAGACTAGATCTGTGTTGTTAGTGGGTAAGAAATTTCTTTTATGATGAGGACCTCTAGTGGAAGGGACCAGGAACAATCATGTTTTTTTATAGAAGGGTTTTTATTTAAAGCCTTGAGCCTTTTAACTTTCAGAGTTTCATACAGTTTATACAGCCAAATTATATATATATAAATTATAAATTATACACACACACACACACACATATATATATATATATATATATATATATATATATATATATATATATATATATATATGTGTGTGTGTGTGTGTGTGTGTGTGTATGCAATTTTCCCTTTTGAATTCATGTACAACAACAACAACAACAACAATAATAATAATAATAATAATAATATAGAATCATATGAAATTCCCAAAATGAACATTAAATGTCATTAATAGGCTAAAACATAGCTTATAAAAATTTCTTTTAGAGTTACAAAAACGCCTTTAAGTCATTAAGTCTTTGTGAGCAAAAGAATGAAGGCAGAATATTCTGAATATGTGTGTGGGTAGTGTTCTCTGAGGTGTCTGGAAAACTCTGCTATTTCCGGGACTATTAAAACAGAGTCTCTCTTTGGAAATTTTGAAAAAGCTCTCTTAGCACTGCCTGTGGTGTGAGTACAGGATCTCACTTCTTTTTATATTTTATGGTGCTGTTAGGCCTCTGGTTGAGCTCCAAAATCTTCCAGTTCTCTCTGTAAAAACTGACATTCAGATGCAAGAGACCATGCAGAGGTATCCCCCATATCCCCCTACCCAGGCTGCACTGGTGCAGCTCCTTTTCCCAGACTCCCAAGTGTGCCCCAGCTCTGGTGCTGAGTGATGACAGCCTCTTACGGCAGACAAGACGTCTGCATCCTCACTCCCTCGGCCATGTTATAGCTCATTAAAGCCACAAACAAGGCAGCTTTACCACACAATAAACACGTTAGCCAGGTTCCACTTAATAACACACTTAAAGCAGCATATCCCTTTAGCTTAACTATTCAAACTGAATTTAGGTTCCATGCAGTTCCCACTATACATCTTTTCCAAACACTAACAAAAAAAAAACTCTGAGAAAGCCTCAGATGGTGTAGGTTCCTGTCTGGCCAGAAGAAGGCAGTGTAATACTTTAGCATATTACTGTGTCTCTGCAAACACAGTATAAGTATGTGTACGTTGTAGCACATGCCCAGACAAAGCCGGAGGAGTGGAACCTTTTTTTTTTTGTAAGGCAAGGCTATAGATTGTAGACTATGCTTGCACCTTTTTCTTCAGGCTTATTGATTTACACTTGGCCACAGAATATTTCCTTGCAATTCATTAGGCTATTCCTGAAAAAAAAAAAACCAAACAAACAAACAAAAAATGCACAGTGTATATAGCTTCTACCTCCCAATTGAATTCTCCATCATATAAATATAAATCTTATTTAATGCCCTGCAGAATATTACAGCTATGTTAAACCTCAGGTATACCTGACCTATTGGAGAGGTTAGAATCTCAGTTCTGTCTCATTTATCCTCTAAATCTATCAACCACTATCTCTTGGCTTGACTGATATTAATAGTTCTCCAGAGCTGAGGCCCAGCCTCTCGGACTCCATTCCACAAGTGTGATAAATCAATATATCAGAGCCTTATCTTCCTCCATTAAAGTTTATCCCACCACTATTTCCAGCTCTACCATCTCTCCATCTCTAATCCATACAATTCCCTGCGTCTATAATGGTACCATTCCTAGAGAGGAGCTGAACGATGACAGAAAGAATGGCACTAGAAAGATTTATCAGCCATCTGGGTTTTCCGCTTCCTTTGCTGTAGGGTGACTTGCTATGAACTAGGTTTATGAATCGTGAGATATAGATAGATGGTAGAGATGGCGTGCTTGAGTGAGCTTGAATTGCTCCTCTTCCGCTTTTCGTGCAGACAGCAGCAGGTGAGCCTATCACTGAGAAAATCTTTTAGATGTGGGACGTTTGTAGGCTTAGGCTGACATTATTCAGGCAGCAAAACAGTTTACTCCTAATTCTGTCACTGTTATTATTATTACTCAGCAAAGCTACAGTACATGAGTGAAAACATTTAAACGTGATTCACCATTAGACTGATAAGAGCTTAACTATTTTGCTGCCATTCTTCGTATTTGATGTTCTGCTTCACTTTGTAGTTGTAGCCTCTGTTTAGTTTCTCCGTCACCTTTTTTTTCTAGATAAAGCACAGAGATGATGGATGGTCCTCCAAGGGTCAGCTGTGGCCAGCTCACTTCTTGTGGAGAAACAGTGGGGTCACAGAGGAATCACACTGCCTGCTTTGATCCCAAAACAGCACTCATAAGACATTATCGCCAGATTAGATACCAGCTGCATTTGCATAATATAGCTATTTGTGAACGCTTTGGAGGCTCATTCTGGACTCGTAAAGTGCCTTTAATGTCCTCTAGTCTATCAGGCCGCACACATTCTGCCTGATGAATTGGCATTCAGAGCTTCAGGTTTAAATTAAGGCTGGAGATGAGTTGTGCTTGTGTGAAGGACACCGTGGCGCTGATAAAGCACACGGTCTGGCCAATTACGTCAGGTCCAGCCCTAACGCCTAATCCTTAATCTCAAGGGTCTTTAATCAGAGCCAGCTCCAGCCCTTCACTTCTCATTGCATATCAATATTTGACCTCATTTGTGGTAAAAGTGCTCATCCAACACTGAGATAGCGAAGGAACGATTTTGTGGTTATCTCCTAGTTACTGTCAGACTGAATTTTCTTTTCTAGTGAAATATGTTTTCTTTACATTCCTCCTGATATATTCATCATGGGGATCGGTTTCTAAGTTGTGGTTTAGCAAATATCAGTGTCATGGAGTTTGGTGTTTTTATTCTTTTGCTCATTTGTACAGTGTGTTTTGACTCACTTTGGTCCTTAGGGGATTTTTGCCACCACTCAATTTTGGCTAACTTTAGTCCAATCTGATGAAAACAGATATGTCTGATGTGACCAAATAAGAATGAAACGCTGGGATTCAGCACACACAGCTGTGGGATTTTGACTATATGCATGTATTTGTGTATTTGTGTATGTCTGAGGGCAGATAAAGAGAGAGATGGATTACATGTGTCATTCAGTTGTGAGCACACATGTACGAATACTGTCTGGATTATTCAGACTCCCTTTCATTGATTCAACGGATCATTTTTGCTAACCGCACAAACAAATCTTGCATTGTCACAAAATGAAGGTAATGACCTGAAAAATGGCATTAGCATAAGATCACCCGACTCTTGATAACATACTACATCTTCAGGCAGAGCTGTCCTATTAGGAAGGTGTGTCATTATGTGGAGGTTAATAGAGGATCAGACAGAAAGATTACCCTGCTAGACATCTTTCTCTACATCAGTTAACACATATACAGAGTTCCTCCATTTTAATGGTACCAGAGCCTAGACGCAGTGATCCCATGAACCTGCTATCAGTCACCACATTCCTGTCAATAGGCTAAGAGGGAGAGAATTACACTCACCATGGCCATACACAATCAAGAAATAGATAGTGTGATCTGTGTTTCCTGTGAGGTCTATACTAATAAACACCTTAGATACATGCCAAAATTTGATCACAGTCAGTCTGTTTGATTTGACTTGAGAAAGCTTGCACTATTAAGGCTGGAAAACAATAAGAAAATGGCCGTTTATTGCAAGATATTCAGATGTTCAGTTTGTATACAAGGATAAAAAGCCACCATTAAATTACACAAAACAGAGTCTTTCTATAATATTCTTTATCTGGGTAGAGGCAATTTGAACATCCTTAATGAGCACTATTCCTTTTTCTCTTTAAATTTGGTTGAAACCTACCCATCTGCTACTGATTTGCCCATTAAAATACACTGCATTTGCTCTTTGTTAGAGTAATCGTTCAAATACAGTGGTGGCATTTTTTTGCAAATGGCTGGATGTAACAAATTATAATAATCAATTTTAACTCTACTTAGTGCAATGTTGATAGTCCAATCAGTCATCTTAGACAGGGCAAACGATTTCCCCCCACTGAAAGTGATTTTTATAATAATGACCCAGTTCAATGGCAGAACCAAAGTCAGAACCATTCAGGCAGATAAGTGAAAGGAATTGCATGCTGTCATTAGTGACAAATTGCCAGAATGGAGAATCTCTATTAATATTTAAGCTTCATAAGTGGAGCATGTGTTCACCAATCATTTTGCCTCTCCCCTCCAAACCAGTAGGAATCTGGAAACCATTTCTGCTTCAGATAACAACATAGGTCCTGCTCCTGTGACACTTCACAGAGACCAGGTTGCATTGCGCTGCACAATGGCTTCATTCAGAGCTGAGCTGAAAATACCACTCTAAGGCAGATGCCATGGCTCTATGTGTGTGCTGGAAGGCAGGGGAGACATGGGTGACGTACGACTGTGGTGGAGGTTCCCGTAGGAATGGACCACGCATGTGTGGGTGGGTGGAACGGATCACTGCAATACTTGAGAGCGCTTTGAGCTCACGTTTGTGAAAATGACCTCGGGCAGTTTGGTTGGGCTTTAATGCAGATTAATGAAAGAGACAGGATAGGTTTACATACACGGCGGTCAACTTTTAACATTGTTAAGTTTGGATTTCCGACTGGAACTAGAGTGTCTGGGTTAAGCGCCCACCCATCGATCATGAGCACACACTCACGTACACACCCTCGGCCATTAATGGCCGTGCTCCTTACTCTCCCTCCCATTAAGGATGTCATGTAGGCAGTTGTGTGCTGAGTGAGGCCAAGGCAAACAGTTTGTAACTGGAGGGTGACGGTGCCAATGGTGAGCAGGAGACCCTAGTCCTTTTGGAAGACCCCTGCATGAATTGCCTTTAATGCAGCCCAGCTGGAAGTAATTGCAGATAAATTAAGATGTATCATTTCCTGGATTTGTTTAGTATTAGTCCTACAAATTCAGGTAACCACAGTACGATTATTTTATATACATTGGCTATTATATTCTTAGGAGGGGATGTGATTTGATCACACCCTATTCTGGTTCAGTTAGGTTCATGATAAGATGAAGGTTCCCTTCTCAGGAGTGTAATCAGTCCAGTCTTGCACACACACATTTGCCCTCTCATTCACACTTAGGAGCAATTCCAAATTGCCATTTCACCTACCGGCATGTTTCTGGGAGGTGGGAGGAGACCAGAGGGGAAAAAAAAACGCAAACAGACCTGACGAGAACATGCAAAACAACATAAGCAATAACTTGAGCTCACGATGGAACCAAGGACACTGGAGCTGCTAGGCAGTATATATTCATAATTTAAACAAATTTTTTTCACAAGCCTCAATTACTGTTCATGTCAGTACTTCAAGTGTTCTGTAATCCAGCCTTAGGAAGAAAAATCTGAGGACAAGAAGTACAAGCATCTATCAGAGGCCTAAAATAGAGAGTGCCAAAGTTCGAAAGTAATCAAACTCTGACACATTTCAGTTCCTGAGACACTTATAGTTAATCAAGTGTTTATTCCACAGTGCAATTAACCTTTGCAAGGGCAGTTCGCATCTGTGATTATCTGCACACAGTGGCTAAAGAGGAGGGTTGTGGATAAAGCAAACTCTCAGCTCTATCTATATACAGTATATCTATTTTTGATTTATCTTATCATTCAGCAAAGCACTGTTATATCACAGCGGGTTCATGCTATTCTTACAGAGTCCTGGGCTTAAACTAACACCCTATTTCTAACAAGCGTGTTAGCTTTTTCTCTGTATAATGTATAAATGTGTATGACTTCATCAGACATACTTCTGTTTCCCTTCTGATGTGTGCCTCCAGAAAAAGTAACTAGTGACAGATACAAGGCTCCATGTTAGTGCCAAATTTAACTGACCTGTAACTGCATGTAAATGCGTTTAATATAGTTTATCATATTATCACAAATCATCTTGCTACATTTTTCTTGGTCTCATATATTCCAGAGTTTGACTTCTCTCAGGAAGGCTGTCTGCTTGCTTTTTTTTTTTTTTTTTTTTTAAATAGTACAAATTATAATAAATATTCTGTAGACATGTTAAACAGATTTTTTTTTAAATAAATTCTCACTATCATTTAAGAATACAAGTGTTCCTGCATCCATTAATATGACAATTAAAATGGTTTTGTTACAAAGTTCTGCTTTTAACAGATTAGCTTTGTTTAAAGACAATTTGAAACAGAAATTCAAACACATTTTTCTTTTACACCGTGACATACGGTATATTTGGGTGGGCGGGACTTTGGTAAAATCCATTAGAGTTTGATTGGCTTGTGAAAAGTGGGCGTGTCAAAACAAACATGGAGTTAGAGCTAGACGCTAGCCTCTTTCTACAGTCTGTCTTTAGAGCATCTGCTTCTCTGTTCTTTGATTGAGAAAGATGTGTTTCCTGTGAAACCAGAGACTTCAGGTTAACGAGCGAATGTCAGTTTGTCAGTGTGGAGCAATTATTTCTGTCAACAAACTGCCACACATATATTTTTTTTAAGGTTGGTCCATCTTGGTGGTGCATGCTTGTGCTGCTGTTTGATGTGTGTTTGGAGGCCTGGGAAAACTTTTCACATGGTCTAATTTTGACATTTTCTATAAAACTGAACAAAAATTGGTGTCTTATTTGCACATTTGCATGTATCTCAATCATAAATAATGACATAGCATTTTAAAGTTTGGTTACCATCAAAGTGAAAAGGGAGAAATGACACCAACACATTGATTGTTCAAAAGCAACTGATTTAATTTGCATTTAATTTATTATGTAATAAATTAGATATGCAAATTAGAAATAAGACACTGAAAACTATGTAGAACTATGAAGAACAGAATTTATTTTTAAAATAAGGACTGATAGAGTTTTCAGAAAACCAGCCTTTCCTTTAGTCATTTTAGGTTTAATAATGTATTTTATATAATATAAAAAGTTATAATCTGTTCTGCTCTCTTGGCTAATTTTCTTGTCCTTTTATTTCAGGTCATTTGAACATTTTAAACTTTTGTTCGCTGCCATCTGTAAAGAGTATTCAAGCACTGTTCTCCATTTTCAAGATGATGCAATGAGCAGGAGAATTACAGACATTTTAACAGTCGATATCTGATTGCGAACTGAACTTATTTCGCTTATGTCCATTTTGCCATGACACATAACTGTCCAAAAACATGACCAAAGAATGGCATTCACTTTTGAAAGAAATTACACAAAATCTAAAATCTAAGATCACATCTTACATCTAACATCTTTTCAGGCAGACAGCCAAGGCAAAATTAGAACATAATAAAATAAAATAAAAACATTTACATATAATTTTAGTATAATATTTTTATGTTGTTTGTTTGTTTGTTTGTTTGCTTGTTTTTTCAATGATTTTCTCCCACATTTAGTCTTGTTCAACTCCCACCCACTTTTTAGGTGTTAAAAACAAAATAATAATAATAAAAAAAACAGATTATTTGTCATTTTTGGCTGTTTTCCAGAATTCAGCCGCCGAAACATCTGATGGGTTTTCACAGGCCTCCACACACATAGATCAGGCCATTTTTTTAGTGATGTACAGGGTACATCAGGAATCATTTCTCCAATATACAGGGATCATTTTTGTATTACCAGAGGCCTTTTGCCTCTGGTACATCACATTATAGCTAATCAGAGGGTTTTATGTAGAAGCTACACCTGTATTATTGGCTCCGAAAGAGAAAAACAGTGAAAAAACAGCGACAGAATGCAGGTGGTGACTCTAGTGTAGACACCAAAGTTTGTCCTCACATCAAGTAACATGAAATAATTGGTTATTATGTTAATTTTTTTATACCACTTTTATAATGAGTGTACAGCAATATAGTCAAAAATCAAAAGTTCTTTAAAAAGAACAAAAAACTTTTTATTGCAAGATAATGGACAAATAATTATATTGTCTTTTGATGTGTTAAATAATAAATAAATTAGTATAAATTAATCATGCACAATCTGACCAAGGACATGAGCTAACAAGGTAAAAAAAAAAAAAAAGTTTGTTTTCAGGTTGTCTTATATAAATCTATAGAGTATGATGCTAGAATTATGGAAATATGGAGTGGCACTTGCTCATTTTAATGATAAAGAAATAATAAATACGTTCTAAGAACAGGAATGTGGCTTTTTGAACCCACGTCTTATTTAGATTGAGCTAAAAGCTGAATGAGAAATAAACAGACCTCAATTACAAATAGCTATTCAGTGCACTGCCAATCAAGCGTCTTGGCTGTACGGAGCTGAGGCTGAGAATAAGAAGTGCGATCTGCTGCCAACTGGGTGAGAGCGTGTCAGGCCTTGTGACCCCAGCACAAAGCCACAGCGTCGTGTCTCCCATGCCCCACAGCTCTCTCCTTTTACACAGTTCTTTTAATGCCTGCACTAGTATTCAGTACACAGCACCACTCTATTCTATAAACCCAGCCACAACACCAAAGGTAGCTTATACGCTCAGGCAAATAACCTCCACAAAAATAACAACTTGAAGTCTTAATACTTTTGGTTATAGTATATCATAAATCAAAACGGTAGTTAAAAGATAGTAAATAATATTGAATATAGTTTTCTAAAATTACCTTGAAGATAAAATGTCAATAAATTCAAATAACACATTTGTTCATTTGGTGCTTTGAGTCTTGTAATCATATATGACCTTGACAACATATAGTCAATGCTGTATTTGTGTGAGTGAAGGTTGCCAGAACTGTGTTTTTCTGCAGCTTGCTTTGATATATTCTCTGTCACACTCATACAGCAGATTATGAAATTCAATAGTTTTTAATAAAAGAACCCAAACCATACTTTATTACATGATTTATGAAGTTTGTCCTTAAGATTCATCAGTCATTTTTATAAATATTTGATCATGTTTGAGTCAAACACACACACACACACACACACAATGAGATGATCACTGCGATGTATATTAAAGTGAGTGAGTTGGAAAGAATACAGTGAACTGGGTGTGAATGGACTATAATATATGAGAGTACACAAAATATTTTCATTACTATATTAGATTTTGTAGGACTATTTACAGATGTACTAATACAATAGTTGGCTATGTTATAGCACGAGAACGTCTTGGTTCATTGTAGCATTTGTTTGTTTGTTTGTTTGTTTGTTTAAAGCTAAAATAGCACCATGACCAAAAATGCCCATGAACTGTATGATTTTATTCACTGTGCCATTGCCATTTCCTAGACAGACGATTTTGTCCTATTGTTCAGTTAGATATTTCAGATTTCTTTTTCAGTGTGTGTTAATAGTGCTTTTAACAGTTCAGAGGTGGATTTCACTGGATGGTAATATGTCAGAACAACAAAACATATGTCTTTATGTCATACTGAAAAGGTAAATGAGACTTTTCTGTATGTCAGTAATAGATCTGAACACACAATTCTTACAGCACAACTTTTACATCACTTTTCTGCTAACACTCCGTACATTATTGTCCTTCCAGAGCTCTCACAAAGCTGCTGGCCTCTAACTAGAATTCCTCTGAAGGTATAACGACCAGAGAGCAAGTCATTATGGCCCATTTTAGCCACTGCTAACAGTGTGTTCTGCTCAGGATTTATAGCTCTTTGATGGCACAATCCCCAGAAGGGTATTTCATTATTGTAATGTCTCTGGACATGACAAAGGGTCAGTGATTTATCTTGACTCCTGATACTGCTATGCCTCCCTGTGGCAGTGGTGGACTGGCTCGTGCAATAGCACTTCAAGCCATTAGGTTTCTCATGTGCATTTAATGGAGAGTACGCTGAATATATGAGTTAGTCAGTTGGTGTTCATGACCCTCAGCTGCCAGTCATGGATAATGGGTGGCGTAGCCGAGGAGTTCTAACCAAAATGGCAGTGACAGCCTGCTTCAGAGAAGCTCATCAGGCTGTCGTCCATCTGTTGAGAACTTTTTTGGCAGTGGTAGCAGAACATATGAAGGTGCTTAGAGCAGAAACCTCGCATTTACATGGCAACTGAGAGGAACTCAGAGGAACTGAGAGTGGAAACACAATCATTTTGTTTGAGATCAGCAGGAGGTGGACATTAGGTTCTGTCCAGGAAGGTATTACTCGTTCTGATTGAGAGAAAAATGTAAAAGACATAGTTAGGAGTTGTTATTTGAGTCAAATGACTCGATCTTCATGCAAATATATTGAGTTCTTGCTGAAACAGTCTCTGGCATAACTGCCTCATTAGGGAGAGTTACGAACTCAGAAGTTCAGACACGTTGACCCAGGTGGTTACGTTTTTCAAACGTTCTTTGTGTTGTGGTTTCACATGCATTTTCTGAAGCCATAAAGCCATAAAGTACTGGTTCTCCAGTCAGTCACAATATGAGCAAATATTTTCAAATGGAACAAGACAAACCGAGTGAGTATTTAGTCAGTGTGCTCCAAAATGAGCATTAACATCACCTTCAAGCCATGAATCAGTGATAAACTTGCCCCTTCGCAATGTGGTCACTGGCTGAGCTGGAGAGAATGAAGGTGACAAAGAAGGGAAATGGCTTCCTTGCATTTTTCAGATTCCAGAACAAAATACGTGTTTCCCTTACTTCAAAGACAAGCTTGTGTTTTTGCCTGGAAGTGATAAACAGAGATGTGCAGTCCTCATGGCCTTTCACCCTTTTATTAGCACTCTATTCAGGGAGAATTTACCGATGACCCAACAAAGCATTCGTTTGCATTTTCTCTAACTGCTCTCCCTACAGATGGTCAGTTTCATTATTAATCTTAATTTGGCTCTTCCGTTGACACATTTAATGCAACTTATTTTACATGAGTATTGGGTGTCTCACTGAAAAATTGCACTATTAAATGGAACGGCATTGTGTTTTGATGAAAAGTGTTACGGTGAAAATCGATCCACATGCACCATTAGCTCAGAGACCTGTTCTGTAATGCATATAGGATCATTGGTATGAAGGGTTGTACTGTGCAAATAACCTCTAAGACCACAATTATGTGTTTTTCAGCCCATAGGGAGTACTGGCATAGGCCCATACGTTTGTCATGGTAACAAACACAACCCTATACTCTCACTTTTGGCTGGCTTCACAAAACTCTCACTCTGCTGTTTATTTTATTGTAATTCTACTAATGCTGCTTTTTGTCTGCCTTTAATTTCTTGGCATGTGGACTATTTTAGCAAAAGACAAACACCTTAGCTTCAGAATTACCTCTCTGTGGTTCCATGGTCCTCTGTCTTTTTTTCCCCTTTATGAGTAAATTAAGGTTGACTTCAACAGCCCCACTCCTAATCTATTTTATAAAATATATATTCCAACATACTCTGGGGAATTCAGGCTATATGGGATAGGTGTGACTGACTTTTACACAGAACATAAGTCATTATGTGTATAGAAAAAAGTCATAAGTATTATCAGGAATATAATAAAAAAACAAAATTATAATATCCAGTATTTGTGCCACATACAATTAAAATGAGATAATAATAACTAGTAATAATTAGTTAAAACATGTAGGTTGATGTAGGTTATATGGGTTATATGGTAATACAGTATGCAAGCAATAATATTCAGTAACTCTGCAGACTTCTGCAGGTCTGTAATGTAATGGTTTGGTAGTTCATTATGAATTAAACAATAATTATTGAGTCTTATGTATCTCCTGGAGAAGCTAGCTAACTAATCATTAGTAATGAATTATCATGTGTTGCAATTTGCAATAATGTTCCAGATCATCATTAACTCTTAGGGAAAGACACAGTAACACTTCAGTCATTATGTAACATATAAAATTTACTCTGCAATATTTGGAAATCATAAAGTATAAAGCTATGTCCAAGGTTATGGAAGGTCGACAGAGCCAGGTACAGTATGTGAGCCATTTCTTTGTGATAGTGAGTGGAGATTATTCAGGAGGAACTGTGTCACACCTACTCCTGCAGAAAAAAGATGGGAATTAAGAAACCTATTCTACTAGACACTTGTGTTTTAGCAAATCTCATTTGAGGGACAATGTGCAAATTGGCTCATGCTGCTAAATATAAAGGTTCAAAGAGAACTCAGCAGGGACAGTAATGAATATAATAATAATAATAATAATAATAATAATAACTTTATTTATAGAACACTTTTCATACATATGCTAGCTCAAAGTGCTGTACAGCGGAGTAGTAAAATTAAATATAGAAAATAAAGTATTAGATTTCACAGGACAAAATATAAGATGAAAATATACTTAGAAACATAAGCATGAGGAGATTTAAAAAATTAAACAATTAAAAAGTAATGTAATAGAAAGCACAAGAATAAAATAGTAGAGTAATTAAAGTACAAAACTAAACATAAGCAGTTAAGTACAGAAATATAGAATAAAGTAACTCAATGAATTTTAAAATATAAAAATGACATTAAAAATAAAGCAAAACTATGAATACCAAAAAGGAAGTAGTTTCAATTAAATGGAAGATTACAAAGTTGTTTTTAAATGCTTTCTGAAGCATAATAACAATATGCACAGTATTATATATATATATATATATATATATATATATATATATATATATATATATATATATATATATATATGTTAGATTTCCAAACATTAGTTTTCCAGCACAAAATTAAATGTTATAGAAAAATGTTTGTATGTCAGTAAAGAAAGCAGCATATTACATTAGAGACAGTTTTCAGACAAAAAACATAATGAAGGCTGCTGGGTTTTGCTGCAAAAATAAGAAGCAAGTGTGACAGTCAGAGTCTCCAGAAGAACTGTGGCTGCTTCTGCAAGATGCTCAGTAACACTTATAGCTCATTTCCTTATAAAACTGCACACACTGCACCTGAGACTACTTTTTTTTTAAAGCGAAGGATCGTCACACCAAATATTGACTTCGTTTCATTACTGTTTACTGCTCTTTATAGTATTTTCTTAAATGTAGAAACATTTAGTTTCATTATTGTTGAAGGCATCTTTGCTCTACAGCATTTCTTATACACACTCACCATCACCATCCACTTTATTAGGAGCACCTGTACACCTGCTCACAGATTTATTTTCTGGTATTTTTCCAGTCTTTAGCTGTGCCCATCATAGCCTCAGTTTCGTGTTCTTGGCTGACAGGTCTGGAACCCAATGTGGTCTTCTGCTGTTGTAGCCCATCCTCCTCAAGGTTTGATGTTTTTTGCATGCTGAGATGCTTTTCTGCTCACCTCAGTTGTAAAGAGTGATTATATGAGTTACTATATCCTTCCCGGCAGCTCGAACCAGCCTGGCCATTTTCCTCTGACTTCTCTTACCAACAAGGTGTTTCTGCCCACAGAACTGTTGCTCACTCAATGCTTTTTGCACCATTCTGTTTAAACTATAGTGACTGTTGTGTGTGAAAATCTCTGCAGATCAGCAGTTTCTGAAATACTCAAACTACCCCATCTGTCACCAGCAACTATGCCACGATTAAAGTCACAGTCACACACTTTTTCCCCATTCTGATGTTTGATATGAACTTTAACTGAAGTTCATGGCCTGTATCTGCATGATGTTTTGCATTGCGCTTGTATATAATGAACTACCAATCCATCCAACCCATTACTTTATTATTTCTGGGTCATTAAGCAGTATTCATTAGTAGTTAATATGTGTTAGTATAGTATTACTCATTTGATCCTGCTTAGTCCCTGCATAGTTACCTATGAGTTACTGAACAGTATTGAAAAATGTTACTGGTTATATAAACCTTTTAATAACCCTAGGGTCAATAAAAATACAAAGAATTTGGTTCCCTTTTGGTTCCCACAGTGAGGTAAACAAAGATCACAATCATATCCTTTCTTAACTAGGAAATACTCAGTCTAACCAGCCAAAGGTTCTATAAACTTAAACAGCTAAGATCACCAAATACAAGCTTTTTTCTTTTATTTTTTACTGACTGACTATGTCATGCCTTGCTCCCAATCAGACCAGGATAAAGTGCTCACTGAAGATGGATGAATGAATGAATGATTCTGTCATCACACAGATTAACACTATTCTTTAAATTTCTTTTATCCTGCACACCTTAATGAAAACCCTCACAAGGTCTTGTCAGTTGTTTAACTCATACAGTTCTTCCCAGTCTGCCTAACCCAGATGATGACAGGCTGTGATTCACACTGAAGACAGATGATGGCCACTTTACAGCCTTTAAAAATCATAAAGCAAATACCGAGCCTTAGGACTACGAGGTGTTGATCTGTCATGTGTTGTATATCCTGCTGTAAACCTAATGGCTCTAATTTTCTTAAGTGTTTAAAGGGCCTCACAGAAAAGTGTCACACTCATCTGACCTTAATGTGCATGAGCAATAAAAGACACATTTCCAACACTGACGCAAACTGAGACATGCTGCTTTTTAATGCTCAAACACTCATAATACACTGGGGCTCAATTTTTCCCCATCTTTCCACCTCTTATTTTGTTTTTAGTGCCCGTAAATGTGTGTAGGAATAAGAAATTCTTGTCAGCCCAAGAGATGGAGCTGCCTTCAGCAGAGAACTTGTGTGATATATTTATTTACTTTCATGTTCATGTTATACATTGCATTCAAATTTGAGGGTTTGCCCTTTGACCCGAAACAGAAGGGATTCTTTTGGCTGGTCACTGAGGTTTTCATGAGAAGGCATCACAGAAATATGTATGGTTGATAAACGACTAAGTGTATTCGAATACTATTTGTCTCAGGATTAGGTTTATTAGAGACCCCCAGTGTATCATGAGCAGAAGCACAACAGGAGTGATGAGCGGTCACTTTTTAAAATATCTGACAACCATAGAGCTTGAAACCTCAGCTATAAAATAGAACAGTAACAGGTACAGATTGATTTAGTGCTCGTTTGCACCATACAGTACTTGTATACACAAGCATTAGAAGAATGCATATGGGAACTTTGGCTTCTCGTTCTGCTTATGCGCCTGTCAAAGTTTTGAGGTTCTTTGCGATGCTCCAGAGCCCTTAAACAAATTAGAGGTGCATTTTGAAATTTTTCAGCTTGGTCCTGTAAGGAGACCTTGTACCACTGCCACAGCTAACACTATGAGCTCCAAAGTTCGTGAGAGGCCATCCAGGAGGCAAAAGGGTTCCTTTAACTGGTCCTGAACATAACAGCCCCATCAAGAACCCTTTAAGAATCATTTTCTAAGTGAGTCAGAGTCCAAGTGTCATTAGTTTCTTATGACGAGAATATGTTACAGTGGTAAAGAAAGTAAAATGGCTCAATCTAAACTAAACAGAAAATTCCCCCATGTTAAATGAGCGCCTCCACAGTTCACATGAGCTATGAGCAGAGTGGGCTCAAGTGCTCCTATGAACTTAGCAAAGGTTAAACAAACAATTAAACCCTGGTGATTTCGCTGTATACACAAACTTCAATTTAGAATATTTTTTTTCTGCATTAACTGTCCTTTCTTCGTGGATTTTTTTAATTAATTGAAAGGTCAGAGATAGAGCTACTGGCTTCTTTTGTTGCCTTCTTGTCTTGCTGCTAACAGCCAGAGAAAACAGACAAATCAGATACTCCCTGGCAAAAACATTACGCAGCTGACATGGTTACGTGAAAATCTTGGCTTGTCTTCTAGTGTCGATACGTTGCTGGAAAATGAACAAAAACAAAAGCAAACCAATTAAATCAATGAAAAGTATCAGAGGAATGTGCAATGGAAATTGCTATGTTGATGACATGTCAAAATACAGCAAACGGGTGACAATGATTAGTGAAAACAATCACAGATTTACCACGACTTTTCACCCCTGAATTGGTCAGATGAATTCTTTTCGCATTAAAGGATAAAATCAACAAGTCAAAATTCAGTGGTACAGTGTTACAGGTACACTTTGTTCCAGACCACTGATATGGCTAGAGAAAACAAAGGTATGCAGTAAAAAAAAAAAAAAAAGAAAAAGAAAAAGTGAATTTAAAATAAATCCAATAGAATTTTGTGTAAACATGTGACCCATCAATATTGATTAGACTCTGGTTTTAATTGCATTTAACTCCTCTGTATGACTCCAACAGATGACTTCAGCTAGCCCCTGCTATGGACTTTATGTCCTGTTATACCAATTCTCTTTGTGTTATTGTGAAGTGTGTTATACTGTGGACACAATATCTACTAATCTCATAGCAACACTGTATTTATTTAGTGACTTGATGGTTGACATCATGGTGCCTGGACCGTCGTAACTTCAGGCACTCTGGTTCTTGGTGATTTTATACATCATACAGAAATACAAATACACCCCTTCATTCTTTAATAAGGGATCTAAAAACATAAGGGTGAAAAATCTCAAAGAAAGAAAAAACCTCATTAATTCACTGTAGTGCTACTTAAACAAAAGGTTATAAATTGCTGGTAAGCGTGTGCATTAAAGCAGTAAAAAAATACAAGACTGACAAACTCATTTGTCAGTGTGTTTGAGAAGCCGATTTTCACACTGCTCACTGGATGGGACTATAGACAATGACTTTTTTTTTTAAAGATAAATATACACCTTTGCAGCATGTGATCACATAACACATGCTAGAAGCTTTAAGTATGCATTTATCATATATATATTTTTTTCTAAATTCTGCACAGGTACTTATGGTTCATATTATTCTTTCTTGAAGCTAATGATTATTTGTTTTGCCGGTGCTTGACAAAAATCACTTACAGCAAAAAGCAAACATGATGGGCGACGTTAGTGCTTGTATGGGCACACTCTATGCTGCTCTGTGCTCATGATTTAAGTATATACAACTGGAACCTACATCTATTATAGGGCAAGGACCTTTATAAATATACACTGCATCCAAATTAGGTGGTTTCTGCTCAAACATTACAATGGCTAGAGGCATATTTGGGTTCATTTTTCAACATGCAGCATGCATTAGAAGCAAACTGTTTTAAATAGTAGAGAAGTTGAATAATTTCAGGTCAGTGGTTGAGTTTGGATTATTTTACATTTTCGAAGTGTATTTATTTCAATGCATAAGTTATCAGATTTGCCTCTCTGTTACTACACACAGAAAGCTAATAAGGAAAGGCTTGTTTTTGGTTTGCTAACATTCAGTAAGATGATTTTGAATTTATCTGCGCTCCTTGCTCTAGGCCACATCATTATTTGCTGGATAAATTGGGGTGTCTTTGGCCACTCAGAGATCTATACCATTAACTATGAAAACCCTGCTCTGGAATTAATATTTGAAAATGTATAAAATGTCTAAGAGGAGAATTGCTGTTGTTTTGTCAATCCAAGAGGAGAGACAGATGGTGCCTTATCAGATTCCTTATCAGATTCTCTATTTGGAGCTCTCATATCAGGAGTCAAAAGCACAGAGAGGCAAGTTAGTATTAGCCACCCCAACTTATCATCCAGCTGTAGAATACTGAGTAGATGCCCTACATATCATCATGACACATAATGTTCCACTTAAATGACATCCTGCTTAAGCCAGAGACAAGCATGATCATCAGAAGTAACCAGAGCCTACAGACTACAGAATTAAACATAAAACCTTCTAATGAATTCCAGTTTGTTACATTGGTAGGTCCTGATTTTTGACTAGAGTTGGCCGTATATCATTTTAGGATAAGTATTGTACATGCACAATATGTAGCATAAACTCCAGATTTATCAACACCTTTCAAGACAACCTGCAAAAATATGGCATAAATTAACCTTTAGACAACAATGGAAACTTTTCACTGAAGCAGCTGTCGAAACTAATTACCTTTCCTCTAACAAAAATCATTCTTATGAATGACTCTCGTTCTCCTAATAGCATTTTCTCTCAAACCCACAGGTGGCAATATTATTAGAACCTCTAATGAATATTTAAAATAATAATAAATAATAAAAAGGTTCAGTGTTGAAATTTGTCAGGAACTGAATGCATGAGCATGTGCACAGCGAAGGGGTTGGCGAGGGAGGCAAAGAAGGACCCAAAGATCAGTTTCAGAATTTCATAGAATTTCAGTTGAGATACCAAATCCATAACAACAAGCTGTTTGGAAGGGTTGAAGGAAAAAACTCTTCCTGGGAGAAGACCACAAAATCCAGCATCAGACCTTTACCATGTGCCATTGGGACTACAGTTAGAATCATGTTGGAGTCATGCTGTGAGACCAAAATCAAATATTACGGTCATGTACACCATTGGTACATTAAAGTTACCTGATACTCGTTTTTGTGTCTGGTGGTTGAGGAAGGCACAGGAAGTTTAATGGCATCAAGAATTCTGCCAAGCACCACAATATTTTAGAACAAATCCTGGTTGCCTCTGTCAGGAAGTCCAGACTTGGTCAACAAGACAATGACCCAAACACGCATCCAAATCAATACAGAAGTTGAAAACTGCTGCAGGAACACAAAATCTATGTTCTACAATGGCTATCGCAGTCTCCATACTATAGACCTGTTGACAAGCACTGTGCAATTCCATGCTCTCGTTCTCTCTAGAGGCGGCTTCACTAAATATTCTTTGTGGTGGTACTGACCATTTTGAAGCTGATGTTCTGCAGAAAAGAATGTAAAAAAAATATTATATAAAATGAAATTGGGTAACACTTTACAGTAACAGTACAGTAATCATGCACTAATACCTGAAATAATACTTACTTAAATATGAACTAATGATAAGATAAGGCATGTACTAATCACAAACTAATGAAGAGCTACCCTTAACTACAACATGAGTCTTATGGATAACAGCCACCTGAAGTACATGTTAGTACATGTTTGTTAGTTAATATATTAATTAACTCGTAGGAGTAAATTAAATCAAACATGCTGTATAAGAAAGAATATGAATTAAATATGCATAATTTCAAATTGTTTATATAATTTGCCATATTCAGCTGCGTACACAAACATCATTGGATGGCACTGTATTACTTTCATAGTTTACACTGATCCTCCTTATCAAATGTAGAAAAACTCACTTATTATAAACACCAATAATTTCATCTCAACTTGTTTTGCGTCATTCTTGAAAAACAAATCACTCACTGCATGTGTGAGTCATTTTATATATTCATTTTTGCTCATTTTCATGACAGATGATTCTGATCACTGATATGTCTAAAGCTTCCAGTTTCCTGTGTTAAGTGACTGTGCCACACAGCGTGCTTTTCAATTTTCAGTGAAGTCTTAAAGCTTAATGACTTTGCTATTTAGGGAAATTGCCAAAATATATTTGCCAGCAGTACTGGACAGCACAGCGTAGCATTGGGTAGTGTTGCCGTCTCACAGCTCCTGGGTTCCTGAGCTACTGAGTTTTACATGTTCTCCCTGTGTTTATGTGGATTTCCTCCAGGTTCTCCCAAAACATGCCAAAAGTGTATTTGTTACTTTAAATTGCCCCTAGGTGTAATTGTGAGTGAGTGTGTGATAGTTTGGCATCAAATATTTATTTTATATGGACTACTGTAATTCCCTTTATTTGGGGTTGCCTAAGACTGCTCTAGATCGTCTGCAAATGGTGCAAAATGCAGCGGCCAGACTTTTGACTGGCACTAGGATGCGTGAGCACATTACTCCTGTGCTTGTCTCTCTTCACTGGCTGCCAGTCAATTTCCGCATTGAGTCTAAAATTTTATTATTTGTTTTTAAAGCTTTGCATGGGCTTGCTCCACCATACATATGTGATCTCCTTAGTCTGTACACTGCCCCAAGATCTCTATGATCATCAGGTCAATTACTCCTTTCAGTACCACGTTCACGTTCCAAAACCAAGGGTGACCGGGATTTCTCGGCGGCTGCTCCCAGGCTTTGGAATATAGTCTCCCTTTTCATATAAGATCATCCTCCTCTATTGCTATGTTCAAATCCTCCTTATAGACTCACTTTTATTCTTCATCTTTTAATTCAGTCTGAGCCTGGAAAATGCCCATTTGTCTTTCGGTATTTTGTATTGTTAAATGTTTTTTGAGTATAGATTTGCTTTGTACAACTTGTACAGCACCTTGGTTTCAACTTCAGTTGTTTTTAAATGTGCTTTATAAAGGAATAAACTAAACTAAATCCAGAATGTCATCCCTCGGCTCCTGATCCTGCGTGAGCCTGACCAGGATGAAGCAGCTGCTGAAAAGGAATAAACGAATGAATACACACAGTACTGTTTTAGCTCTACACCATGGAAAGGAGATGAATATTACAAAGCCAAGTAGAAAATCTTTGTGTTTAAGACTATCTCATTTTCTGGGCAACAAGTCAAACAAGTCTTCCTTTTCCAGCTCTAAGTCAGATCTACTGTAAGTTCAGGAAGAGTGTATCAGTCAAGTCTGATAGAAATATAGTCTAGAACTATGTAAACGATCTAACACTGCACTACACTCAGTAACTACTTGTGTGTAAACTCAATGGCCAATATTCTGTGCTTGGTATCTTTTAAATATAATCATTTTAATACCTTTAAATAGTAAAGGCTACAATCCGCTTCAGCATGATATCATGCGTGATGTTCTCTTATGTATGATGACAAGGAGTATTATAGACATGGCAAATCCCTCTTGACAAATAGAAGCATATTTTAAGCATTTATGAATCAGTATACAAACAGGATAGCCAAGGGGAAATTACTTCAAGTAAAAATATAGCTGGAAATTCTAAGCACATCATCTAATCCATGACATAAACTGATCCTTTCCAGGATAACCGTTACAATAAAGCCTCAGTCAGTTATTTTTTATGTCCTAACTTTTGTCAAACAGTGTTTCATACAGAATTGTGTCAAGTGCTGAATATTAAATTGCAGCATTTGTAATGATCTGGCTGGTTGATACATTTCAGTCTCAGACAGTTGTGGTTGCATATCACACTAGTGGATCTGAGTGCTCAGAGAGGATTATGGTTGTAATCAGGGAGCAGCAGAATACTCTTTAGCCTCAAAGAGATTGAAGAAAAGCTGGCTTTACGATGCTATAAAAATGCCATGGGCATTTTGTGTCTAAATAAGACCAGTCCTTCTGGTCTTGTTTCAGAATTCAGTTTGTCTTCTCTCCCACATGCAGAGCGCAAAATTTATTATTTGTATGTCACTAGATGGAATTTATTGTTCAATTTAGAGCATATGTCCTAAATATGCACATCCTGCCTTTGAACATCTCAACAATATCAAAGCGAATAGGATAAACTGAGGGAATTAAGTTTATTTGATAATGAAAAATGTCAAAATCCAACATATATACATATTATGTAAATATTAGTAGCAAAGATGCCCTTGTCAGTTCGTGGCTTATAGTGTTGAGGTCAGATAAGCTATGGTGGGGGTCAGATAAGCTATGGTTGCCAGATCCTTTGTAAACACTCTTCTGAAAGGAAGCTTCTCCCACAGCCTGGTGAGATAAGCAACGTGTAGTAGCAACCAATAACAGTCGTGATCTGTCAGATTACAAATGCTAAGAAGGCTGTGACATGATAAACCTGATACAGTACATCAACTCAGAAAAACATGCCTGCACATAAAAAGGGTATTATGGCAGTAAAGACCAAGATACATATCAGACCAACACACAGTTCAGATACTGGAATGCACTTCAGATATTGAAAAGCTCTGAAATGAGTTGTATATATATATTTTGACACATTGGAACCTCTCATAACCACCAAGCTAGGTTATAAAAGAAATACTGAATTGAACATGTGGTTTTACCCAAGACATGGTCATCTATATTAGATTTTGTGTCTCTTTTAAATGTTCTAGCAGATCATCTTCTGAAAGTCCCTGGGGTACAATAATCAGCTTATAATCACACCCACACCATCTGTTTTCAAACTTATGATATTTCGCTTTGACCGACTTTGCTTTGACTTTGTAAGACACGCTATGTGTTAAAAAAAAAAAAAAAAGAAAAAAGAAAAGAAATGAAATGAAAAAGAAAATACAAGCAAGTAAGCAAAAAAAAAAAAAGGAAAAGAAAACCTGCAGGCTTTTTTGGTGCAGGAAAATTTTTTATTAATTAAATATATTTTATATGGATAAAATAATGCTTTTAGGGTATGAAAAACAGATGGAGTTTTACAGTCAGTACATCTCTTGGATTTTTAAATTAAAATTTGACATATTTTTACAGTTACATATTCAAATACGTAACGTCATGTCTGGGCTGTTTGAAACTATACAAATGAAGCAAGATACTAATTAAGTCTCAAGAAAAATAGAAAGACTACGCATCTAACAGGCAGGTGCTCATGCCCCTTTTTTGTAAACTTGACCTGAACTTTGCCATCACTGAAAGAGAGAGTGGTTTGCTTTGACAGAGGCCAGACATCGTTGTGTTAGTTTTGCCTAAGGAGGCAGCCCTGGGGCAACGTTTTGGGTGGTTTTGGCTTGTGTCACTCTCTCAGCTTTCTGTTGCTTCATGACATCACCCGTCGAAGCATGTGCCATGCTAGACTGGATGAAAGAATTAATCATGTCCTCTGTCACAAGGAATTAGTCCATGGTGCTAGGGGGCAGACTAAACATTTCATTTGTGTTCTCAGTTTTGATTTCCTTTTCTCTTAGTGATGCATTATCAGTGTTTCCTGCCTCCTTTTAGCCATCTTCATATATACTGCAACCCAGAATCAAATAAAATAGGACTCCTTTGACGGTACTGTACATCTGTGAAGCATCTAATAATAAGAAATGTGCAACACAAACAGTTACTGGTTCTGTATGTTATGTTGTTATTGTTAATTATGTATGTTTTTGTATGTATGTTATGTTTAGGGTTTTTTTTTTCATTGCTTGAAGATGATCAGATATGTCAGCTAGCTAAAACTCTGTACAACTGCCTGTTTGTGAAATTACCAAAATTACTTATATAACTAGCTGTTTAAGAGCAAGTTTGATGATTTGGTTGTCACTGATATTCCAGAAAATATGTAGAACAATGCAAAGGTGGTTAGTGGTTATATGAAAACTGATAACAGGCCAGAAGACTATCAGAAAGATGCATCTGAATTACTGGGAATTATTACCGTGATGCCATTGGGTAAGTCTTAAATACTATTCAGAAGGGATAAGATTTCATATCACATGCCTGTATACTGTATGCTTCATATGATATGTCTGTACGTAATGTTCCTGGAGGACGTCTGTAGTAATTATGATTGATTGATGGATCAATGACAGAGATGGGAGGACCTTCACATCGTACATATCTTCATCACACAATGATATTTGTGTACTACGTACACCTCATGAATACAATCTGATTATCTTGAGCAGTATTCTAACTGCTTTTTCTGGCCACACAAGTTAGTAGGTTACACGCCCATAACACATATGTAGGCAGTACCTGTTCTAGGAACTCATTAACTTACCTAGCAAGACGTGAGGGAGTTGAACAGCAGGCTGAAGTCTGGATTCATGAGTACCATTTCCATCAGAATGCAGAAGGCATCCGCTGCTGCAGAGCTCAGTTTCATTTTTTTGGGTCGGCCCTTTTTGGACATGTGTGAAATGGAAGATTAAAAGAGGAAATTGTGATTCTAAGACTCTGGTCTATTTGAACTAGCTTCAGGTTCAAGTGCACTTTTATAAATCACTCAGGTTAAGGGTGTCAGCCAAAAGTGTTAGTAATATCCACCTAACCCAATATAATATATAATATGACATCCTCAAGCACTTCATGAGCTCATCCACACTTGGCACTGGATACTCAAAAGTGCTGCACAAAGTGATAGTCATTGCAGAACTGTAGGAACCCATCTGGATTCAGCACCATTAACATGGAGCAGGACCATGAGCTTAACCATGTGCTTTACACTAGCATCTTCTCTACCACCTTCTCTATGGCCTGGGGTTGGTTTGGTTGGTCATGCTGGAAATTATCTTCCAATTCTAATAGCGCCTGGAGCTTATTTGCTGTTAGCTGCAGGCTAAGCTATTCTCAATTTTGGGGCTTTGAAACATCCATAGATGACAGTGCAGGTACAAGTTTGATCCAATATTTGAGCAAGTTCATATGATCACTTCTCCTTTCCACAGCTCATTCTCCCCTGTTTCCCAAGGATAATAGAGGCTCTGCCATGTCACCAGAAACTTATAGTTAACTGTAGATTTTGTCAATATCAAAATTCATTCACTAAGCTGAAATTCACTGGGTTGTGCTAGCCAGTTATAGGCTCTCTTCTGTGACATTGTATCTGCTGATGCTGTATAATTAGGAGGAAACATGGGAATGACTGCTGCTCCCAGACCTCCTTAGTGATCTCCAGCAAGCCCTTGAGTCTTTAAATGCACAGAAGATGCTACAGGTTTGGAGGAATCACTTGGAAAATCGTACACGAGTCTGTAACCAGTCATGATATAAAAGAGGCCCTTAGTATCTCCTTGGGTGAAGAGTTTTCATAAGTGCCACCATCTTGGCAACATGGCAGCAGCCCAACTGGGTTCTGTTTGCATTGCTCATATGGGAGCTTTGTGCAGGAAGTGGTCTGTAGTCAGCTTCTCAACAATGTTTAGCTAGAGTGGTTGGGAATTGCTTAAGAGCTGTGGTTCTTTGGATTCCTGAAGTGACTGAGGTGTTCACTCGGATCATTTTTGGTTGGGGGTACTTTAGGAGAAGCTGTGTCATTGAGCTCATGGTGCTTTTTGGATCTCGCAGGGCCTATGATAAATGTTCTAGACAGAATATTTTCTACAGTATTATTCTCCTTAGGAATATTAAATTGACATGATAAAGCATCAGCTTGTAGTTCTTTGACCCTGGTACAGTATTCCCCATTAATGTACTTTCAAAAGTGTTAATAATAAAGTAACACTTCAGTCATTAGTAAGAGGTTCCCATATGTTTTATTTTACAATAACGTTCCAACTCTTGAAGGATGACACAGTAACACTTTGGTCATTAATAATGTGTTGCACTTTATTTTTTATGAAGAACTATTCATTTGCTCCATCTTAGTCCCTACATAGTACTTATTATGGAACAAAATTGTAAAGCGTTACCAAGACAATTACTCATCAGTTTGCCATTTGTTTAAGCACCTCATTTATAATGGATTAGAAAATTGAAAATTAAGCCCACAGAAACTTACATGAGATTTAATTCAGTGACCTGACATTGTGATGAAAACAGTTTCCTGCTTGGCATGCTCTCTAAAGCATATCAAGTTGTAAGTACTAGACAGATCTAGCTGTGTGAATATTCTAGTGGATAATGATGTACAGAGACCAACATCTTCCTTTTGGACACAAGAAAAACCAATGGCAGAAAGGGGCATGTGTAACCGAGCTCTAACGCTTCCTTCACACATTGCATAGCTTTGTTTTGTGGATTGATAGTCTCTGAGCCTGACTGCTGGGGGAGAAACTGCCATTGGTAGCAGATCCCAAGGACAGCGTGGTTCCTTGGACTTGCTGAAAACTCAAGCTAGGTTGAGACATTGAGAACTTTCTTCACATTCCATCGCTGCGTCCAGGCTTTCAATCTACAAGAAAATTTTGCCAGTAGGCTATTAACTCCCCTTGGCTCAGTGAAATTGTGGTGTTGTAACATAGTAGACATGAGAATCCTAGTATAACTGTAGGAGTAGAAGACTGAAGCTTGTGCAGATTTTCAAGGCAATGGGCTTTTCTTGGTTCTTGCTACTGCATAGAGGACATTCATCCAATATAAGAATATTAAGAGGTAGTAAGGAGGGTAACAGAAGACTTTTTTTTTAGTTGTGTGAGTAATTCCTTATCAATTATTGAGTATCAATAGGCAGTAGGATGACAAGCTACACCCAACAAAGTCAGTATTTAGTAGAGTGTAACTTCTCCTTGACAGATGGTGTGATACAACCAGTATCATAAATTAATAGATTAGCGCCAAGACTGAAGGTTTTATTTCTCTGGTTCATGCTTGGTAGCCTAACAAGCTAAGAAAATAGACAAAGCCTCTTTGTTTCTTGTGTGCAAATCTTTATTAAATGTCGTTGTGCCAAACCTGTTGATAATCCTTACTATTCAATATTCATCATTTGCTCTATATACCACCAGCAACTGAACTAAATCATTGTTTCTCTAGGCTTGGGAGCACATCAAATGAGATGTTAAGTGCTTTAAGAGTAACACATTTGAATGACTCTATTTGTAGAGTTCTTCTGGGGCTTGATGAAGTGAACTCATGGACATGCAGGACAGAGGCTTGACTATGACATTGATGAACTAGCCCATTGAATTTGGATGAATGTGGTGGACTAACATATTATTGCCTGTTAATTAACCACGTAAATGCTTCATTGATGAACAGGAATTGTCTGGGCTCTGCAACTGACTAAAAAAAATGCTCTGAGAGTAGATGTTGTGCTGTGTCTTGGCTGCATCAAAACATGACATGTTAAGTGCTTGTGCATGGAACCGTTTCATTCATTTAAATCGTGCATCTTAAGGTGGGTTCTGCAGACTATCTGTATAAAATATATATCCCTAAAGTTTATATCCCTGTTTTTCTGTTAAAAGTTATTACTATGTAATTTGTTCAGAGTAATACTTTACTTAATCATATCATTCATCACATACCCTTCTGGCACCACAGCAGTTAATTTTACAGGATAAAGACTTTTTCCGCTTTTGTTTACATTCTTGTGAGGAATTTGGGTCCTGCATGATTTAACTCAATTGATGTAAATATGGACAGCTTAGGCATTTCCCTTACCATCCAACTGCTGTTTAAGTGCTGTAGCCAAAACATCATAAATTGGGTGCAGAATAAGCCTTAAGTTAAAACTGATATATGAGCTATGATAAAACCATACTGTATGTTGAATGTATAGTGCTTTAATGTCATCCTAAGTACATGGCAAGTAATCTAGATATCCTCCAAGATATTACACCATTACTGACGTCGTATTACGTGGGATTTGCTCAGTTTATGTAACCAATCACAAATTAGTAATTTATAACTGTGGCGGGACAAATGGCCATAGATTGGCTAGAGGAGCAAGGCCTTAGATCCCAGATTTCAGGGAAATGTTTACACATGCTTTTAGCCAAGGCTGGTCCAGGGATATTCTGGGCCTGTTATCTTAGGCTGCCTCCACATGAGTTGGAAAGTGTGAAGAGGCGGTGTGTATTAATGCATGGAGTCTTTCTTTAAAAGTGGCATATCCCTGAGAAGCATTCGTCTTTATCTGTCCAATGGATTTTTTGCGGAGGGGGAGGAGGTGTGTGAAGGGAGACCTTCACAAGCCTTAATTGAAACTTGACTTCTGACCTCTCATCTTTCAGCAAGGTATCCTGACTGTTACTGTTTTCAGTTCATAGAGCTGATCTACGGCCAAAATTCCCCAAATAATTCCTAACCTTACCTTTTTTCCAGAAGAAACTACAGCAGTGAACTCAGAAGAAGCCAGGTCTTGGCTGTCTTATCTTGCAACACAGACTCTCCATCAGCTCAGTGCCATATTTCACTATTGTAGATAGAGCAAGAAAAATGCAAAAATGCAGTTTTTTTTCTGGTTAGTGTTATTGATAGGAGAATAATTCACAAATGTTATGTTTAATGCAGTGTTTCATCTTTTGTCTTCTAAATTTCTAAAGCTGAAAATCAAGTTAAATAATTGTATGTCTTGAAGTGGCTTTGCATATAGAATTACAGGGAAACTAGAAACATGCAGTGCAGAAAACCTGACAAATTAGCTTGTAAACATAAACATGCCCAGTGTGTGTGTGTGTGTGTGTGTGTGTGTGTGTGTGTATGTGTGTGGCGTGTGTGTGGTGGAGTGCACGGGAAGCCACAGCAGGCCATGAACTGGAGGCAGGGCTACCACAAAAGCCCAGGGTCAGAGAGCTTGTAAAATGATCCTTATACTTTGAGAACATCCTCTGTGCTGGGGTCCTTCTATGCCTCGCTCTCCCTTTCACTCTCTCTGTCTCTCTCTCTCTCTCACACACACACACACACACACACACAAACACATGCACGCACACACATTCCTTTCCAGTCACTCTGAGGGGCAGGCACAGAGCATGCTAGAAGCCTAAAGCAAAGAATCCTGCACAGTCGCTTGGTCACAGACAGAACTGAGTTAGCAGAACATGATAGAGACAGAGTGCACCAGGGGAGGTCTGACGGCACAGTTCATTCTCTGTGTGCTGCATCTCTTTATGGACGCCTCTCTTCAGAACCTCAACCACACAGTGCCTATGTAATAGCTGTCAATGCATACCAATTGCACAAGACTTTTCAAGACACTGCTTTTTTCTTCAAGAGGATACACTGGACAAGAATACTACACTTTACAAGTGTGAGGATACAACCAGATCAGCAATGTTCTCAACAGGTTCTTTCCCAAGGAAGTCCCATATGGACACTGCATATCTTGAACCACTGGACACTCTAACAGGCTTCTGATTCAGGACTAGTTAAAGCAACAAGATATATCCAGTGGAATCCTCTAAAAGATCTGCTTGACAGCTCTGTATCCCTGATCTTTTCCCTGGTGCTGACATGCTCTGGCGGACACTTGCCTATCGCTCCCTGTGTTTAGCAGCTCTGCTGGTGGTGGCCAGTTGTGTTGGGAATGAGCAGAAGAAAGCAGGAGATGAAGGATCACGGAGCTCCTCTGGGAGGGCCAGCAGCACGGGCAGCAGTGCAGGAGGTTCCTCTAGCCGCAGGTACCACCGGCTCCAGCATGGCCAATGTACTTACACCTTCATCCTCCCAGAAGGCGATGGAAATGCAGGTGCATCCTGCCGCGAGACGAAAGCAGGCACTCAGTACAATGCTAACTCACTTCAGAGAGATGCTCCTCCACCTGAACCTGACTACTCGAACCAGAAGATTCAACAGCTGGAGCACATCATGGAGAACTACACACAGTGGTTACAGAAGGTAAAGCTGTCTCGTCTCAGCACGTGAGCTCAGATTAAACTGCACACTGAGTTGACAGTTTATTTGGCATTTATTATTGTTCCTAATAAATTAGCAATTCAGTGTAGATTATTTTTCTATATACACAGAACCAAATAAATGCATAGACACAGATGCATAGTTCCCAAAAGCTATTTGGGGAAAGAATAAAATACATGATTCGGCAAACTCTACTTCTCAGAAAAAAAAGATTTAATGCGAGCAATTGTGCAACTGCATGCCACATTGTTTCCGAAGTAGTGTAACCAGTGCTTTCTTTGCATTATTTTAATAAATTAGAGATTTACAAGTCACTGTCCTTTTGTTTTGAACTTAGTAGAGTTAGTGGACGTCTAACTGTCGGAGAACATGCTATGACAAGCACTGTAATCAATTATTTTTAAATAGCACTAGTGTTGTGATTCACACTGTCAAACTCTTGATTTATTCGTACACTACTGAGCTTGCATCCGCTCCATGTGGCTCACACTGACTGCAGTGGTGATTCGCTTGACTACTGCCTGATTTCACAGATGTCTAGGTGGACTCCACACGTTGCAAGTCTGCCAGTTAGTCACTCACCCAAGAAACTATTTGTATACTGTCTCTCTAATGACAGGGGGTGAAGGAGAACCTCAGGAAGGCTCAGAGAAAAGAGAAAAATGTGGCTTCATCTTAAACTGAGTGACCGCTTCATGAAAAATCACAATGAAACTACACTTATCTAACTGACCATTTTGCAAGTTGCTGATGTATCTTTTAAGTGACTCAGATTTCAAGAATAAATGCTTCAACACACTAAGAAACCATGCATATAAATGTTCAAAATCCGTTTCATACCAAAGTGCGACAATTTCATTTATTTAGCCAATTATGCAAAGTATATGACATTTTAATAAGCACACTTTTAAACTTATTTGTGAGTGGTTCTAAGTAGAAATATAGCGTTTTATGTCAGCCCACCAATCGGGGGATAATTATTTCTTTAGTTAAATTAACCAGTGTTTTTAATAACCTTGAAATGGATAAACAACCATAACAATTTTTTTAAATAAAAATAATAATAAATGTAAAAAAGTACAGCAGCAAAATAATAATAATAATAATAATAATAATAATAATTATTATTATTATTATTAATTATTAATGATACAGTGTGTTATTAATTAATTAATTAATCAATTAATAATAATAATAATAATAATAATAATAATAATAATAATAATAATAACAATTGTTTGTTTGCTTGTTTATTTATTTATTTACCCTCAGGGATTATACTTTTTGACAGACAAGTTATCTCTGAAGTCTATACAAACCTTCTGAAGACCAGGCTTATTGGTATCAATATCCTTATTTTAAAATGATAACTAATTGACCCAATGTATCAGTCTGAATTATAAACCCACTGCTGCTATCAAACAGACATGCATATGATATAGTGTAGTGTTTGTAGATACTATGATTAATTGCCCTTAACGTTATCAGCTATCACTATCCTTCTCTGAAGCTATACATTTAACATTAACCTACCCATCTTAGCAGTTCAGTGCTAGAGCATCTACATGTTGTGTATATATTAAGAAGAATGCGTAAACATTGAAATGTAGGAGCTGCAGTAGATGTTCATGGTGAAGCAATCAATGACTGTGTAATGTAGGCATTCTGATGTGCTTGTTTTAATCTTCTTGTTTAAAACTGAGCAGAAGCAGAAGTTGAGTGCAGTTTGCATGACATGATGATTAATCACAATTTCAGCTGAAATCCTTTAAATCCTTCAGTCTTTTTAACAGCTCCATTTTCATTTAAACTACATTCAGTTCATTTACATTTTGCTATTAATATGCTTTGGAATTATATTATTCAATGGTGTTCTTAGTATAATATCACTTTTTATATAATATTCGATTTCATGCTTTAGTTTTTTTCTATTTTAAAGGAAATACATGTCATCCTTTATTTAATTTAGTCTTATCTCTGAAAAGCATAAGCAGAATTTAAAGCACATTTTTAGGTAGATTTGAGGCTTCCATTAGTCCTTATCAGACTAAGTGACTACAGATTGGATTCTACACTAATAAGAGACTTTACTTCAGATGTAGGAGTGTGAGAGCTTCAGCCAGCAGTGGTAACGCTATAATACCTCCTTACTGATAGTATGAGACACAAAGATCGTTACCATTTTTCATTCTACCCATCTCTGGCTTAAAACACATACAGACATACTGTACATACACACCCAAGCCCATTACTGTCTTTGCCTGCAACCGCAGATTGTATTACTCTACTGCTTTTCCTGTAGCTAATCTGAAGGATAAGTTTAAGCAAAAGGAATTATTTTGGCTCCTTGGAAAGCTTGTTGCCAGTAAAAGAATGTCATAATGTTAAATGTTATGCAGGGCAATCGAGGTATATTAGGTTATACACTCATTTGCATCTTTGTTTCTGCAAGAATAAACTCCGCTTCTCAGAAAATTGTTTAATGAGAGCAATTGCACAACTCCATGTTGCATTCGAGTAAACTGAACCCCACTCCTGCTAATTCAACCTAATTATACAAGTGGAACATGAGGATGCAGTTAACATATTTCAGTCAACATACTTAATCACACAAGATTAAGTGTCCCAGGCCAGTCTATCTATCTTAATCATGTACGCCCTGACTGTTGGTGGATGACCGAGGTGGTTCTAATACCTCTCCATCTCTAGCCTGATGAAAGGTAGCAGATAGCCGCGTGTCTGTGGCCTGATGTGGAAAGGAGGTATGGATGGGGCTGACCATCAGAACTGAGCACATCACTTACTCTGAGGAATTCTGTCGTGCTGGGGGTAAAAGAAGATCCTGATAACGTGGCCCAGTCAAATGTGGCTTCTGTTTGTTCAAGGATTACTGTAGCACAAAGAATGGCCTGAGACTTAAAGAGAGCTGTTGTGGATTAGATGATCTTCTGCCATTTAGTACAGGAAACTAGCCTCTTATAGACATGGTGCACTATTCCCTCTAAGCTCCCAGACTTTTATAGTCTCTCTGTGTCTGTCAGATCCAAAGGTACACTGTTGGCTTTGTGATCAAATTGGATTGTTCTTAAAATGGGAGCTAGAACATACAGTATAAGCATGCAGTAAGTTTGGCCTTTGAAGCAAACAAGTCCAGTTGAAGTTTATCTAAGCTAAAAGTATTCAGTGGGACACTGAAGCTTGGCTCTAGCTCCGTTTCGGCAAGAGTAAAGGCCACGAGGACATGTGGAACTCCTTGGGGGAGTTTAAATGATAGATCTTTTCCAATCTGTCTTCAGAGAAAACATTTTAGAAATGCCTGTTTCTAAAGAGAAAGGCTCGCACTTTGAGCTCTTGATTTAAAATCATAAATTTGAACCCTGACCATGTAAAATTCACATTGTTCTGCTTCTCCCTAGGCACAGGCAATGGCAGCGAGTGCAAAGACAAGAGGTTAATCCAAAAGCTAGACAAATGCTGTCTCCCGGTTCTCCTTCACCGAGTACTATTCACTCTTTTCTCGATTAACTAAAGGCCACACAGCATGGCTAAAAAGCCAAAGCTGAACCAAGCTATTTTAGGGGTGACTTCCTTTGTATCAAAGTTTGTTTTTGCTGATAGTGCTGGCCAAAACCAACAGACTGAGCAAGGCAGAGCTGTCAGACGCTCATGAGACTGAAGTACTCTTCCTTCCTGTTTTTTAAAGGAACCAGAATAGTGGCACATTCATCACAGAAGCAGTGAAATGTGTCTGTGCTTCGCATTCAATCCCCACAGAAGGTGAAAGTAAAACAGAACCCACTACTTAGTGCGTCAGGGGAATATCTAAGAAAATACATGTATAGCTCTGTCAAGCCCCTTCTAAATGCATGTGAAAATCGAAGCCAGGGTCATATGTGTTCATGATTTTTCAGAAAAAATGGGGGCATTTAGTAAAAGTTTGTGAGCTGGTAGGCAGATCAATCTTTTTACAAAAACAATTTTTTTTTTTTACAAATCATTGAAGTTGTTTTGGTGATTTTTTATACTGCTGAAATAGGGTCAAGCAAGGACCTAATGCGCTACACTGTAACTTGAGTAGGTTTAATATCTCTTTCATTTTGCACCTAGCCTCAGATTATTTTTCCATTTTCTCTTGCATGAAGCACAGGCACTCTTGCAGTTAAATATCCTCTATCACTTACATGAATTACTCACTAGTGTGCACTCTCTGCAGAATTTAATGGGAGTAACATTGCGGAAGTTACCTTTCATTTATCTCTTATATCATGGACAAGAATGTCTGTTGAATAGACTGAGAATTTTCTTGTAATGTGTTTGGCTTTCCTGCTTCCTCTGAGTATATTAATTTAAATTTTTTCTTCTTTTTGTTAAGACATGCATTCAAAACAAATGGATAAAATGACAGTAAGGTTTTATCTGTCTTTCTCATAAATTTGACCAATACTAATATAAATGTTGTAATTTCCAGTGAGCCAGATAGATGACACCATGCTAAACAGTTCAATGCTTTATTCTGAACTGATGGGAAATGAAGGATATTGTTTTAGACAATAAAACACTCAGTACTTGTACTTGAAAAAGATTTTTTAACTTGATTGCATAGCCTTTAGCCTATCTGGGCTGAAGATGAACATTATGTAAGATTAACATCCCTACATCTCACACATATTTTAGTTTAATGTGGATCATTAAACTGTTACTAGAGTCCTGTAGTCTTCAATGTTTGCATGAATCATGTAATAGCAGGTATCTCTTATCTAATCTCAGCACAGAGTCTGGGCAGCTACTTCAAATAGTGATTGGGCTACTATTCAACAATGGTGCAGTTCTTCAGTAATGCTCTTCTGTACTGCTAAAAAGTTCATTAATATGTTCCAGGAGGTGTCAAAATGATGATTAGATGATCAGATTTGACCTTTATTTGACCTCAGGTCAGGGTTAGGCATCAAGCCTAGCTTAAATGTTCGAGCTCCCAGGTGAAGTTCCTGGGCCATTCCATCTACATCCGATCGAAAACTCAAGAAAACCTTCTAAGGCATTTGTGCATTCTTCTTAACACGTGATTTCTCTCCTTTATTAGAAATGGCACCATCTGTCACATATATTTATGTCATGCATATAAAAGGACTCTATGGAAAAGGAGTCAGCTCTAGTATGCTGCTCTGAAGCTGTGTCCCAGTGTGGATAGGCTCATGCAGATGTTCAGCGCTGAGAGTCAGTATTCATCTGCCTACACTCGAATTTGGGCCAGAGGTTTCAGCAGGACATTGTTTTACCATATCTGTGATTCAGCTCCTTCGACTTTTCCACAACTGCAAATCAAAACCTCACTTTCAGATGAAAGGGACTGACCGAAGCCTTTCCGGCCAGATAGCAACATCTCGAAAGAAAGACAGGCAGATAAATAATGAGCAAAAATGTAACCCTGCCAGTGGGAAGACATATGATGGGTTAGTAATGGAGGAGGACAACACCGGAACGAGCATGTAAGTGTAAATGAATGTCTATATGTATGTGTTGTTTCAGAGCTTTGGGAGTAGTTTGCTTTATCTTACTTACTGATATTCTTGATGTAGTCCACAATAGGACAAAAGTTCACTAAATTACAGACATAAATATTGCATTACCATCATTATTAAAAGGATATATTGTGAAAGTGAGGTTTGGGAAGACAACAAATAAAATGCACTGCATAAAAATGCAGTGTGATGAATAGAACAAAATGACAAGGTCACTTCTGTGCTGAAAATCATTACAGATTGGAGGAGGAGATTCATTGTAACCTAGTCCCATTTCTTGGAAGTCCAATTAACTAGGCTAAAAAGCAGCAACTAACATAACTCAAAATTCTGTGCGTTAATAAGGGGTATGGAAAGTAAGAGTACTTGAATCCCTGGGAGGGATGACTTTATGTAGCCGTAGTCTTTATCCTCTCCTGATAATGTCTCTGGTGATGGACCATATTGTGTTTGCTCCTTCAAAAAAAGGTTCTTTGGCTAATATTTTGGCTATGAGCTGTGGTGTTCTCTCCTCTCACATTAAGGCATGTCTGGCAAGCATCTTCGTTTTCGCTCGATGAAGTGTACAAATGTGAGGCAACTGTGTGTGGTGCTAGAATTAGAGTTATATAACAGTTTCTGTGCTGCACTGTAATGTAGTTTGCTCACTTTATTTACTTGCCTTCACGTTCCAGATTCTGGAAAAATACTTATTCTGGTCAAGATATACTGTGCATCTGTTCAAGCTAATTAATATGCCAAGTAAATAAAGTTCCAGTAGCCAGACCATGTTCTTGGTGCACATGCGTAATGCAACCAGTGCTTCATATGCCATGACATTGAATTGCTGTGCACCACCTAGAAATAGCATTTAAACAAATATATCACGTGAAAATATCACTTTCTTTTCAAAAAAGTCAGTAGAGTTTGTACTTCCTCAGGTTATTGAACAAATGAAATAAAAAACATGCTAGTGGCTGTAATATCAACTACTGAACTTGGTTATTGTCTAGGGAACTGTGAAAAAAAATGATTTGTAATATGCATGTCCCTGTCGCTGCCATTTTGCCCACCCCATGCTATTGTGCGTATTACGCTATGAGTCCATTGCAGCAACAGTGATATTATCTCTGGCATCTAATGATCAGTGCAACAGCTCTGTATGGCCCTGGTCAAGTTCTCACTCACCTGCTGTTGGGTTTTATTCTATGGCACTTGTATACAGTCGTGTGTCACACATCTTTATTGATGAAGGATTAGTAAGAATGTTAAATTGCTTTTTTTATTTAAACTGTGTTGGAGCTGTAGCTCCACCACCCCAACTTTATAGCACATCTGAATCCTAGCCAACATTGTATTTGCCTTGGCTGGGCACTTGTCCAACCTTCTCACATTCCACATGGCACTAGGGGTACAGCGGGCAGCACCAACTGGAGATAATTGCTGATGGAAAAGTGGCTGTCACACCTCCTCCTATTCAGCACAAAGAGCATGGTTTGGGGTAATGGTTGGTTACAAAGGTCAATCCACATTACGCTATCAGCAGGGGAGAATAACTGCAACTTCAAACAGGCCGCAACCGTTGGTAATTTGGGCTGAATTGCCGCTGTGAAGGGGGCTCTTTATAATAATGGTCTGAGATATACTCTTAGCAGCAGTGGTAAGTGGTGACCTCAGTTCCAATAAAGTATAAAACGTCTCTTCTGAAGTTGGTTCTAAGTGATCCGTAGTGAAGATCAGATGAGATGAAATGAAAAGCTACCATTCAGAAAGACCTTGCTTTATATAATTTAAGAGTTAATCATAATGGACTTGATACATTAAAAGCAACGCAGGTGTCAGCCTTCATACTACAGCCTTTAAATTTTGGAGTGCATTCCTCCTGATAATACAGATGGAACTTGAGGATTTTGGAGGTAATGCATTTCCCATACACCCGGACAGTGAGAGGAGTGTGTTTGTGAATGGATCTGCACAGTGTCTGCAAGGGCAACTTCCCGTCAAGCTAGCGCAGATGTATTTAGACAGTCATATATAGCACAAGCGAGGGCATGGTGTTATTTGAAGATGTGTTTCTCTCTGGCAGTTCTTTTGGAGGATTTGTGACCTGCAATTGTGTTTGCACTTTGGTCTCTAACATTTATTGCTCAATCCTTCATTCCTTACTTCTTCTAGGGCTTTTTATGTCTTTTGCTGTTTCGCTCTCATCCCCTCATTTGCCCTCTGTTTCTTTTTTGCCTCCTAATACATTATACCATCCATCAAAAGCATGTGGTTTTTAATCAAACTAAAACTATAGATATACTGTTTTTTTTTATGGCAGCATAATACCAAAAGCAGATCTGAAATTCAGCTTTTTCCCCTGGTAACATAAGTGGATACTGCAGTCCTGGAGCCTGTTGCTGCTGGTTTGCTTTAGCTCATTTGATCTCCTGTCTATTTGTCACTTTGTGTATAGACACTTCTACCGCACTTTCAGACTGCAAAAGCAAAAATAAACACCGGCCGAGCGCACAGAAGGACATAGCAGTGGTGACACCAGTGTTAGAGAGTCCAAACCAAATGTTCCTGGAAAAGAAATTAAATAATTTCATATAAGCTCACACTTCTACAGTCAGGTCATAGTTACATTCTCTATTGTTGGACACAGGTCAATAATTAAATAATTAGAAACCGAAGTTCTGGTTGTTAAACATGAAATAGTAGCTTCTTTCTAGTACAGAAAAAGTAAAAAAAATACTTACTCACTGCAATGGATTTGTTTTAATTTGGCAAAACCAAACTAGAAAAATGCATAATATTTTCCTTTCACTATAAAATCTAAACACAGGCTGGATTGTGGATTTCATTTCCCAGCATGTTATCCCCTACAGGTTTGTACATGGTGTTTTTTTTTTTTTTCCCCAAAGTGGAATTTGGTAATGTAAGCAATCCAAGAAGATCCAGAGCTGGTGCCATTTGCAGTCTTTTTTTTTCAGGGCTGTTCCAAATCTGAATGTTCTGACTATGTAGATTAAGTGACAGTAGATAAAGAACAGTCGCATTATGTATTTCAATAGGAAATATCTACTGGAAAGATCTGGTGCTTTGAAGCTTTGAAGATCTTAATATTTACCATTTGGCAGTCTCATATCGTCCAAGCTGGCTCGTCTGGCTGTTTGCGCAATCAGTTCTGCCAGTACTTTGTCTCTGGCTCTGCTACCACCTCAAGAACATATACGTCATAAATAGTGACAAAGAGCTACTGGAATCTGCCACTATTCTCTGTAGTGCTTGGCTGCAGCTGCATCATTAATAACTGAACATAAACATCTGTTGCTGTAGTCCAGTTTAAAAAAGAACTGGTCTCCAGAAAAAGCAATGGGATGACCAAAAGAACCATTAGAACCTAGTGTGCTATCTGAACAAAATTTATTTGGTGGATTATGAGTTCGGCAATTTAGCTGGACATCTGTGGGGATATTTATTCCAAAAGTTTTGGCCTGCAGTACCGTAATACAAGTCAGTTCATTCTGAGACTGATCTTGGCCCACTGATGCTGACCCTTTACTGCTTTACATAGATTTTACTGTTTATATTGCGATCCCCTACATAAACAGTTTCTAAATGATTTCTTTCTGTGTTCTATTCTGCTTTCCGGTTTGATGAACATGCCTGTCAGCATGGTCTACAACTTCAGAAGGCCTTGTCCAGACCCAGGGAAAGAGTAATGCATGTCTCATCCTCGCCCACTGTTTGGGATGGGGCGAGCATAGCCAAAGTCTGATGTAAGAGACTGTTGATGTGATTGTACGCTGTTTGGAAGAAAAAAACAAAACAAATGGTCCACAAGGGAACTGATGAGTTGTTTCTGGTTGTAATGTCAGTACAGTACATCAGTATAGTACATCATGTTATTTTTCTGAGTTCGAAAGTTGAATGATTTGGTACTCTGTGGTATGCATCAACATAAAATCAAATGTGCTCTGTGTCCTCTGGTCCAATTACGGGAGAATATATTCTGAAATTAAAATAAAAAATGTTTTTTAGCAGCAGGAGCCTATCTGTGGCCAATCCGTTGCTGGAAGCCAAGGGCCTCTGGGTGGGAGGGACGGCATACTCTCTCCATTGTCAATCACAATGACATTTGTGAGAATCTGTGAGCTCATGTATGCAGAAGAGGGGAGATAATGCTTTCCACAGAGTGTGTTGTGCTGTCCTGAGACACAGCATGAGTAGCACTGCTAAAATATGTGCTTAGCTGGCTGGTGGGTGGGAATTGGCAGGTTACAAATTATATAGGTAGTATATAGAGAATATGCATGATTAATCTCAAGATCTCAAATAGTCTAGCCTGGGATGTTGCAGAACTCCGTGTCGTTGATGTTCCTTTGGGATGTGGATGTCGTACCTTCTCCAAAACAATCAAGCCTTTAGCTTGATTTCTTCTGGGCTGCATAGCTGCCGATATTTTCCAAGTCCCTTTGAGTGAAACTGTCTAGAAAAAGGTAGGCTGGTGAGGAGGGGAGGTGGGTTTCCAGATTGTTTTGTTTGTTGTTTTGCCTCTGCATTGCCTCGGATGGATGCTAGCATTTCCTGTCCCACACGTCTAGACATACTGTAATTAATCCCACTAATTCAAAGAACCACAGCTTGCCTTGGTCAAATATAAGGAGGCTTAAAAGAGCGTTTGAAACTGGAGGATTTGAGTCAATATACAGTCATACAATCTGGTCTGCAAAATATTTGTCTACTGTCAATGTGATTTTACATGATAGGCAGCATCCATCTTGACTGATGAGGCAAACACGTTTGTGTACTGGATAGAACTGTTAAGTGTTTGAATTGTGCATAAGTAATGTTTTTTATGTCAAAGAATTTATCAAGTAACATTTGGCACATTCCAAATTGATATTGCTTGTAGGACTTCCAATTAAACATCCTCATACAGATCTATTAGCAATCCAAATCCCTGTCTAGACAAGCTCTAAAACTACACGTAGACAATATTGATAAGAATAACAAGGAGAAGTGCTCCTCACACTACCAAAATAAAAAGGAAAAGTAAACATTTCTTTTGGACTCGGTTCTCTCATTTCTGAGAAAAGGGTATTGAGTCAAAGTAAACATTTATTCATGTTATTTTAATGTTTTAAAGATGTTCACTTTTTAATACAGGAAATAAAAAATTAATTGCTCTTTCTTTTACTGTGCTCCTTTGAGTATTTTATTTTCTATAGAGCAAATCTGGCCCATCTTGTATTCCTTAAATAATTTGTAAAGTAGTTTAATATTAATAGTGAAGGATGTTAGTGATCTTTTCCTGGGAATGAATGAAATCTTTTATAATAAGTAGCACATGAATTAAACAAGGGAGTTCACTGATAATCATCCCATAATTGATTTATGGGATTGAAATAATTTGAAAATTGAAGTAATGTACACCTCTAACGTTTGATACAGCATTCTATCTTATAAAGTACTTAAAGCTTATTTTACAAAGTAAAGTACCCAATTGTTGATGAAGATATTTAGAGATTGAATTTTGCATTTATCTAAAACCTGGTTTGCTTATGTGTCTGTCATTAGTCACATCCTCTGAGTTAACATGCCTGGATTTTGTATTCTTTCTACAGAAATTGTCCTGTATAACATCATCATATAAACTTTAGAAACAACGATCTTTAGAGATTAGATATGTCAGGTTGAATTTCGATTTTATTATTTTAATGTCCACGGCTATGTTTCAATCCTGTCATAATTTATTTCTCCTTGATTAAAATGATCTAAAGTGACACTTTATTTATTACAGCACTATGACTGTGACAAAGTGTTAAGCTGTTTTTTTAAAGACAAAAATTCGTTTTTGGATTCTTGGAACACATTAGAATGAAAGGCAGCATAGAAGTCGTGTGGTTTGCAATAAAAAATTACACAAATCCAATAAGTGCATATTATATATTAATATATTAACAATGAATTAATAGCTATTGTTATTTAAAAAATTGCATAGAAAATTAGAAAGGTTTTCCCTTGATCTAATTGATCTGTATTTTGGAACATATCATATTTAAGGACAGTGTTATTTTGTGTTATTATTTTGAATTTGCTTTTCAATAGATAACAAGGATTTTTGGACATGAGAAGAAAAAGAAGAATGATGGTGACCTCTATATTAGCCTACTGAACGTACGGGGGAAAAAGTATAGTGTGAGAGTATGGACACATAATTTGCTTGTCCAAGGTGTGTCTGAACTAGTGACTTGTCCAACCATTTTCTCAAAAGTTTCAGTTCCCAAGGACTAGGAACATCTGGCCATTGCATTTTTGCAAACCACAGGCCACACAGAATTGACAAGCAGTCAGGCAGTCAAAGAAGTGTTTAGATTTTATTTGGTCTGGAATGCTAACTAGGTCAGATATTGACATTAATGCTTACCTAAGCTTGTCATGCATGCAAATGAGAGGTCTTTCAATTAAACACTGTTCTACCAGCCTTTTTTTCCCCCCAGGTTTGCTTTAGTCCTCTAGGCCAGGGCTGTTGAATTACATTTATTGTTTTACTTTTGAATTTAAAAGTAAACAGGCCTGGGCCCTGAATTAAATGTTTGGTCCTACATCTTTACCATTGTCAAAATGTTGCAAGATGGAATCACGTACAAGCTACAACTCCATCTTGACTCGCATCTGTTTAAATGTTTGCAGTTGTGTGAGATGGTTGGGTTGGTTTTTGTTTTGCATATAGAAATTACCCTGGTGGAAGAGAGCTGGAAAATGTCATAAAATGAAATCAACTTGGTGGTGTTGTTAACGTTTTGCTTGCTGTATCTGGCAGTTGGTTTGAAGATTCTGTGGTTAAGTTGAGCTCTTGAATCACGGTCTAGTTGTATGCCACCAATGAGTTAAGGCAATTGCAATCACACGCCAGAAACCACATGTTGAACCTTCTAGTAGCAAATGAAGATGCATACATGGTCCTACATCACAGTATGTGCGTTTGTGTATACCCTAATATTCTGTTATTCTGACATTTACCTAACAAAAAAAGAAATGTATTGAGACTGGCACACAATGCATGTCTGGTAGAGTGAGGGACTAATGCGTGTGTGAGAGTTTAGTGAGCCACTTAGAGTTTGAGGGAATGCCTGGGAGCTGGCCCGTGGGATCCAGGTCGTAAAGGTTAACTTCAGGCCCAGCTTAAGTGTTACTCCACTAATCCTCATTTACACAATGTCAGTCACAGGCTCCGAGCGGGTTTTATAAGCCCTCACAAAACAGCCTTCTAGGATCTCACAAAACAAGAGCTGACTAAAAAACAGCCTGGCCAGCATGAACACCCAGCGTGAGTTATGTTCAACCCGGGCCATGCGTATACTTGCGTGATAAATATGTTTTCAAGGCTGATCTATGTGTACCTGTTAATCTAAAGCTTGTTAGAGATAATGGTTATTTTCACACTGTAGTTTAATCACAGGAATGTTATATATTTTTAACATAATGTCGTAATTCCTGACAGCCATTAGCATGTTTTCAGAGGAACGTGCTGTGAGAGAGAGGCCACCGTCCCACCATCCTGTCTCGGAGCACAGTGGGTGAGATAAGACAGGACATGACATGTTGCTCTCCTTGGAAGTACTCAGCTTGTCTGGCTAGTGTTCTGCTCCAGCTGTAGCGATATATGCTTTAAAGTTATACATTTCCCCGCCTAATAATAAACTGTTTTTAAAAGGACCGTCTCAATATGTATTGATGTCTCATTAACTGTATATAAACCAGCATGCAAAAGCCATGACCTTATATTGTACAGAACATGTTTTTTTTTTTTTTTTAGGAACACGCACTGTCTGCTTTAAAGGTCTGGTGTATCTGCTTTATCTCAGATATAACAAATAGTCACATGCTTAATCTTTATATTAACATTTACAGTTAATGCATGTAACTGCATAATATTTCACCTTTTACTGAAGAATCTAAGATTTATCTCCATGTCCGCAGCCATAAGACAGCTAGTTTCTCCTCCCGGGTCCTAATTTTAAGAGCTGTCTCAACACACCGGACAGCAGCTCAAAAAGATTGTTTTACTATTAATAGTCAGGCTAAATGCTGCTCCTGGTGCTCATAAACGCAGTTGTCAAAGACGTGACAGAATTTGTCACGGCTGTATTCCCACTGATCATAGTAGAACAACATATCTAAATAGAATTAAGCTAAATGGAAACAGCAGTGCTATTTTAGAATCGAAGCTAAGCATGATCATGATGTAATCTACAAATGGTCAGTGTTTCATGTAATCCAGGCTCCCCCTAACCCCCACTCCAAACAAGATGTCCCTTTCACCTTCCCACGTTTGTACACATTGCAAATAAACACAATCAATTTTCAAGTCAAGCACTAAACCCTTGCGGTTTAAAGCGTTGCTGGTGATATTGATCTAGACAGAGGTGCCCTGCGGTCAGATCTTAAAGCGCTGATAGGCCTGACCTTGACTCATTTGGCATGAACCCCAGTTGGTGGGCAGCTGAGAGATGTAAGCCAAGCCTCCCAGGTGCAGTTTAGCCGTGTCTGACAGGGTCCTCTGCTTCAGATATACTTAATTATGCCAAATTCCTGCAACTGTGAGAAGAAACCGAGTGTTGCACGATGTGGTCAGAGGGTGCTCCCCTTGCTGTCGATTTTGGAGGTGGAGTTTTCCACATTGGTTAAAGGCTTGCTTAAGATTTTTAAATTTTTCTTCTCAACACTACAGTTTACTAGACATTACCAAAATTTTTACACACGATTAAATTTAATCGCTTTTGTACATCTGCCACTATAAGCATTTTACGTTGCTCAGTGGCCAGTTATTATGAAAAATATGAGTTAATGTTGTGTCTCTTTCACCACCACATCTATTGTCTCTGGATGCTCGGTCTTGTTTGTGGTTTAAAGTGGAAAATGATCAGATACCGACACTGGACCCTTTTATTGCTTCCTCGATTGTATTTTTATTTGAAGCGTATGTTTGTCTAATCTTGTTTCTCCTTGGTACTTTCCGTTAGGGACACCCACCAGTTTGAGCCATGACTCAGCCACATTTCCCTGGAGAAGCCCAGAAAAGGATGTGTAAGCTAATGTTTCAGCAAATGAGTGTTAGCAATAACACTCTCTCAAGGTGACATGTAGTACTCACAGCTTTGTCCAATGCTCTGTTTAACAAGAAACATATCTGGAACAGCTAATAGCTGTAACCTTGTAAACTGTATAGCCATCTGTTAAACAGGATGGCAAAACTCTCTAATCTGCGGAGACGCACTTTGATGCTGGACACATTTCAAAGCCCATTAAGTTATTAATGGAATTATATAATGAAATTAATATAATCTTTTACATTGTACTACATTGTACAACTGTTGTCATATCGTGTGGAGAAGTAGCATTCATTTCTAACACAAAGAATACACAAGACAACCATCTTTCGTACACGTACATTTAATAAAAATCAGGTATATTGTTTTGGCTAACAAACTTTCGATGAGCAAAGTCCATTGCCATCCTCAAGAGTATATGAAACAATGGCACAGTTAATTTTATAACCACAGCCAAAAAATAATATTAGTCAACAACTTCAATTAAGAGACGTGTTTGCTGCACACTAAAGCACAAAATTAATTGAAACTTGAAATTTTCCATTTCATATTGGATACCATGTTTTATTACGTTTTTGGGGCATATCACAAAGTTACTTCTACTCAGCCATTTTCTCCAACCTAAATACACAGCTACCATTTTTTTTAGACTAATATGATCTGTTTTGCCATGTGACTTATTTTTCACCCCAATGTTTAGTCGCTTGCTAAATGTGTGAAGCAGTAGATGGACAATTTTTCTCAGGTGGTTTCATAAAAATAATAAAAACATGAGCTCCTTCTCTTTGTCCTTTTATGCCCCAGCTATGCGCTGCATACTGTTTATAACCCGCATATGTATTAATTCTTGGATTCATTTAAGTGACCATAGCCAAGCCATATTTCCTTCACAGTGAGAATTCTTTAGGGTTTCTAAAGAATTTCTGTACTAATTGAAAAAGTAAAAGCATTTCAGAATGCACTATGACATAATCTTTCAAAGACAATACATTATCCAGCAGGGGAGGTTAGCATGTTTGCCTTACACCTCCAGGGTTGGGGGTTTGATTCCCACCTCTGCTCTGTGTGCACAGAGTTTGCATGTTCTCCCCGTGCTTCCGGGGTTTCCTCTGGGTACTCCGATTACCATGGCCGCTTCTCAGTTCCAGGGTCCTCAGTTTGATCCTCAGCTGTGAGGAGTTTCTTCCAGCTTCCTTCCACCTCCGCTCTGTGTGCACAGAGTTTGAATGTTCTCCCCGTGCTTCCGGGGTTTCCTCTGGGTACTCCGATTTCCATGGCCATTTCTCAGTTCCAGGGTCTTCAGTTTCATCCTCAGCTGTGTGGAGTTTCTTCCAGCTTCCTTCCACCTCCTAAAATCATGCCAGTAGGTGGATTGGCTATGCTAAATTGCCCCTAGGTGTGAATGTGCACATGCATAGTGCCCTGCAATGGACTAGTATCCAATTTACTATTAGTAAACGTTAATGTTTTTCATACTTATGCTTAGCCCACTTGACAATCTCAAGAGAAAATTTGTGTCTATCCTTTGGTCCCTTTAATAAAGACTCCAGTTATTTTTCAACACTTCAGTTTGGAATGGCCCTACAAATTGCTGCCATGAGCATTCTCCCTTTATTCCCCTGCATAGACTTCAAATATTTCATCTGGATCACACTGAAGAGCTCACACATATTTTCCTGCTTCGCCAAGACCTACATATGTTCAATTGCCTTACTAATCAACTTGTCTGGCTTCTCTGTTTTATTTTCTTGTGTTTTTCTGTTACAGTTTCTACATCCATATACTACCTTTCCCTGTATATGTGTATATGAATAATTTGCTGCGCACCATGTGTCTTGTACTATCATGTTATACCAGCAAGATGGAGACCATGAACAACTTCCAGTATAGACAAAGTTATCAAGTAATCAAACTCATGCTGATTATAGGACAAACACAGAGTTAGGTCCATTCTAATGTAAGTGTATAAGCTGCTTAGATGGTGGACAGGTAGGTGGGTGGGTTGGGGGGGGGGGGGGGGGGGGTTGGGGCTAATCCACATAAGTAGTCTTTGTGTTCGTAAACCTTGTTCTGGCCTTGTCATCTCTCAAGCCAGAAGATTAGGATGAAAGAGAGCTTTAAAGATAAGCTCCCAAGTTCTCCTCTATCACAACATCTTCATCTCTTCCTTCCTTAACAAATGACCCTACATCTGCTTCCACCTACATCTTCAGCCTTTCAGTTATTTACTGTGCTGAGTTTAGTATTAGGGTGAATCATTCTATTCATTGCAGAAAGAAGAACTTCACTTTACTGTAGATAAGGAGCTTCTTTGAAATGATGCCTGCTTGGAAGAAACCATGATTAAAGAGTGACTGTGTAGTTGGAAGTGGAAAATTACTGGATGCCCACCAATCTTTCAAACGCAATCCTAATCACTTTGCTTGTTGAGTAATTTCAATCATTTTAGGCATGGACATTTATTGGAAAGTGACATTATATGAGTCTAACATGGTTTGTTTTCAGAGAACATCCATTGCTTCCTGGTGGCCTACAGGCCAGCTGCTGAGAGTTACCTCTGTGTCCTTGTGCTTAGTTGGTGTCCTTTTTCATTTTATTGGCCACTTAAAGTTTGTAAAACACTCTTGACCATGTGTAATAGTGGCTTGAGACTCTATAGTTGGTTTTGAGGGAGTGTTTTTACAGGCTTTCTGATCCTAAGTTGCCTTTCTAGCTACTGTTTTTTTCTTTTTTTTTCATTTGATATGTCTACCATGTTAATAACATCTAAACCAGTCTATTTCTCCACAAAATGAAAGATGGCAGTTAGACTGATCCAGTAGAGCAATTATTCATAAATGTTAAGTAGAAGTTAATAAATTTGGTAGCCTAAATGGCTCTCATCTATTAAGAACTCAAAATAACGATTACTAATTTACAATCAGATCAGTTGTGCATGCAGTTAGTTAAATCTTAAGATAAATCTTCTGAATGTATGTAAGAAATAATGTTGATAAACTTTCTCATTATTAAGCGAATGATATAATTTTGTCTTCAAGTGGCAGAAAAATGGCTTCTGAAAATTTAATACCTGCCCTTTGGTTGTACTAATTTGTGCATGTCATATATATCCATTTGCAGTAGCCAGTCCCGGTATTTTGCCACAAATTACACATTCGTTAAGGAAAGTGTGCAAAAGCACAAGATGTGTTATTTTGCTCAATGGAATGACGGAATGCTCCATAGATCCTTTTAGTATGTTTCGCATTATTTTTTTTTAATTATTTGCTGTGTGTATACTCACGCAAACCTTTGGCAATTCAGAGTCTTAATTTGCTCATTTAAGAAAGGAAATTCACTTTAAAGTTTTAGGCATTTTTGTGTCTTTGACATTTGGTTAATTAGCAACTTTTCATTACCACAGATTGAGACCTACATCAAAGAGAGCATGAAGGCAGAGATGGCACAGTTACAGCAAAGTGCCGTCCACAATCGCACGGCAGCCATGCTGGAAATGGGAACCAATCTTCTCTCCCAGACAGCCGAACAGACCCGCAAGCTGACTGATGTTGAGACTCAGGTATCTCCCGCCATGAAGCTTCCCACACAACACTTACTAAACTATTCTTCTTGTTATTATCTCTGCAGGATCACCACTAAAAAGCCAAACAAAATACATAAATCACATGACATGTCTGTTCTCCCTGTAGCCATGGTTTGTACTTGTGTTCCCACCACTATTGATGTTTTATGCGAATTTGAATGAGACACACAGGAATATGGTCATGACTTGATTCTGCTGTTTTTGTGAAGCAAAGCATTTTCTTGAGGGAACCAATGTTCTTAAACGCTACTGCAAGGCCAAGGAACAGCAGTAGCTCAATTTTTCCTGTTTATGACCTCTCTACAGGTGTTGCTTGTTTAATACTGGCCTACTTTGTGGTTATGAGTGCTATATCATTACTGTCTGGCTGTACTGCTTCACTGTGACTTGAAATTAGGTTTTGAATCAGACATCCAGGCTGGAGATTCAGCTGCTGGAGAACTCATTGTCCACGAACAAGCTGGAGAAGCAGCTCATGGTGCAGACCAATGAGATCAGTAAACTCCACGATAAGAATGGGTAAGCATAAGTGCAAATCACAAACTAATTCAAGAACCCTCGCAGTTTTAAACAGTGTAGAAACCAGTGTTGAAGGAGTGTTGCCTCCATGGTATGACTGTTATGTCTATTTTCTGTGCATTCAATGATCATTTGTTACAAATTTGAACAAGAACTGACTTTTTGTACATTAGTGACATGCACTGGGAAATGATGCCCTGGAATGTTTAAATCTGATTCCTAGTAATAAGAAAAAAAACAGATGCAAGCTTCACATCCAAAAAACACAAATTGCAAAATACAACATTCAATTCGCAACAACTCGATCAGATCTCGGACAGTTACTTGGTCTCATACTGTGCAATTCAGTGCAAACTGCTAATGGACGAAAGACGTCTCTCCTGGCTTTAAAAACATTTTTGAAGACATATTTTCATAGATGGACTGTTGCACGTTTAATTAATTTGATATATTTGCTGTTTGGATAGTATGATATGCAGTAGATTGTTAATTGGTCTGATGGGACTTGTCTCTCATAATAAGTATGTAAGCCTGATTCCCAGTTCTATCAGCCAAGTTACCCAGCTGTATTTGAAAAAATGCATACAAGAATTTCCTCATCAGTATCACAAAGATCAAAAAACAAAACAGTTAGCTGCATTTGTGTGTTTCATTTGTTCTCCATGTTGATGTTATAGTTATATAGTTATATGATGTTATAATATTGTTCAGGAAGTCATCATGCAGAATTTGATATCCATGTGTTATTTTCTGTTGAACATACACAGGGTAATGCGTATCATATACCCAAGATGAGCAATAAAACCTTAAGACAACTGGATCCTGCCTGGCCTTAGACTAATCCCCAAATGTATATAATGAAATCTGGATTGCTTCTGCCAGTGTTTCAGTCATGGATACTGAAGAAATTCATATAAATATTTACACACCTAATATAGCCATTCTAAATCAATTTAATCTGCAATGATGTGTGAATTATAATGCAGAACAATTGCAACAGAGTGTGGACAGCTTCGCACAGCTGCGCTCTGTCCTTAAACGCTTTCCTACTCTTTCCCTCCTGTCCCCGGCACCTCTTTTGGTGTTTCTCCCTTTCTACTGTTTTTCACCTCGCTGTCCTTTTCCTCACTGTCTCTCTGTCTCCCAGATTTCTGGAGCTGAAGATGCAGGAAATGGAGGCGAGGCACAGGGAGGAGCTGGAGGTGCTGAGGGAGGAAAAGAGCAATCTGCAGGCACTTGTGGTCAGGCAGAGTGGTGTGATTCTTGAGCTGGAGGCCCAACTGGGCAAAGCCTCGGGCAACAGCACAGTGCTGCAGAAGCAACAGCAGGACCTGATGGACACCGTGCACAGCCTTCTCAATCTCTGCTCCAAGGACGGAGGTATGGAAACACTGCACAGATCAGATCTGACTTTCTGATTTCCCAAAGTGTTAAGGTGAAATGTAATATTGGTCTTTGTTTTACCTCTAGTCTGGAAATTGATGTAAGAGCAATGTAGCCTTCTATATACTTATTATAGCTTAAAAATGAAGAGCATATGAACACTGTATTTACACTAATCACTAGTTTCTTTATATACAATGCACTATTGTATGCCATTTGACATTGTTGTGTGCCATTGGCCTACACAGTGCTTACAAAGTTTGTTTAGTGCAAAAGAGCAACAATTATGCTTCCCCCCACCCCATTTCCTTGAGTTTCACTTCAGTCAAGCATGTGGCGCAACAGGAAAGCTTTCACTCTGTTGTTGGGAGTACAAATCGTGACAATGCTACAGCCATCTGTGCCTGGGAGTCCAAACGAGTAAAATTGGCCATGCTGTCTGGGTGGGAAGAATAGCATACTCTCTCCCGTGTCAATCATAGGGACACTAGCCAATCACATATGAGCTCGTGTATGCAGAAGATGGCAGATAGCTCTTTCCTCTGAGTGTGTTCAAGTGCACTGTGATGTAGTGTGAGCAGCAGCTCTAAAGATGTCATGGCTGGCTTCAAGTATCTCAGAGGGAGTATGTGCTAGCCTTCACCCTCCCTGGATGGTGGGATGTGGCAGGGCCAGTTAGAGGATGGGAATTGGGAAACGACCAAACTGGGAGGAAATGGGGTAAAAATTAAAAAAAACAAATCAAAGGTAAGCATGCAGCAGTAGCAATCCCCAAGCCGTTAGATACTGCTAATTGTATACAGACTTTATTCATGCATATGGCACCTGGTTAGCATGTGCCTACAGAATATGCTAAATTCATACATGTTAAGAAAATATTAATATTTGCATAGTCCCAGAAGATAAATTAAAATAAATTATATCTTTCAAAACAGATGGTTGTGATCAGACACTGATACTTACTAAGGAGAATAATATTGCAATAGTGTTTATGTATTCAGTATTATCCAAATACACAAAGAAACCAAGGATTTTACTTAGCCGAGCAGATTGCCAAAATTTTGAAGTGGATCAGAATTATTCTGCACCTCTACAGTGTTGAACAAATAATCACAGTAACAATACCCTCTAACGACTGTACAGAAGTTGAAAATCCCTGAACAGTTGTGTATTATTCTGTACTCAGATGAACGTAGTATATCGTTAAGTTTGATAATACACCTGCAGACATTTGGAAATTGAGTGTGATAGACAGCTGTAATGCATCCACCACAAATACAGGGCCCTGTCACTGCGCCATCTTTGCTTTCAGTGTTTGCTCTTTTTCTATGAGCTTCCATCTTAGCTGACAGTTTGAAAGTGCTGTTACTGAAAAATACACAGTTTAATTTCCCACAAGCCCCCACATTACCCAGTCTCTCGCTCCCTATTACACTTTATAAAAACACATGAATGGAACACCTTTTCCACATATCAGAATGACAGACTGAAAGAGTGACATGCAAAACAAATAGAGAAAATGATCCACATTATTTCTGCACGACAGTAAATAGCACTCTAATCTCTAAAGCTCTAAAGTGGTACCATTGATCGGTTTGCAATTAAGAGTTGAATTGAGTGTAAGAGACAAGAATATTTTAAACTTGTAATCATATTTATGGGGAAACGTAGTGATGTGTGTAGTCACCACTCTAGTTGCATTCACTTTTCTTTTAATTAAGGCTTACTTCAGGTACGAACTTTCATCCGTAGTCATTGCTAATCATTTTTATGTTCAGCATTATTTATGAGAATCCACCATTGTCAATATTCACAAAATAAAAGTAAAGTTTATATTAAAGAAAGTATAAGATTAGCATAGTGATAATCAATCATTATCATTCAGAATTGTTGAAGAAACCACAAAAATGTCGTCGCTGCCACTGTGTTGTGATTGGCCAACATTTGTTTTTATTTTAATTAGGAGGGTTAAGCTCTTAATTAGGAGTGTCAGAAATCTGACCTTCCATAATTCCTATTCTGCCTCTATCCATGAATTAAGTGTAAATATGATAGCTCTGAATTTTTAGTTAAATATCTGATTTTAGAAATTTTGAACATAAATTTCTTATATTTAAAAAATGCAAAGTTTTTTAATCTTCAACTGTCTAGTCTCCAGCCTATGCCCACTATAGCATCAAATTCCTCTTCTTAGCTGACAGGAATGGAACCCAGAGTGGTCTTCTGCTGTTGTAGCCCATCTGCCCCACGGTTCAATGTGTTGTGCATTCTGAGATGCTTTTCTGTTCACCACGTTTGTAAAAAGTGAGTTCCTGTGGCTGTCCTGTCAGCTCGAGCTAATCTGGCCAATCTGATCTCTCTCATCAGCAGGATGTTTCCACCTACAGAACTGTCACTCACTGGATGTTTTTGCACAGTTGTTGCACAATTCTAAGTAAACTCTAGAGACTGTTGTGTGTGAAAATCTCAGGAGATCAGCAGTTTCTGAAACACTCATATCAGAAAGTCTGTATCCAGCAACCATGCCAGAGTTAAAGCCACAGGTACAGGTGTTCCTAATAAAGTGGTCGGTGAGTGTGTGTGTTTGTGTATGTGTACCTATACCTATACCTATACCAGTTCAATTCTAGCTGAATTAGATATATTTAGATTATAATTTAATTCTAAGTCTAAATATATCTGTTAGAGGTATAGGGTACCTACAGATGATACACGTTTTGTTTGCCAAATTCAGTGAGTTTAGATGCAGTTGTGCAAAATCTCAAGCCTGTACAAAATTAGTGGCTTTCTTGCCATGCCTCATGCAGCTGATTATCTCATTGGTTGCGCTTGGAAAGGTCAGCGACAATGGGGTCAATGTTGAATTAGATTAAACGTTGAAGCCGTGGCAAAGCATAACATTTATGCGGTGTGCAAGGCTCAAGGTAATGCTCCCTGCAGGAAAAGCCTTACCATTCTTTCTACATAATCTATCATTTAAAACAAGAATGTAAACAAAATTAAATAATCCACTTTAAAAAAAAAAAAAAAAAGTGCAGAAAACAGACTTGTAATTTTTTTGAAAGATATCACCTCCTTTTCTGTACCTTTCGCTCCAGACAGTATTACGTTGTAACGGATGGAGCTTATCACGCTTCAGCACACTGCCTGCGCTTTAACAGTTGACCGAAATGTCAGACAGGCCCCTTTGCAGTTACAGGCTGAGCCTCTAGAATGTCTCCCTCAATGACTGTATATGTGTCAGTATTTATTCAGTCATGGTCACCTTACACGAGTTTATCGGTCAGCCAATTCTAGCAGAATTTTTTTTTTTTCCGGAAAAATTGTACATATAATATATCAGGCTGTGATTAAACGTTAGCGAATAAAATAACCACTAAATAACCGGTTTGCTACAGAACAGGATAACAGATAATATAGAGACAGTAAAGACAAAGCTATTACATTTTGGATAAAAAAGTATTTAGTGTGTCTAGGCTCTCGATTTTGAGAATTATGCTATTGATATGAGTTTAGAGGCCTACAGAATTCCCTACTGAAGCCTCAAATTTCTTCAAATTCACCAAATTCCCCTTTCCACAGCCACAGTGGTCTAAGGCCAGCGATTTCTCGCTGGCTGTCAGAGCTGGGCTTACGGCAACACCGGCTAATCCCGCAAACAAAGTACTTCTTTTTCCCCCACTGTAACCAAGGCTTGCCCTTTTGACCTTGCTTCTGCCCCAGATCTCTGTGGTCACAGAAAATTTACCCTGGATGTCTGTGCTGGGACTGGCTAAATTTCAGACCTATGGGCACAAGTTCCACTTCCTGCTGGGAGGGCACTGTGAGCAAAGCTACTTCCTGTTGCTCTTTCTGTCATTAGGACATTGAGCTGACACCCAAGTGACTCTTTTAACCAGACGTCTGCATTTTTGTGATTCCAAATGAGACCACGAAGATTATGAAAGAGACGGTGAGAACTCATGACCTGGTTGCTGATTTGTACTATTCAAGTCTTGTTTTTTTTTTTTTTAGTTAATTTAGTCAGATATTGTTTACAAGACTAACACTACAATATACTAAACCTAATATATAATATTATTCTGGACTACACTTAATTAGTACAGTTAGGTGTTAAATATTTCTGTTGTGGTAGAAATATAGGATATAGAATCATGTCTGTACTGTCCTTAAAGGTAATTTATGTAAGTAAATCATTTGAGTTATAGAATTAAAAGGGGGAAATTAGGTTAAAATTGGCCTGCTGTTTTGTGATTGCTCATTTGCTTTTATGTAGCTGTTTGTAGCTTTGAGTCCATTATAGAGGTCACCTTCCTGACCTCTGGTTGAATTAGTCAAACCTTAATGAGTCCAACGGGACAGTCTATGTTCTGGAGGTGAAAGGGAAGGTTCCAAGGTTCACACTACCATGGCACCTCTACTGCAATTTAAAACTGGGTCAGGGGTTCCTCAATAGGGAGAGCATACATCTATTTCCTAACCAAGCCAATCATTAGAAATGTTTGGCATATAATATCGCACTGTGGGGTCTGCATGAATTAGTCTTTGTTCCCAGACTTGAAAATGGCTGAATTTGAAAATGGCTTGTGTTCTCGGTTAAGTAATCAGTGTATTATTGAAGGCAGTGGACCATAAATTAAAATTATGGTAATAAAATACTTGTCATGCACAGCTGTCATTAATTTTTCTATTTTTAATTTCTTTTAGTAGCTTAAACTTTTGTTTTGCTCCCTATGGATCTTTGATCTGTGATTGCCAAATTGTGATGAGCTCATCTACGTAGCACACTTATCACTTCTAAACATATTATGAACTCTGGGAGCTAAATCGTGTTTTAATGGTAACTGAGCCCAGTTCTGGGAGGCTGCTGCGAATCCCTCACTGCTACACATAATTTTCTTTTTCTGTGCAGTGTTATCGCACTTAATGAATAGCATCAGTCATCTTTGATTACCATAGCCTCGGTACTGCAAAGTATTGTTGTTTCAGTCACTGGGTTTAGTTTTTTAGAAATATATTGCACCTCAGCATGGCACTTTTCATGGATTTTGAAATAAATGTGTCTGAAATGAAACTGTTAGATTTTGGCATACTATTACTGAGATGCTTTGAGCCTTATGTAATGTTCTGGTTCGCCAAATGAATTGGCTACGGTTAGTCATTACTTTTGCTCTCTTTTTTAGTTTAGTGTCAGTTCTGTTACTGGTATGGTTTCATTGCTCATCTGATATTAATACAGCCTCAAATTTTAAAGCCATTCGAGTGCCTGGGATTTCTGGTTTATATTGACCATAAACAAGATTTGCTCTCTGGGCATCTTAATTCTTTATAGCAGAGTTGTAGAGTTGAGGAAAGTTTACTTGTCTAAAGTTCTGATTTATAGAAGTATTGTTGCCTGTTTGTAGTTTTCACAAAAAACTCCCCATGGAACAGAAGTCCCTACTGAACAAACAAGAATTCATATGTAAATAGAGAATAGTGTATTAATGTGTATCTTAGTGCCAGGATGCAAGCTGTTTAATAGTACAGGATGTTTAATTGTTTAGTGCTAAGTGCATCTTCAATATCCTTGGGAATCCCTACTGCTAACATTATACTATTTTGTGAATTGTAGCATTTGGTTTAAAAATATCCTCAGTTTCTGAATAATTATAGTGTGTTTATTTGAGAAAAATCTTTTGGGATGCAGTTGTGGTTGTGAGTACTCGTTTGCAATGAGCTATGTCAATAAGACTGAGTCCAGATGTTACCACAGAGCGAAAACGTCTTTGACTTCTGGTGGCATGGTGACAGACGCACACATTGATCAATAACATCTGTCAAAAATGTCTACACTGCACCTAGCAAGAATGTTGGAACACAGACCTTGCACGTCCCTCATCAGAGATATCACCATTTACTGGCCATATATATCCTTATATACTGGTTTTGCATATCTCCTTAATAATTGTTGTCTCATAAACATATTATTTGAAATGTTAGTTCTTGCAGTTATAGTTATTCAGTTATAGTCAAGAAATCAATTATTAGTAACGTATTATTGAAGTATATTGAATGGGAAGGCTAAAACAAATTTTACTACATATCAGTAACTCACCTTTTTTCTTTCATAGTACAGTTAGGTGTTAATTATTTCTTTTGTGGTAGAATTCTCAGGAATCATGTTCGTACCGTGTTTTCGAAACCATTAGGCTTGATCTTTATAGCACAGAGTCTCATCAGGTAGGCATAAAACTATTACATATACCCAAGAACACACACATTGAAAGACAACTATTTGAAGTCCATAATCATGCTGTAATCATACTGTGTTTCACATACGCCTTCTCAATAAAAACAAACTAAAACTAAACAATACGCCATGTCAAACATAGCAAAAAAAAAGTAGCCTTATTTTTATTTCTTTATTTATTTTTCTTGTAAGCGAGGGAGGGCTTAACCCTTTCTAGCTCATTTATACCAGACAGCCAGTCACCATTATATTCATTAACCATTTAATATCATTTCTCATGAGCTCCAGTGTGATTCCGAGTAGGACATCCATCTGAACAGACCTTATTCAGCCACAGATAGGACATCCACAGGTACATTGCATGCTCAGTAGTCATGATCTCTGTTTTGTCTCAGCTGTCTTGGCTCCCGTCTAGCAATAAATCGCCAATGGACAGGTCTGTCTTCTTGTTGTGCTAGACTCCACAGCATGCAGTTCCACTCTATGAACCTGTCACTGCGGGAGATTCTTGTCACTGACACTTGGTTCTTTCACAGCAAGGCAGCTATAATAGTCTCTCTTGAAGGTCTTTCTATCTCCGCTCACGCCAGGGATCAAAGCTAGGCCTAAACACCATTCTGCTCTGCGGTGACATCTCTTCTCCCAAAACAGCCCCAACAGTGAAAACAAGGGTGTGAAAGCTGAGCCGGGCTCTTTAGGAGCATAAGAGAGAAGAACTGGGAGGAAATTTCAGAGATATAACCAGGACTTGGCGTGTAAATATAAACCACTTGTTATAACAGGAACTTGAAATTTATAGCTTGTAGTATTTTGTCCGCAGACCTTTGCTTAGTTTCAAAATATTGGCACTGGTAATTATGTGCAGATGGAGGGAGAGCCAGCTGCAGGCTTTGAGAGGCCTGACCGAGCCGGACGTTTCCTCATTGGGTGCAAGAGATCAGCGCTTTGATTAAAGAGCTTTCACACTGGAAACATGTCACTCACTTCCACTCACTGGAAGATCTTATCGATAAAACACCAGAGACCTTTCCGGGAGACCTGAGTACGGTGCTCTCTCTTCACGGTCAATATGCACATTTCCTCACTGCAGACATTTCAATCTGAAAAATGATGCTGTATTTTGAATTTTCGGTGTTGGTGTGTATTATTTATTCTGTTATCTGACTGAGCTTGGGTATGCTTTGCTTTAGTGGCTAGCATTTTAATTCATTCCATCGCCTAAAACATGTCTCATACAGGACAACCTTTTATACCATCAATGTAGTCCAATGTCCCAGCGTTTCTCCCAGTGCAAGGTGTGATTGATTTGTGCATGTCGAACCAGAGATATAAAAGGTGTCATATGATTTTAAACACATTCATTCCCTTTCCCATCCTAAGAAGCAATAAAATCAGAACACTCCCTGCCAATCAAAACCATATATATATTTAATCCTTGCTGGATGTCTTTTCAGAAAATGTTCTCTGCTCTTACTCCAAAAGCATTGCATCATAAAACCTCTGTTTTAATATTCACATGGGTATTATAAACGTCAGCTGGCATGAACATAATAGAACTCGTGAAGATTATCATCACCCGCTGCTGTTTAGTATTATATGTGTCATAGAACGTCAGTCAGTCGATTGTTCATATGGAAGAATCTTGGTCTGTTGAAATGGAAGCCCTTGTGGTGACAGATTGTGCGATACATAATAAGACTCAGTTACAGCAGTGAAGGGTATGTGGTCAAGTTTCTCAACATTCAAACGGTGCAAATAATGGACAGTTCCATGTAGAGATCAAGTAATTAACCCTATCTTTCATTCACAGTGGTGCCCAATAGCACAAAACAAGCCGACGAGGAGAAGAAATTCCGGGATTGTGCTGATCTCTATGAAGCAGGCTTCCAAAAGAATGGAGTATACACCATCAACATCAGTCCGCAACAAACTAAAAAGGTGTGTGTGTGTGTGTGTGTGTGTTCAGATCTCGTAAGATCTCTCATAATGCAAAAAAAAAGAAATGCAAAACTTTTAAAGATTACCTCTCATTCTGGTTCTCACATTCTCACCCTCTACTGCTTATTATAGTGAATTCTTACTCAAAACATATCTGACTGAAATCATCAGTTAATCAACGAGGCTAATGAGAATATTATGGGCATATTAGAGCCAGATTAGGAAACACAATAATAGTCCATTAGAAAAGCTGATGCAAAACATTGGTTGATTGGAAGAAAGCCATTGCGAGCAACATTGACGCAGTTGCCGGTTTAGCAAGATAATCCTGAGTGCGGTGAGTGCTAGGGTGGAGGGATCATTTAGTTTATACTATGTTTATCGTTTATTTATATCAATGGCTCCAAATCCAGTACTCAAAGACCTTCAGTCAGTCCAAGGTTTCTTCTTTTTTTAATCAGAGGTTGTGCTTGAAGCTGAGCTAACCAAAATGTATAGTAGCTGATGGACTGGATTATCTTTCACTGTTCTAAAGATAAGATGGGAACTGGAGAGGTTCTGATAAGCTCTGTGTCATATATGCGAGACCGCAGGCCATTAGGCTATATTTTATAGTGTGAAAACTGGAGGAATTTATATTTTGTGTAACGTAAACAGGGCTTTATGACCATGTTCTGGGTACAGAATGACTCACGCACACAACTTTTCAGTGTAGCTGGTATCTGTGTGTTTGTGTGTGTATAGACATGTGCCTGGGTGTCTAGTTTCACCACAAGTCAAGTCTGTGGTTCTCGGGTAATTGTCCTCTGACTGGACTGTGTGTATTCAGCTGGATGTATGTGAGGTTAACAAAATCTCTCTTCCACCGCCAAAGAGCGGCAGTCACCGATTTGCCGCTTATTGGTTTACACTGAGCCACACATGGCTAGATTACAGCCATGTGTCCCTTTTTGTCTCCACTCTGATCTTAGACCTGGACTTCTGCCCTGCTCTAATTGCTAACTAAACATGTAGGCAAGCCTACTTTAGCCAGATCGCAAAAAAAAAAAAAACCAGCTTGTTGCGAACATCTGTCTATCTGCTGTTATATGTGTGTATTAATTAGCTAGCAAAAAAAAACCCTATAATAGTCCTAGCTAATATTAGTTCAAGTGAACAGTGCGCGATTACACTTGGAAAAAAATATCACAGAACTTTCTCTTCTGATATCTTTAATCAAGCAGGAAAAACACAGACGTCTAACTGCTTTCAGTGCATCTACTGTGATAGTGCTGACAAGCTAAGAAAAAAAAGATAGAAAATGAATAAAGAAATTAGACTATCAATCATAAAAAGCAAATTTTCTTCTAGCTGTCACAAAAATGTCATAATTTCATATTTAAGATTTCGACTTTTGTGTCAGAGACTGTAAGATGATCAGAACAAACTATAACGTCTAAATCCTTTTAAGTCAGAAAAAAGGGATGACTTTGCTCTTCCATGTCTAGAATGTGATTAGTTAGGGACATACTTGCCAGGCTGCCAGGATTCAGCGTAGCCTAATATGGCTTAAAATAAAATAAACAATTACTATTAATATGTACTGTAACTTGGATGTTTCTCTAACTAATATGCTTTAATGGATTTGTGTGTGTGTGTGTGTGTGTGTGTGTGTATGCATCTGCAAGCAGGTATACTGTAATATGGAATCTGCTGGGGGAGGATGGACAGTAATTCAACGCCGAGAGGATGGTAGTGTCGACTTTCAGAGGACATGGAAAGAGTACAAGATGGTAAGCCAACAAATATCACACTTCTAACCTTCATTTAGGCTGTTGACAGGAGTGAGGGATGTCTAGGACAGCCAGGAGAACATTAAGCAGATGTATGAAAGTTTATTGCCGTTATTAATAGGAGAAAACATCTTGAAGTCCAGGGGCAGTAACAAATTATTCTGCACATTAAACCCTTGGCCTCGCATGCACGCATGATCTATACCAGGGATGCCCAAATTCAGACCTAGAGGACTCTAGTCCAACACGGTTTGGCGATTATCCTACTCTAACACATCTAGTAAAACTAGAAATATACTGGTGTGTTGAATGAAGTGTCTTGGAGCAAAGAAATCACCAGATGTCAGCCTCTCAGGACTGCAGCTGATATAGACACGAGGCAGCTCTTCAGTGATTTAGAGGTTTTTGTCAACAGAGCTCAGATTCAGCTGAGGGGATGCGGAGATGTAACATGATAGTTTTTATCAGGGGTTTTATTAACATTAAGAGTCCCAACAGACAGGGCTTTTTTATCAACCGTGTGAAATTAATGCTGCATTAAGACTCGATTCACATGACCAGGGAATCAGGGCTATAATACATTACGAGCATTTTTAGTTTAATCAGTTGCAGAATATACATTAACCCCGTCGTTCTCAAAGTGGGGTCTGTGAAGCACAGCCAAGCGATCCGTAATTTAAAAAAAAATTGATACAGTGGTGACGGGTTACTTGAATTGAACAGGATTAATCCCAATGTCCATAACTAAAAACAATTAGGTCTATAAGGTCTATAAAGTCAACTTGGACCTAATGTGTTCTGTGTGAGGAATGTTCAGGAATAAAATGTCTACAGCACCACAAAAACAGCCAAAATATTTTATGCACATTTAAATAATGAGCTTAATATTTGAATAGTTGGATTATGTTCAGAAATCAGTGTTGCGGGGGTCCATGGAATTGATTTTATTATTAAAGGGGTCCCTGGAGGCAAAGAGTTTGAGAACCCCTGTACTAACCTAATGTTACACCAATGAAATCATCAAGAGACATTCACGGTACAAAAAACATTTTTAAAAAAAATTCCTTGCACATTTAAACCATCACATAAATTAGATGTACTGGGAGTTGAATCACTGAGCTGGAAAGCTCAAACAAAGGCAGATTAAACAGCATTCAATACAGAACTGCCAAGAAAATGGAATCAGTTTCATTGATATACTGTATGGACTGTATATTGTCCATTTGCTGATCAACAGGGTCATCTTTAAATGCTCTGCACCACAGACGATAAAGTTTTCTGAATTTATAAATGTACAGAACTCATATTTAGGAACGCTAGCACAATGATGAAATTGAGTAGCCTAGTGAGACATCTGAAATACATTTCTGGGTTTTGGCTCAGCAGTGATTTGGCTTATCTGTAGTGGAGAAGGTTTGTAAAGGTTGCTATTTATGCCTATTAGTGAAGTGATGCGTGACAACCTGTAACCTTAGAGAGGATTATTGCGACACAGCACATTAATACTGAGCTTTATCCACAACCACTCACCCAAGAGGATGCCCCGCTTGACCACTTCCCTCTTTGGCTACTCATACAGTTCTCGTGAGAAATTGTGCAGCAGTAAGGGGGGGGGTTAGAGAGGGAAGGGAAGGTTTACTCATATGTCACCACAGTCAAATGTCTGGCTTTTAAATCCAATTACATAGCCCACACCTTGACAACAAATACAGACTCACAACAAGAAAAATTCAGGGGATAATATTATTCCACCCACACACGGCTTGCCTTAGACCAGATGCATATCTCATATCATAAATCACTGGCATCATAATCACCTTGAAATGCTGAAATCAATAGCCAGCACCTAATAAAAGACCAGTCTGTAACACAGCAATATCTCCTTCATGTTTGCTATCAAAATCACTTGCAGCCCCTGCCAAACACAGTCGGCTCATTTCCAACATCATTCTGATTACTTATTGACCGTTTCACGATTTCAAATTATATCATCAGCTTATTTTCCCTGAATGTAATGGTTACTCAGGACTACATATTCAATTTCTTAGAAAAGAGGGCCTATAGGAGAATATGATGTGTTATCCAGTACCATATGGTGCTCATTTGTTGCACTATAAACAGGTAGAGTTTGTTTGTGTGGGGCTTTGGTTTAGATTCTCCCTACTCTATGAACTTACTGCGCATTAAGACACTAGTCAGAAGCGGTTCCAGCAAGTTAAATGAGCTGAGCCAGTTGTGTACACATCTGAAAAGTGCTCAGAAGTTCTACTGGGAGGGGCATCCTTACTGTTATATTAAGAGATTAGGCTTAATTGCCAAATGAAGACACAGTAGTGAACATGGCGAAATGTCTACTTCAGAGAAAGACGTGAACTGCTGCACGTACACAGTGCATTGTGCATTAGTAATGTATATATTACTCTTCAAACGGCTTGCATTTACAAATATTATTGTAAATTGGTTCATAAAGCGCTGATACAATCATGTATCAACATTTCTTAAACCTTCAAATTATAATCTTAGAAAACAAGATAAATTAAGTTGCTTGCTTTTGCTGATTGCTGAGCTTTCTTGGACCGGGCTATGGTTCCCATGGTCTGCTCCAGGGCCCATCAGTAACCCTCCTGAATTCCTGTACTGACCCTGGGTGCATTCTCCCTTCCAGGGCTTTGGGAGTGTGTCAGCTGAGCACTGGCTGGGGAACGAGTTCGTGTACACGCTGACCAGCCAGAGACAGTACGCGCTCCGCGTGGAGCTCACTGACTGGGATGGACATCAGGCTTTCTCCCAGTATGACCGCTTTCACATCGGCAGTGAGAAAAACAAGTACAGGTACTGGAATCCTGCAGTGCTCTATTCTGATGTTGATTCTTTCAATCCGAAAACCTTTGCTTATTCTTTACGTTAACAATACTGTTTATGCCATTGCTCCAGGCAGTGCTCGGACATCTTTTTTGTGCACAAAAAGTGTATATTCCCACTTCACATCTTCATTCTCTATACAGGTATTCGGACAGATGTTACATAGAATTGGACCGTCTAAATATTAGACATTTCTGAAAATGTCAGTTATGCCCTTATAAGCCCCCTATTGGAAGGGAACCTCATATTGAGTATTAGAATTCTGTTAAGTGTTTTAAAATTGCCCTTGTAGTCTTTAGTCCTCTCCGTGTATCTAAGCAAACAGGTTCAAATTCAGCAGGCATCGATGTCTATGGCTGACATTTGAGCTCGACCAGATTTTGGAGCAAACCATTCCAAGAGTTCAAACACTTAAAAGCAGATATATTCCCTCACTGCTTCCAGAGACTGTCAGTCGGCTAGATAAGTTGCTGCTGATAATTTGTATTTTTTTTTAAACGTACTGTCCTCTTTTCACCTTAAATGGAAATTTGATTATTTCACAATAAGTTTGTAGAAGAATGTAACACAGATCATATGTCTAGTACTTTGAGGCAATATCAGATCGAGTCTAAAGTGTAACACTCAGTAGGAAAAAGATGTCAGGTATAGTCCACAGTGGTCCTCTCGGGGTCATATCTAAATTGTGGAATTCGTACTCACAATGTAATGGCAGCATTACATTCCTTTTTTGCACTCATCCTCAGTAGCCAGCTTCATGGGATTATTAAACAGCTTTCATTGGTGAGACTGGAGAGAGAACAAACAGATACGATGTAATTCAGTGGAATCGGAATTGGGCTTTTGTGGCCCCCAGTGGTGCATGAACTAGCCTTCACTGCATGAATTTCTCTCAATCTCTCCCTTTTATAGACATGATATTTAAACATTATACATGATAACTTTGAGAAGACAATTTAAACACACAAGCCCACATGATCAGGCGCCGCTCATTTAATCATAATATAGCTTTGCTGTGGTTTTTAGTGTGTCACATTGTCCTGGCTTATGAACAGCCTATGCCAGTAAAAAGTTTCAGGAATCTAATCGGCATTCTGGTCTCTATAAATAGATTTGTTCTTTTAAACTGTTGTGGTCTCAGACTCACACATTGCTTGTATGGAACGTTAGCCAAAGCAAACCCGTTCCCATGGGTCTAAACAAACTGTATGAGATGTTGCCACTTCTGGTAGTGTGTTCTAGTATTTTCACAGCTTTTAATCTGAAACTGTTGGTTTGTGCGTATTAAACATACAACGTAAAAAGATAGAATGAGATTTATGGTTATAATGCTTTATGATCATTGACGCACACATACACAGACCATAAATAGCAGTGGTGCACTGAGAACGGCTACAAACCTACACTGGAAACCTCCGATAATCATTTAAAACTTAATGTATTACAAAGTGCTACACTTCTTGTTTATCGCAGGCAGCGGTGGAGGCTTGCCAGTTGCTTAAATGTTGCTTGAATGCCAGCCTCTTAAACCTGTCCAGGAAATGACTTGGGTTTAGAACTGTGGCACAGAAAAGCAGCAGAAACTAATGCTGTAACCTAAATCACAAAACGACTCTCACTTACATTAATACTACTCAAGTTAATGATAGCCCAATTACATACACAATCTGAAATAAATCAGAGGACTTGGCCACATGTTTGCTGCGTGATAAATTACAGCTAATGACCATATGTATCTAAGGTTTTTTCTCTTAAAAATTTCTTCACTGGATTTAAACAATGTTTTGTCTCAGAAGACAGAGTGTGTAAAATTTATTTGGATTATGTCAGGAGAATTATTACTGTTTAATTACACACATTTCAGAAAAGAGTACCGGGGCTCTGTGAACTATTAGTCATTTGCAATGTAACACGTCCGCCATGTACTTTCACTAAAGCAACATATGGTGTTACATGTGGTCCTTTGTTGTGATCTCAAGAGACAAAATATACATCACACTTTTATGAAGATCTAAAAATGTCCACTGGTACATTTCTCGTTGGTCACGTATGATGTGTGTGATGCCGATATCCTTCTGGCCAAACACTGCTCAAATACTAAAGAAAACATCTGGAATGCTTGATATGGATTGTTCCTGGTAATCCCCTACTACAGCATGCATACATCCGCTACACATGTCCCAAATGGCTTGAAGTAAGGTCATAGGCTAATCACTGTAGTCATGGTGCTTTCAAATGGTGAAGACATGAAATATTATTTAGTTGGATCAAGGAAGAGGGAATATAGTAAAACTGAGAGTCTCACATGATTCTTCGAGCATGTTTGCACTTCTGTTGCATAGTAAACCTTTCCATTATCTGGTACACTATTGCCGTGTAGTCACTGTGTGCTGGTGTGGGACATGTGGGTCTCTTGCTTGGTTCATGGAATATAAATGTTGTACAGTTTGTCAAGGAAAACAAGAAGGCATATGAAGTTGAAGCTGGCTATGTTATAAGGTCCATACGTGTCATAGTATATAGAGCTTCATTTAAACTGCTAACAGGGATCAGTCTACACTGATCAGAAACAGCTTCACCATGGTGAGCTTGCATGGCCATAGCTAAGGGGTGGCCAGTCAAAATGTCATCTGATGTGAAACTGAATGACTTGGTAAATCTCACTGTGATAGGCTAGACTGAATCATAACAGAACAGCCACTGTAACATCTCAGAATTTTAAGTTAATTTCTTTATTGCCCAGTGAAGAGGATTGTCAACAAGTATAATGTTGTGCATGAACTCACAGGTTTATCTAACACGAGAGAATCATCACCTGGCCTCACTGACCACAATAAACAGATTAGCAAACATTGGTCAAACTTTTTATGTGAACAAAATTCATTATTTGGAGGCATAACACTGAATTTCTTCAGTTTGTTCTTAGCCACCACTAGCTGATGATATTATATTCATAATGCTAGCATACATCATAAGATGTAGCCTACTGCTATGTTCGTTATGACTTTTTGTAGCTTTATAGAAACAACAAATAAATGTTGCTTAGGTGTGTGCATTTTATGTACGATGGGGATCCTAGTCAGGCCATACACAAATAGGGGCAGCCACATTAACAAATTTTCTGTGGATGCAGATTAGTATGTTACTCCACCCTAGAAGACCACCCCAATCAAGTCATTGGGATTAAACTGGCCACATCAATGTAAAAAGTCCCCCCGGCTCACATATTGGACAGTATTCAGACAGTATTGGTGATTAAGTCCAAAATTTACGATAATATTTACACGAGGGAAATTAAGTGTATTCAGACATGGGATAAGCACATGCTTAAGTCGATTTTCTGGATGCGTTGCTGAGAATATGCAAATTACCAATATGTAGGTCATGCCTCTGAGGTTGTCAGATTTTTATTGAGTAGGAAATCCAGAGATGTGTTTTTCAATAGGGTCAAATTTGGTTTAATTTAACAATATGGCTTCCACCATCATTATTCGGCAGCTTGGAAAATAGCACTTGATCCAGCAGATCCTATTATCTTGCTTTTTATTTGTTTATATCATGCTCTACCGGTTACTTGTGCATACAACAACTTAATGAAGCCGCTAGATAATACTGAATACTGTGCACAATTTCAGTATAAAATCCTCACTCTAAATGCTTAACTTCATTCTGAATACGTCACTCTGTGTCATAGTTAGTAGGCTAAAATTACAGTGTAGGATAAGAATTCTAATCAAAATTCTAACTTAATTTGTACATATTCGCGTCTGAGCGCATTACTTCTTCTGAAAAACTTTGGATAAGCTTTCCGTCCTTATTCCATTTTTCCTTAAAATTTCTGCCTGTTGGTAAGATGCTTAAGGCATGAAATTTAGAGATGGAACATTGTATGACATGTTTAAAAGTGTTTAAGGAGTTTGTAATGACCATCAACTCAAAGTGTGTTTAGAATTTTGTGCCAGTACCCTAGGCAAAAGAAACCTGAGCTTCGGTTACCGAAAATCATGTGCCACTGTACACTAACAATGTGTCAGCAATCAAGAAAAGCTTTAAAACACAAAGCTGAGGGTATTTAGAATACTAGCGTGGGGTTCCTGTGACCCTGGTTTCTTACATGAGAAATATAACTTCCGAGCGTGATGACAGGACAAAATCATGCTAATATTTGCGAGCACAATTGTGCAATTATAATTGTGCAATCGCAATCATTCGCCTGGTGTATTCTTTTTCACTTTCCATTTATGAAGCCTGATCCAGCCAAACCAGTGAACGCTGGCACACTGCACTGATGCGTCTAAGATGGTTAGCATAATTAAATACATTGCGTGTTGTTGTTAACAGAGTAAAACAATAGCATTATTTCCCTGCATGAAATTGGCATGGGAAAGTTAGCAAACCTGGCAGGACTGTTTCATACCTGCATGTGTCCAGTCTCTTGGTCAACCTCTAATGGCTTTAAGAATGTCATAAACTAATGTATTAAACTCTTAGCAAATAAACCAAGGGCTTGAATCATACAGTGCTAGTACATGGAAATTGTAGTTATGACCAATGCAGTTATGAGCAACTTCAAAGGAGGAGAAAATGAAATGTGCTAAAAGAGAGAGGGAAGAGCCAGATGGAAATGTATGTACGTTTAATCATATTACAGACATTTTCCACAAACCGGCTAAAATTGTGAGTGCATGTGACACCTAAATTCCAAGAGAATACGCTGACGTTCCTGCAGATGTACCGTCTGGAAGCTTCTTCAGTTCTTCATATGCAATAATCATCTTTGTGGATTTTAGCCAAAGTAGTCTAAAGTAATCAAAATTTGTTTTGTAGCTATGCCACAATATGTTTGTATTTGCTGCAGTGATCAGTTATGTTGCTGTCTCACACTGAGTACCGTTATATATATATATATATAGAGCATAGATCCAAGAAAATGGATATGAGGCTATAGCAGAGCCAAAACATAAGTATTATGGATAGTTGAGTGGAAGTATGCTTGGGTCAAGTTTGTAACAAGCACAGGTTCATACAGACTGTCGACATTCAAGGGTCAATAACTGGTCATTTTCGAAACCCAGTCAAAATACCTCTGCACTCAAATACTGTGTTTGCAGACAAATTCTGTATATTTGGCCAAGTGTAGCTATTGTGTGGTCTTGCATCACGTTTCTTAAAACCCACCACCACGAGTCAGGATAATGTCCGTGTGCATGTGGGCAAGCGTTCGTGCACCACTTCATAAAATCAGCACATGCACAGGGTTTAAATAACAGCACTCATTGCCAGAAATAAAAACACACATATTTAATATCATTTTAATAAATATATCCTCTTCAGTGTGTGACTGAACATATGCTGAGGTTATTCAGTATTATTTCTACTGCTCACATCCCGGCAAAAAAAACCCTTGCTCCCCTGCCGTATGGGTATACTTACAGCCGATGCTACATCTTTATTTAATATCCCTGTTCTCTTACCAGTAAATGCTTCAATTCCTTTTTTTTTGCCTCTGGGAAATCATACAATCTCTTCAGCTCTATTTGATGTAGATTTGTGAGAAGAACTTGGCAGACAAGATCCCTGAATGATATGAGTAAGCTGTAAGCTCTGGCGACTGTCTTCTCAGAGTAAGTCTACTGATCTAGATTCATTTGTTTGCCTGTCATAAATCATAACAAATATGATTATAATAGACAGTGCAGCTGTTCATACATTAACACTCTTACTCTGATTTATGGGCCCGTGCCTTCATGAGGCTTCACTACCTGCCTATTTTATGTTAACAGGCCATTTAAGATGCAGAAATTAATCAAAAGATCCTTTTGAAGGTATCTTTTTTATCAAGTTACTGTTACTGGGACACAACTTGTTCCTTCTGCCATAGAAATTATCTAACATTGAATCTATGGCCTGAATGATTTATTGAAACAATTTTATGTGAGCCTCTGAACCATGTTGTGTCTTTAATCAACTATTCTTTTTTTTAACACGTTCCTCCCAAATGTCCATCCACTCCTCTTATATTACATATTCGGCAACTTAGTTACGTCAGTATTTACACAGGAAAGGTTATGTGTAGTCAGAGATAGGTTATGCAGCTGCTAAATTGATTTTCTGGGTGTGGCATTATGCAATGTCAGATTGTCAGATTACGCAAATAGCCTGTGTGTAGTTCACACCTGCAACATCGCCTAACATGGGTTTTTTAAAATAGTGTTTAAACCACCACATTTAGACAAAAGGACTTGTCTTTAAGCTAAAAAAATAATAAATCAGGGATAATAAATGTGGACTGAGAAAGCTGATAGCTTTCTTATTTTCTGTCAAATATAATGCAATCTAACATGAAAACAAGACAACATAAAAATGAAAATAAAAAGGTTAATATGATGATATATAGATTTAGAAGACAGCAAGCATTGATATAAATATATAATAGGAGTCTAGAATATTGCCAACATACAGTATAGCTGCATGTACATTCCTAGTTGTCACATTAAACACTGCAAATTTGTTTTGATTTAACAATATGGATTCATTATTCACCTTCATTATTTGACAGCTTAGAAAATAACACTTGATCCATCACATCCTAGTATTTTGTATTTTTTTTTTATATATCATGTGCCAACAGTTAATTGTGCACACAACTTAATGTAGCTATGAGATCATAAAAACCGTAATGTGTGAGTGGGATGTAGGCTATATCACACTTATAATACTCTATTTTGAGTTGTCAAATTAATAAACTGCCAATGTTTTGTTAATGCACACTCCTTTAAAAAAAGGAGTGCCCATGGTTTGAAGGATAAGCTGACCAAGCACTTACCTAAGATGCTTACAGCTCACTTTAAATTAGTTTTATTCATAACTTTATCTATGAAAAATTTGGTTCTCAAGATGTTTCTTTTTATTATGCTGTCTCCTCCTATGTGCTGTGAGAAAAAAAAAACTTTTCATGGACTTTAAAGGGATGATACTATTTAATTAATTAACCTTGTCATATTTATATATTTAATATTGGCCTTAAATGGTATTCTATATTTTTGCATATTTACATCCCAAAACATACATTTCAGTGTGATTGTGGTTACATCAAACTGTCAGACAATGGTGCTGGGCTTAATACTGACCCTTATATGAGCTGATATTGTGCAAGAAATTGCTCACAGAATCATGTGTAACTGAGACACACCCATGTTTATGGCAAACTCCGCCCTGTCCATGTTTACTTCTGAGTTTTGTATACCAATGCACATCAATTCGGTATTAACTCCTCACTACGCACAATAAATACAGCCCTTTTATGCACACAAGCAGGAGCAAGGAGATGTACTGTAATATCTCTCACCTGAAATAATTGTTAAGGTAACTCTTAAGGGCTCAGCTCAGGTATTGCAGTAATATTGAAGACTTCGGATAGGTGGAAAGAGATAAAAGGCACACTGAGGGTTGACTGTGGATTCTCTACAGGAGTTGGCCATCATGCTTGCAATGATTATATTGATGTGCTCTGACATGTAAACTTGCAAGAGCGAAAGAAAAGGAAGTCTACATCTTAAAAAGTAGCTTTACCTGAGCCCTGATCTATGGAGCACTATGTGGTACGTGATTTTGCTACTACTTTGGAGACCTTTTGCGAGAATTAATCACTGTGGCTCTTCTTTACTGGGACAGTGCAAAAGCTAACAGTACAGCTCCATTAATCTCAATGAGATGGAGTGTTGTGGTTGCTTTGCTTCTATGTATAATATGATACTCCTGTGTATTCTCCTACATTTGTTCTGATGGAAAAAACATTGTTCGTGGCGACAGGATGTAATGTAAACTCAATTTGGGACAGCTGAGGCAGCCAACCGTACATTCAAAGCAAACAATGAGTGAATATACTCATGAATTACTGTCATTTACATGTGAAAGACAATTGCGCAATGTATTGTTACATGGTGTGCCGTTTGGTCAAAAACATATTACAAGCAGCTGCCTTTATGGGAAGTGTTTTCCTATTTCTACTAAAACAAGATTCAAAACAGACAGAAAAAACAAGGACAAAATACCATGTTACGCTTGCTGTTAATCTGTGCAAATGTCACATATCCAGTGATCAAGCAATCCTAACAAACCACAATTCCTTTATTTTACAGATGGCACATTCCCTAGGGCTCTGTTGCGAAAGGTAGAGAACATTAGACCCTATTTTCAGTTTGCATTAGATCTAGCTTTTCAGACTGCGACTTGGCCCCAGGGAGCTCTATATTATTTCAGTGTGGCTGACCAGAGGTTTGCTTAAAGGCTTGTGAAGAATGGGGAGAGAGGAGAGGAAGACTATAAGCTGCACAGATGTTCTTGTCTATGGTGAGAGCTGTTAAAACAGCAGTGAGACATTATACCAAATCATAATGACTTGGACGTGAAGGAAGGAAGTTCCTTTTTTCTGGTCTACTTATCACAATTAAGCAGAAGCCACAGCGCCTTGATTGGAGATGAACTGGTGTGTGTTTATCTGTTTGGTTGTATGCGTGTGCACTGCCTAGTGTCCTGGATTGAGCTTCTTATCAGAGCTAAGCAGTCTCCACAGCCTAAACTGTTAAAAAATGAAATTGTGTGTATTTATCTGTCTGGTTTTGTACACAGTACACTGTCTTGTAAAATGGGGGACTATTGGCAGGTGCATTTTGCATAGTTGAACACTTAAGTGTTTTCTGACATGCAATCAACATGTGGATGTGGACAAGGATCTCAGAGGATTTTGGCAGAGGATGCTTAGGGAAATCTCCAAACAAACAGCCCATTTGTATTCTTCTGCATTGCACGCTATTATGTCATGTCCTGATCATTGTTTGAAGTGGACGGCTTTACAGTGATCAGGTAACCTGTGACCAGGAAATCTGCTGGATCGATTAAGTGTTAGGAATGAAAAAAAAAAAGAAAACAGAACTCCCACTTGGCGGTTGCAATGACAACCATATAACCACAAGTTTGGCTCCTCGACCCCTCACATTGCATCACCACCCTCTTAGTGGATCACAACAGGCCTTCGACACCACCAAAATGCAATCAAGTTTTCCCATTCCATGTCCAAGCCTCATCTGAAGTGAGATTTATAACACTCATTCGTTCTTGTCCATTCCTATTAAGAGGGGTGGATTTCAGGACACGATCGTGTGAGGCTGAGAATATTTCACTTGGTGTTCCTTATTCCTTGTTGGCTTGGTTCTGCAATGTTGTTTCTTGACCCTGAGCATTCATGTTTTGAGAAAAAGGCCCCTCATGAAAGGATAATAAGTGGGAAGGAAAGTCATACCCAAGACGCGGATTTTAATGAGGGAGGTCAAGGAGGTTGGAAGAACAAAAGCAACAAATTCTAACACGCTAACATGAGAAGGTCGCATCAAATATGTGGTTTTAAGTACTCCATTAGTATCGATGTGTTAATGAATGAAGTTGTATAAATGACAATACAAACAGCTGAGAAGTACTTTTGAATATGAGGACACGAATTTGTTACAGGAAGTGCAACATTTTTTCAGTGTTCAACCAAACATATAAATCATAAAGTGTTTTTTTTGTAATATAAGACATGACCGACCAGTACTGACCCCAGCACATTTGGTGATTAAGCATGCACATCCATTGCACATCCTGTCTGAAATATGGCTAGTGTATTAGTGCTCCATTCTGTGTGATATGCAGACACTGACTGCAGGTAGTCCAACATTTGCATTTACAGCATTTGGCAGATGCTCTTACCTGTAGCAACTTTCATGAGTGGGTTAATGTCTTTGTCGAAAAACATATCCTCATGCTAGTACCAATAGTCTAAGAGTCCCGGTTACATAGAAATTAATGCAAGATTTAGCAAAGAAAACAGTACAAGGTGTTTTGTGTTTGTTTGTTTGCTTGCTTGCTTTTACATACATTGAAGATTTGGTAAAATGGTGCCTATGCCAAGAACACGCCTTGTGGCTGATCTTATTGTAATTTACCACTAATTCATTCATTTGACATACAACAAGCTCAATAGCTGAAGCAAGAAGCAGGACAAACAGATTTAAATCCAAGTAGTTAGCATTCATTGTTAGTATTTTAGTGGTATTTAGTGGTATTTAGGCCTGTTTCATCTCTTTTGCTATTTTCTTTATTTGCTTCCCATGGCTCTTATGTAACTTGTGCAACATTTCTGTCTTTTCAGACCAAAAAGTGGCACTCTGTGGCTGTCATCTTTCACAAAATATTTCAATAATTTTAAAAACAGACTACATTTTTTACAGGGCTTTTGGAGGCACAGCAGCCCAAAGCAACTGCATATACTGCTTATTGAAAGAAACAGCCTTGCTTTTGTATTTTTATCAACATTTTATCAACCTCCTATCTACCCCATCTATCAGCTTCATAATGCTGTGTGGTCTTAATGAACATGTTTGGATGTTCTCTCACATGTACTCCTTTGCCTTCTTCTCCACATCCCTCAGCACCAGTGTTCAAGGCTCCTGATTTACATCTTCCACATGTGCTGCTCAGACTGCTCAGCCCCTGTACATACTGGCCCCACTTTATGTGTGTATCCACTGTCACACAGACAGACGCAAGCTGTTAAACAGTGGTCACCTCGACCACTGACACACTGTAACATGTGAACAGAGATTGGACAGTTTGCACATGTTGCGTGGAGTCACGCACGTCAGGCACCATAAGCTAGGATCAGCCTCATGTGTGGGATATAGTTCTAAGTGCGCTCATATTTGATAACACCTGGAATCGTCTTTGGGTAGAGCTGGCACAATTGTAGCATCTTTTGGTATGAGATTACACAACAATGGACTTCATTTATTTTCCATATAACAAAATGCATGTGTTGGCTTCTTTTATCAAGTGCAAGTTTAGCCATATTGTTAGGCAGTGTTGTATATTTTCACTGTACATTTTCACTGAGTTGTGTTAAAACCGAACCAGCAAAGTGGCACAAAGGAAACACCACCCAAAAACCTGCATGTAATCCAGAAAAATCAACGTTCAACCAAAATACATTCAATATTGTGTGTGATATATCCTTCAGTGTAATTTTAACTCATTTCTATACATTGTTGGATGTTCATTACATACATTACATCCAAAAGTCTGAGACCACATTGAAAATCTGGGATTATTTTTTACATTTGGAAATAAACACAAGGTTTTAAAATGTTGAAACATTTAAAACAAAGAAAGTACATGTTCAATATCTTGAATATTTAATATTCAAGATGTTGCACTATTTCTAGGTTCCTATTTAAATGTAAGCAAATTTGTAATATTGTCCATGTTAACTGCTTTGTACAAAAGGTCAGATTTCTCCTCCTTCCCTCCTGCTGCTTTATTTCCTTGATGCATATACATTTAGTATGAAGAATTATAATGGGATCATGTGTCCAGTGTCTCAGATCCTGCATTTCACTGCATCATCATTGCCACTATCTGAGTTTCTTCTCTCCTGCTTTCAGATTGTCTTTAAAGAGCCACAGTGGGACAGCAGGGAGGCAGAGCAGTCTGGTGATCCATGGAGCAGACTTCAGCACCAAAGACATGGACAATGACAACTGCATGTGCAAGTGCGCCTTGATGTTGACCGGAGGTAAGAGACAGGAATCTTCTGCTCTTGTGATTATATCTCAGAGTTAAAGTCAAAGACCAATGAGGAAAAGAACAAAAAAAGAAAAAAAAGAACAAAGTGAGTCCTGTAAGGAAAAAAAAAAAAAAAAAAAAACATTTGTATGGCATTTGCAGCATCATTATTAACATTGTATCTTAGTTTACACTCATGCATTAATCGCCTCAAAGTGCTCATTATGGTTCTCTACCTCACTATATTCTGGACCAAGACATAGATATCCCATCTCTTGTATTGTTCTAGACTATGCATGGAAAATCACTTAAATGGTACATGGCCAAAGTCAATGTTACTAGTTGGCTTTAGACTTAGTCTTAGTCAGACCTCTTGCTATTGCTATATTGTCTACTCATTGTGGCCAGGAGTTGGCTACTTTAAGCTTTCCAAAAAGCTTATTGTCACTGTGTTCAAAGGTTTTTTCAATGTTGGACTGACAAAAACTTGTGCACAGAAGTGTGGACACGTGGCATGATGCTGATAGTTGTGGCCAGCTCAGTGAACAATACGCACTTGCAACATTCATTTTATTAGGAACACCTGCACATTTATGCAATTATCCAATCAGTTATAAATGTAGCAGTGTAATTTATAAAACCATGCAGATACAGGTCAAGAACTTCAGTTAATGTTCACATCTGACATCATAAAGATGATAAATGTGATCTAAGTGACTTTGACCTGGTTGTTGGCATGGTCGTTGGTGCCAGACGGGCTGGTTCGAGCATTTCAGAAACTGCTATTCTGTGTAGTTTTCATAGGATGGTGCAAAAAGTGAAAAACATCCTGTGGTGAGCAGAATGGCATTTCAGAATGCACTCGGAGTTGGATGGGCTACAACAGCAGAAGGCCACTTTATGTTCCACTCTTGTCAGCCAGGAACAAGTTCACCTTACCTGGACAGTTGAAGATTGGAAAATCGCCTGGTCTCTTTTTTTTTTTTTCAATGTGAACATTAACTGAGGCTCTTGACCTGCATCTGCAGCTGTTTCTGCATTACATTGCTACCACATAATAAATGATTGGATAATTACGTAAATGTGGAGGCATGCAGGTCTTCCTAATAAAGTGAACAGTGAGTGTACATCAAACAATACCAGTGATGGCTGATCTTAGATGAGGTGGCTAAAATCTAACGTTTATCAACAGTTGAAAAAAAAAACTTTTAGGTTTGAGCAATGAATTATATCATGAGCACATTCGTACCAGCCACCCCTAAACAATTCTCTACTAAACTAGGACTAAGTTAACACTACTTACTTACTGTTAAATCTACTGAGTGTTCTAAATATTGTAATTCAAAAGGCATGTTGCAGTATGTTTAACCTCAACTCTGCATGTAGACCTCCGCACAGTGGATATTCCCAGTCACACAGCGCTGTCCCCTCGGCTAAACAGCCACAGGACCACCACTTGCTGGCAAAGCAGGTGTGTAATGCTTTGAGTGTGGAGTAATGAGGTCTTTGTGGACCTCCACATGCTGTGAAGAGTCAGTCAACATGAGCCAAGACCCAAGGATTTCTATGAATACATGAACTCTTTACTCTCTTCCTGTGAAGAGACCTTCTTATCCCAAAGGAAGCACTTGGTTTTCAGATAGCTGGGATACATCATTAAGCAGAACGTGACAGCACAGGACTTGAGAGAGGTCCTGTCTTCCCAGACCCTTTTATGAGCCAGTCAAGTGCAAAATTTTCAAAATACAAGCGCAGCCAAGTGCAAAATTTGTTCATGAGCTAGCCAAGTACAAGTGCATTTAAATGGCTTTGTCGCTGTACATTTAATATCAGGATCAGGCATTTGAGTTTGTGACAGTTGAGTTTATGTTTCATGAGAACTAGCCCGAGAGTTTCAAGAAGAGACCAGTGTCTACCACTAAACTGGAGGTTATTATATACTTAAATCTTCTTTCAACTTATCTTAATAGCTGATTACTATTATATGTAGCTTATGTGGTGAATTTACTGTCCACTGCTAAATGAAGATGTTTATGTTTTCATTTGAGAAAACTTTTTGTTCCATTTTCTTTGGTCCAGTTTGAGTTGTGCAGGATTTTACTGGAAGTTGGTGATGACCGGTAAAATCAGAATTAGTAATGTGCTTATGTCAGCTACCCCCTCTGACTGATTTTCTAGTCACTCTGCCTCTTTGTGTCTGAGTGACCACGATCAAAACAGCATCTAGTCAGCATTTTAAGCATTTTGTATACACAATTTTATAGTAGTTAAATGGTAGTGTACATATAGTCAGTGCTACCATGAAAGGATAAAATGAGATATTAACAATTTTCAGCAGTCATCCTATAATGTTTTTTGCAATTTTGTTGCAACACTTTTACTAATAATGATCGGGCGTTGTGTCATTCAAACTTTTCACTTTATTGTGCTAATGTATTAAATCTGCTGCCTCGTAAGGGCTCAGTGTGTCACAGGATAAATAACCATCAAGACGTCATCCACTTAGTCAGTAATGTATCAGTTCCTGTGTATGGTGTAGAAATGTACAAGGTTTTGTCCTGGTAGATAATTTGAAACCAATGGTAAAGTGGTAATGCTGACACTTATGTACTATTGCAGTGCCTCTTGCAATACAGTTTTATACTAATCAACATAGCTGGAAGTATCACAGAAGCAATCATAAACATACAAACCTTAATATTTATTAATTTATTCCAGGCAGAAAATAGACAGTTGCAATTTTTAATTCATTAACAAATGATACACCAACGAGAGAAGTTAGTTCTTGTTATCATTTATTTTGTAGCAGCTATAAATAGTCCTTCCTTCACCAGTTAATAAAACAAAAAAATGTAGCTTGTCTTGTTGCAGAGATAGAGGAAAGTACAAAGTACAAAGACTGTTCTGTGTTGGAAAACTAACTGATGGTGACACCGGAGACTCCTTCCATAAATGCTGAATAAACATCTCCTTACAGAAAGCTTTACTATATCAGCAGTTATACAGTGTTCTTAGTTAAAATAACAACACGTTTCTTCAGTATTGTGGACTTGAGTCATGTGACTTGGACTCGACTTAGAGTCGAGTCACAGATTTGCAGACTTTCGATTGGACTTGACATAATTAAAGAAGACTTGCAACTCAACTTTGACTTTGACATCAATGACTTGTGACTCCACTTGGACTCAAAGTCCTTTGACTTGGAAAGACTTGATTCATTCTCAAAACCAAAGATTAAAAAATTATACATTTAAAAGCGTGCAGTGAATCAAGTATTCTTTTTCCCAACAAACAGCATTTTCAGCAAATCAGCATCAATCTTCATTTCCAAGGTCACCGTTCAGCCAGTCAGACATCCAATCAACTCGCACTAGACAACAACAAAGTTGAAAGACCACTCATTCCCAGATGATAGAGACACTATGCACTAGCCATGCTGAAAAAGATAGTACCCTTTGCCTACAAAGATAGTTGTTTGCAACAACAAAAGAGTTGCACAATGTAGAACGTGCTGTTCAAGAACACAAGATGCAAAAGCAACAACTTCAATTTGGCTTTGCCCTGGGATTGTTTGGTACAATTTCAAATGCTGAACAAAATTTGAAGTTGATGCTTTTGCATCTCGTATTCTTGAAAATTTATACAAATCATGCAGGCTTTTTAAAATTGGTGTTCATCACTTTCTAGACAATAACTCTGACTATAAAAACTGAATGTTTCAGTTCGATTTCACATTATATAGACGGGTACTCTTAGTGAAAACACACTTCATCTCATGTGAAATCGAACTGAAATATTCAGTTTTTATAGTCAGAGTTATGCGCCTCTCAAATACCCATATATTTCCATTGATTTATAAAGTTTGTCTAGAAAGTGATGAACACCAATTTTAAAAAGCCTGCGTGATTTGTATAAATTTACTATACTAATTATTACTCTGGCCTTAACTTTGGTAACGAGCACATTATGCCTTGTTTAAGACTCAAAACCTAAAGTTAAAGACTTTTAACTTGACTTGGATTTATCAGTCTTGACTTGAGACTTGAATGGCAAGACTTGAGACTTACTTGACTTGTGAAACAATAACTTGGTCCCACCTCAGTGTTTTTTTTACCTGGTTAGTATCAGGCTTAGAATATGTAAAATGTCCAACATACAATTTCCTGTCAACTCTCTGTTACTATACAGGGTGTCGCAAAAGTCTCCATACTCAGGGGACTATGTAAGCCAGCACCACTTCAGTTGTGCTTTCGTCAGTGGATGTGGACGAGGACGTCCACTTCTCGGTTGGTCTGCAACACTTCCGGTCTTTTTGAATTTGTTAATACGTTTGGCAACAGTGTCGTGTCTGATGTGCTTGCCATGTTTCCTGTTAAAGTCCATCGCAACCTTGCGACAGCTTTCCGATCCTGCCATGAGAATGATTTCAATACATTTTTCTTTTGTCAAAGGCATTTTTAAAGGCTATCTGAAACATATTGATATTGAAAATTATTATTGATCCTTAGTACTGGAATAAATGACAGGGACACGTTGGTATATTTGATTTGCTTGTGTACTTCACTGTACACTGTACTTACATAAGGTTGTATTCAATTGCCTCATTTATTTATGTGCACCTGATTTAGTATGGAAATCAAGCTCTGGCCTTAGCCATAACCACAACCATGATGCAATCTAATACCTGAAATGTATGACCATGGTAACAAGGAATATTAGCATCCAGTTAGTGACCTCAGCCAGATTGGTCCACGGCAATAAAAGGGCAGCATACTTGGCTCTTGGAAGTCAGGCGAAATGTCACAGAGGAAAGTGGCATTTGAGCTGGTGAAGAGGCGCCAAGTTCTCTCACAGAAGTGATACATGCCACAAGGGACATTCTGTGGTTACATTCTGCAAGTGTGTGTGTGTGTGTGTGTTTGTTTGTATATCTGTGTGTCCTGAGTGTGACCGGTGCAACATAGTTGAGTTTAATGGACTGTAATGTGACTCAGATGAAAGGCTTTCAAGACAGAACTGTACCCCTCATGGCTACAAGCAAACAACTTAGTGAGCGGAAACTATTAAGAAAAACAAGGACAGCAATACTGCACAGATTTTTTTTATTTCATCTCATCCTATTCAGGAATTCAGAAAAGATTTCTATCAGCTGTTTTATCCAGGCAGTCTTTTTTCCCTCTCCTGATACGTGTGGGTGATATTCTCAGTGCATTGTCAGTACACTTTGAAGTGTTGGCTTTGCCTATCACATACTTCTGTAATTATCATAAGTGCAAGCTGTCAATGTCAATGGCTGTAGAATGTAGAAATATTCAGCACAGAAAAGTATTGTAAAATTGCATTCCCATGTTGCATGCAAATAAAACATGCAGTCCTGTACTCCTGGCTCACCTCTTTTTTATTTGTTATTTTTTTTTTGCTTGTTGAAAAACAACTGTCACATCCACACAGCATTTCAAGTATGTGAACACCCATTCTGATCCTACATATTTAGTTTTTATCATCTTTTCACACTATCTTTTATCTTTTTCGGTGTCACCTCTTTCTTATTCCCTACTTCCGTATTTAAACTCCTTGTTGTCTTCTGCTGCTTGTACAGTCCTGTATTGTTCTTCTGTACTTACATGCTGTGTTTCACCATTTTTGGTTCCTTGTTTTTAATCTAGCTTCCCAGTTTACAGGATCTAGTGTTTTTTTTTTTTTTTTTGGTTTTGACTTTAGCGTGTCACATAGGAGCAAAAAGTCTAAAAAGAGATCTCCTTATTATCTCTTTATTTTCTCCTAGACAAGAGATCACATGGAAAAACCGACACTTCCTAAAGTCTCCTGTCTCTCAGCTTTTCTCCTGAGACAAAAGACCTCATTAATCTCACATATGTCTCCTCTTGCGTCTCAGTAAAGATCTCAACACACTGATGTGTTAATAATGTATCACATTCATTCAAACATACTACCACACTAACTAAGTTTACTTCAAGCATACTAATGTACACTATGTTTGGATTGATGTACAGGTTATTTTTTTGATATTTTATCATGTCGAAGTATATTTGAAGAGAAGTACACTAGTGTATTTTTTGTATTATATGTTAAAGTACTTGGAGAAAAGGACAGTTGTATACTTTTCATATGCTAGCTTTTGCAACTAAGAGAAGAATACTAGGTGCCAAGTATAGTATATTCTAACTATTGTTGTAGCTGTAGATGTATTAATTATAGGGAAAAAATTGAGTATGCTAAATATACTAAAGTCTCAGGTCTACTTATTTAATGTTCACTTTAAATTATTTATGTTTTTATGTGAGCAAATTTTAATCCAGTAATGTACTACTAATATGTTAAGAAAACATTTGTAATCAATCATTTAAACTTATTAAAATATTTGTAGAAGAGATTATAAATTCCAATTTACCCAAATATTAACTTTAGTTTAGTTTGACTGCACTGTATGGCCAACACGTGAAAAATAACTCAATAAACTAACTACTGAATAACAGACACACATTGATGAACAATTTCTCAGGTGAAGCAGTGGTAATGCAGTTGCCTTGTGACCTCGAAATTGAAAAAAAAAAATCTCAAATCTCTTTTTTTTCTCATTTTATTTTTCCTAGGGAATTTTCAAAGAAACATTTGTGACAAAGTTTATAGCAAAGTTTATATAATGAAACACAAAAGAGAATCTCCTGAGATACCAGAAAGAATAAAGCAAAGTAATTTTCATCAGGCATTTTCTTCCTTGCTTCATGATCTTGGTCATAGAGTATGGTGATGATTCTAGAAAAAGCCTAAATAAAACTATGAAAGGAACCACAGTGCTGTCCAGTGTGTTCCTCTTTGTTAAAACTGCAAACGTGTAAATAATGAACTAACATAGAGATTACGTTACATTCAGAATTTACTGAATACTGTTAAAGTTACACTGTTATGATTTAGTAATGTGGGATTTTTTGTGGTAATGAAAAAAAACCTTGATCTATACTGATATACAGTATATTGACCTATATTTACTGCATTTAATTTACTGATTCAGTCTTTTGTACCTTTTAATCTTCAGGCTGGTGGTTTGATGCCTGCGGCCCATCGAACCTGAACGGGATGTACTACACCCAGGGACAACATATTGGCAAACTCAATGGCATCAAGTGGCACTATTTCAAAGGGCCAAGTTACTCTCTCCGTGCAACTGCCATGATGATCCGACCTCTGGACTTTTCGTAGACCTTTTTACAAACCCACTGTGTAGGTGGGAACATTGTTAAAAAGGGTTACATTTGAGGCGATGTTTCATTATTACAGGACACCTTATAAGTGGTTTGGTACGCTACATGTACTGTATGACACATGGATTGTGTGACACTCATTTGCAATAATCCACCTTTTATGGAAAAAAAGGGCTTCAGAGAAGAGAAGCGGCTTCTATTATTATCACAGGAGATGATTAACTCTCTGGGGATTTAAGAGAGCATTCTTGGCTGGCTTTTATTTTTATATATCAGAGATATGAACATGAGTGCCATTGCTGGGTTACTGTCAGCTGCTGAGGCAGGCAAATCACCTTTGATAGGAGCAGGCTGGATGATACTGCACACGTATAAGCCTGTCGCTCATTTGGTACCCCACTGAACTTGCAGCATCTGGAAAGATTTCCGAAAACCAAAAATGAGCCACTGACTTGGACTTTTTGTGCAAACAGCGTTGTTGCACAGTTACCACTGACCCATATTATATTGTATTAGTACACAACTTGTACCTACACACATTTTTGTACATGATTCTTGTCAAAACAGAGAAGAAAACCTAGCATACAGCTTATAAAAGTCAAATAATGTCTAATGTGAAAGAAACGCTTGATATGGAATCTAGAAAATAGGGTTTGGCTGATGGTACTTTTGTCAGATTGTTTTTGTTTATTTCAGAGTCCAGTTTTTATTATTACTGGCTATTCTATTAATATGGGCTATTATTACTTTGATGACCTTTAACTGCATTATCACTAGCAGTCACAATTAGAATACAGGCCAGGGTTCACGTGTACAATACGAACTCTTATCCCAGTTAGAATTCAGTTAGCTGAATGTATGTAAGAATGTATGTAAAAAATTTCTCTGCTGTAAAATACACCTTGTTTAATTACTCATTAAACCCATTGTGAATCAAAATCAAATGTGTTAGAGAAGGAAAACCAAAATTCTTGAAGTGCAGGCACTGTCCAGGGCCAGGAGATGAAAAATATGACTTTGAGCTTGAGCATCACGGTATGAAATTACTGCCTGCCCTTTCTTCACTAAGAATAGCAAAGATTAATTATACTATCCATTATTTTTACATACAGGAAACATTTTTATGTGTTTTATGCATTGATTCATTGTTTTACATAACTGAGCTTAAATATGGATACAGTGCAAATGTATCATTTTAATATGCAAAAAAAATATTAATGTTTTTTGTATGACTTTACTGTCTATTTGGAGTACATGGCAGATGGATTGTATTTTTAGGTTGTGATTCATGATGCAGTCATAATATCTTAAAACTAATCTAAAGCACCCACAGTGTCATTTGACTAGTAGTGAAGAATACAGCCTGTTTTTGTTTTTCTTTTTGTTCATCTATGAAGCTGAAAATGCTGTTTTAATATGTCCCAGCTGAAGGATAGTAAAAGTGAAATGGCTCATTTTAGTGCACTGTACTTCATAACTAGCAGCATGGAATAACTGCACACAGTTATCTGTCATGTGTTCCTAAAAAAAACCAGATAATTTTAGAGATAAGCCATACAGCATCTGGAGCATATTAAATAATAGCATGCCATTTATTAACATACTTAAAATATTGTAATTTAATGTGTGTTCCTTGCTGTCCTGAGGAAAGAGGGTTTTTATATTGTCTCAGAGCCATAGGAGCTGCTCTGAACAGAATTAATTGATAATAATAATTCTAGTGCAGGCTGCCTTCAAAACTTTACTGTTACCTCATAAAACTGTACATTTGCCATTTTATTTAAACGCTTAATTCTTTGTAACATTCAACATTTTGTGATGTCTAAATAAAAGAATGCATGTGATGCACTAAAATCTTACATTCCAGCATTCTGAGCTTAGAAGTCACAATCTTAGGTTATGTATGCTTTTCCCTTTTTTTTCACCTACAGACTTCTGCTATTCCTAAGATCCACAAACCGTGTACCACACTCCTGTCACGTTTGCATTTCAGACACCATATTTACACCCAGACAAAGAAGAAGAGCTGTGAGAACACGAGCATATGGTGTTGAGAAGAGAGCCTGAGCACGCCAAGCTGCTATTGTCTGTTCATGCACCGCCACTGCCGTGACAGATTGCTGAGGTGTCAAGCAATGCTGTCAGGATGGTCAAGTTACTCCACAGCCAACATTCTTCCACCCTAATAGGAGGGTTAAGCAAACGCCTTCTGCTTGCAAACTCCTGCCGATCCCTCAGCACCTGCACTGACCCAGTATCCCCTCTGGAACGCAGCCACCATCTAATGGGCCCAGTCACACAATGAAGGAGCGGCAGGCCATATATTTTCCTGAAGCCCACACAAAAAAGGAGTCAAGCAGTAGTCCAGTCCAGTTGCCTTGACTTATTGCTGATAAACATAAAAAATCTGGACAAATAAAAACCATTACAGACTAACCAAAGAACAACATCATAAACTCTCAAACACAAGAATGATATACTAAGGCAGCTTCAGAACAAAAGCTGAGTGCTTCGTAATGTTAAAGTGTAGGTTCACAAATTCAATCAATTCCACACTGATGTGGCCCAGAGCCTGAATAAAACCATCACATAGAGCAGGGGTGTCAAACTCAAATTCTGCCCATCAGCATCACTATTTGAAGGGCCATAAGGCTATTGATTTTTAATGTATTATCTTATGTTCTGTTGATTAACATCAGTAAAGTAGGCTCTGAAAATACAATAGGGCGATTCCAGGAAAAAGAATGGCTAAATGAAGTGATTCAACTGTATGCACTATGAGGTGATAACATTTATTATATGATTAAAAGTTTTTAATATATATTAGGTGTTGCACACTCTAGTCAATTCATTCATCCACTAGTTGTCACTGTGGAAATATTGATGGAAAAAACAGCATACATTAAGTATGTAAATTTACTTACATTACTACTTACACTACAGGCAGTGTAAATATAATTTCAGACTAGATTAAACACATTATGTAACACTACGCTGGGTAAAGTTTTTTTTATTTTTTACATTCTTTCGCTTTAACGGAACTTGAAGTTTTTAGACATGGGTATGACTTGCATCAAATCCAGCAAGTTTAGCCAGTGTATCAGCTGTGTGAGATGCAAGCCTGTGTGTGTTGTACAGTGGCACATGCAGAATGCAGCTGTCACTATGCTGCAGGTCTGGTGTGAATTCTGTTGTGAAAATGTTGTGTTGTAAGGTACTACAGGTCGTTTCAACATTATTTTTCGCAAGCTTGCAGTGGGCCATGTTTGGCCAGTGGGCCTTGAGTTTAACACCTGTGATACAGAGTAAGTAAACAGTAAGTCAGATACCTTCATGGATTACTGACTATTCTAAGGATGGATCATTGTTCATTTGCAGAAGATGGGAGAATCAGGTACCCAAAAGCCCCAGAGAAGAAGAAGAAGCACTGGCCTGAAGAAAGGCATCAAGCTGTGGGCCAGATCAGATAAGCACAAAGTCCATACCTGTGGTATGAACCAGGAGAGCTATCTCATATTCTTGAGAGACAGTACATCAAAATATTAGCAATGAAACTGGAAATTGAACCATATGCATACAAAGAAGATAACGTTGCAGTGCAATTCTTTTCCAGATGTTTAAATTAGGCGAGATTCTCTCAAAATAGACTAGATGACCTTATATGGATTTACAAATCATTTTCAATCTAACTCTAGTAGATAAATGTGGGGGAATCAGAAGTCCACTCCAGGCCATTTTTGGGCACCAGATAGACAATTTGCCGTGCCAAAAGATCACATAGAGTCCGAATCTGAACATGACTCTCTACCACTACAGCACAACAGGCTAGTTTTTATTACTACTACACCTACACATTTTTAATGATAACACTTTCAGTAAAGACATATATATCAATTTACCATGTTTTTATTAGTAGTACTTATCGTTGCATTAATCTGGGATGGTTAACTCCCTATCCCATCGTAGCTACAGTAGGGAACAAGGGAGCACTAAATAGCAAGAGGGATTTTTAACTAATTGTGAAATTATCAGGGGAGAATAGTTTGTGCAGTATACTAGGGTTAAAAGGACCTAGCAACTAGCAGTAACTGTGCTTAGGATTCATCTTAACTCTTATTCAGATTAGGTTTACTGCAGAACTACACTGAACACCACTGTAGTATAAAAATATACTAAACTATATTATACAAAACTATAAGATAATGCATATGATTTTATAAGCTTTACAAAGCAACAACATATTACTCCAAAATGTTCTGACCATGAGAAATTTTAAATGGCCACATCTTAAGGATGTAGAAATACTTCAGTTGTAATATATTCTAAGAAAAACAGCATTAGTATGGTGTTTGATATGAGTAACCGCCTGTGCCAGGAGCTTGTGAGCCAACCGACTCCGAACTTGGCGGTGTTTGGTGTCTTATGGAAATGCTTTTTCCAGTTAAGTAATACAGCTTTAACGTTTTCCATGCAGTTTAGGTAGATGTAGTGATATCTCATTTAATGGAGAAAATAAATGTAGTTTTGTGGGAACAAATTTCATTTTCTCCATTTCAAGGCAGCTGCTTACCAGGGCAGAACACTGCGTGAAAACAGATTACAGCCAGAGCAAAAAGGTTATATTTAAATTGTATGGCCAACATCCAAACTTACAGCAAACAATTCTGATAACTCTATACCTAGCAAGATTTGCCTTACAGGATGATAGCCTAAGATTCCATTAGAACTAAGGTACTTTTGCACTCTATGATTCTCCATGTCAAGCTAGCATGAAATGATATCTGTGAGATCTGTCTGGCTCTTGCTGGAGCTGCACCAGGTGTAAAATAAATTGCCTCTTTTTCTGAAGTAAACAAAACTGTACTAAAATTCACAACCCTGCTGCAACACAGAAGTCATCAGGCCTCATCTTTTTCCTCAGCCTAAGTGCCAGAAGGCCAACACTACTTGATCCCTGGTGCTTGATTTGGGAAGTGCAATCAGTTGTTGCTGATATACCATGTGTCCCTTATGAGGAAACAGATATTCAGTTTGGCTACACAGCAGAAGCACTTGAGACTTTCCCAACAAGACAACGATAGAATGAGTGGATCTTAAACAAAAAATGTCCTGAGACATTCAAGCAAACAGTTGTAGAGGAACTTAAAGATAAACACACAGCTGGAGTTTTGGGAACTCAGCATTAAGAAGCTCAATAGGTGTTCACCATGATGGATGAGTAACAAGAGTGAGAGCAACATTTAGTTTAAAGGCTTGGTGTGAAAAAGGGAGTGGGCTGAGGTAATGGAAGGGTGGCAGGAAGTGGGGGTGTCTAGATTAGCAGCGCCAGATGAGTTACGACTAAGCTCTGGGGCACAGGGCAATCCAAAGTTTGTTTATCAGATCCCCTCTCCAAAGCAGGCCCAGGGGAGTACCTCTTTCCTTTACCACAGACTCCACTATGACTGCCCACTCGAGGATAGCTGAGAACGGTCCCTGTTTGTTTGTTTGCTAGATGGCACTTGGGGCTAAAATTCAGGGCCAGAGATCTTTAAATTTCAGGGGCAGAGTCACAAGGGGAAACATTACAAGACAGTGTTTCTTGATATACACATGTTGGAATGCTATGTGCACTTAGGGACTTGTCACTGTAAATGGCAGGCTTCACAAATACTTTCATTTCACTGAAACTCCTTGGATTCAGTGACGGTCTGATTGAATGAACTGTGGGGCTCATTTGAAATATCAGGGGATATTAAACTCTCTGTTGAACAACACTGCATTCACAATCATTTATTGAATGTTCGAAAATATGATGGCAACCTTGGCTTAAATTTTCGTAATGAGGTGCAAATTATTTCAAGTACTTTTGTGTCTGGTGTCACACACATTTAAACCAGTTTTTTGAAATAAGATATTGTGCCATGCTATGTGACAGTTATATCCAACAATCTGAACAGACTTGTGAACATGACTTGTCGTTTCCTGCTTGAGCATGCATATGTGTGTGTGTGTTTGTGTATATTGTTATGCCCAGGCCTGCAAGGCAGCAATTTTCAGTTCCTGTTCTTTTCTGAGGCTTTTTCTTTTTATGTTGTTTTTTTACTTCAGTGAATTGAAAGGTTAGTGTTGTTCAGGTCTGGTGACTGAACGAAAACAGAAGATTACATACATATCTGTGATTCCACAATTAAGTGAATGACTGCATAGGTGATTTCCTTTGAAACTAGTAGAGTATTCCTTTGTGCTCCATGTGACCATGACCTCACATGGGTAGCCTATGTCACATTCATTTTCTGGCCACTATAGTCAAAGTTACAACTCAGGTAGCTCCACATAGTTGAAGAAACATGATTACATATATAACCATCTATTCTCCTTACACCCAGGGCACCAGGGCACTTTCCTTCGGAACTAGTGGGGGCAGTGGTAGATCAAACAGATGGTCATGATTTCAAATCCTAGCACTGCCAAACTGCTACTGTTGTGCCCTTTAGCAAGGCCTTTAACCCTTTAACCCTCAACAGTTCAAGGGCACTATATCATGTGGCTGACCCTGTGCTCTGATCCCAGGTTCTTAACAAGGTAGTGTTTACAACAAAAAGAATTTCATGGTATTGTACTTGTACATATATAACAATAAAGGCTGTCTTTACCAGTGTTGCTGATGGCCCCATTCTGGCCAAACAGACCAGGGTTTCACCTGTGACTACTATCCATCAGACCAGACCTACTGTCCCAGATGAATGGGGCTCTGTGACACAACAGACCATACACCTTGAAATTATGGGTATGTCCACTAGGAGTGACTGCCACAATTTTCAAGTCAAATACAGTGAGATGTTTGCGAGGGGTCAGTCACACCTAACTCACTTGTAAGTGCCCTTGCTCCATCTATCTGCTGGTTGTATGCAGGCAAGTGGAAAGTTTTCTCATGGTGTGCAACTACAGGCATTAACCCCTTGGCAGTAGTGGGAAGGCTTACTAGCATCCTGGCCCAAAGTCTCTCTGCCCTATCTGTGAACCAAATTGGAAAGTTGTCTGCATGTTCACAAACATTGTGGATTTGCCAATCCCCATGCAGAGACTTGGTGTGAGATAGTGCATCCACTATCTGATTGTATCAGTCAGGTAGATACACAGCTCTCAATGACAGGTGTGCATCTGCCTAACTTCCTGAACTTGCATGCACACCTCTACATTATGATTTTGTGCCTCCCTCATGGGTGATGTAAAATACCTCTGTGGTGTTGTCAGTCTGCACTGGTGCATATGACCCTTTTAGGGCTCCCTTGGTGGTTAATAGAAGACAGCACTTTGATTCTAGTATGTGTGACCTCTTGGTGCAAAATGTTGCAGGACTAGCCATTGCCTTCGTAATAACGCTGACAGGCATTGAGCATTCAGCCAACACTGGAACTGCCTGAGGTGCAGCATTCCCAGTTTTTTACTGGAGTTGCTGCTGCCAACATCCCACCCAGACACAGCAAGTCATATGGATGATGTGTGATGATTTGGAATTTCATGAGTGCATCCATAATTGTAATGGCAATCCCTGAATCCATACTGCTCCAGTGTAGGCTATCAGAAATCCCTGAATCCATACTGCTCCAATGTAGGCTATCGGCAATCCCTGAATCCATACTGCTCCAATGTAGGCTATCGGCAATCCCTGAATCCATACTGCTCTGACGGCAGGCTATCAGCAATCCCTGAATCCATACTGCTCTGATGGCAGGCTATCAGCAATCTCTACTCAGGTGGTCCTCAAATTTAGAGAGTGAGACAGAACCATTGAAAGAACATCAGCATCTGTCTCTATATGCAAGGCAGCTGTGCTAATTTTCTCCAAGCTCTGCCCTTCAATACATTGTTGCATTGCCATGAAAGGCTCGTGCATTTGGTCCATGCCCAGCCAGGTCCTCTATTCTGCATTTCAACACAGTGCAGGCACTCACTCGTCCCTTTTCATGGGGCTGAGCAGCCAAGCCTGTTTTTGTTCCTGCCACAACAACATAGCAAATGTGCTTAGTTTTTGCTTCCTAGAGGGTTCAGCGGTTGTGTCTGCAACTCACTTTCCTCACTGTTGCAACAATGTATCATTAGAGAAAGGTAATGAATAGCTATCATTACTGAAATGGCCTGTGAGTCAGGCTTCATGTGTTTCCATCAGCATTATTCTGCATTTACTACAAGGCTCTGTAAGGTCTCCATCAGGACCTGGCAGTACAAGCAGCTAAACCTGAAATAAAAACCATTAGGAAAGTTTAACAATTCACAGCAAATTATAAAATTGTGAAATGTGTTACTCTGTCTCCACACCGTTCACACTGCCAGACAGCAACACAAATAGATCATGAGTCTGTTTTAACAATGCAGTCAAATGTGGAGATAATAGTACTAAGTCTAAAATGAGAAATACCATCATCAAAGGTGTGTGTGAAAGCACTGTATTTAACATCCACAAATCCACTTCCTCAAACCCTTGGCAGGATAAGAATGAGAAAGAGGACAAAATGATGCTGCTTGGATCTTTAATAGGCTAACAAAGTGGGGTCACAGTCACAATCACGATGTAACAACTTTGCTATTGTTCGGGAGGGAACAAGCACACAGAAACTCTAGTAATGAAAAGGAAATTGCCCAGGCTGTCTAGAATGTAACAATGTAGAACTCTGTTATAGATTTATTAGTACTTTCCTGGTGCAACATGATATACAATCTGAGTTGCTAAGAATTTATGCTGCTGCTGCTGCTGTCACATCATCAATAAAGATCAGTAAGTCAATTCCACTGGAAGTCGTACATGACCATGTCATGTTTTACAGAGGTGTGATGTCTTGGATCGGGAGCAGTTACTTTTTCTGTCCACACTTTCCACTTCATATCACCCTAGAATAGGTTAATCTGTTCCTTTTGTCCCAGAACTGTTTTTATCAAACTTTAACTCGGCCTTTATGTTCTTGAGTCTTACCAGTGGCCTCTAACAATGGCATACCTACATCCTTAATAAAGTTCTTCATGGCTGACAGCATTCTTCAGCCACCCAATACTGGTCTTCTGTGTTCTGTCAGATTTTTTTGCTATTGCTAAACTCACCAGTGCTTTCTGCTTTCTTAACAATATACCAAACAGCTGACATGCCTAATGTTGTTGCTATGCCTCTGACTGATTTGCTCTGCTTTTTTAACTTCATGATGGTCCAACACTTACTGGCATTGATGCTTATTTAAAACACTCCAGATGCAGATGGAAGATCAGATAGTATCAGCTAGACCTTTTGTTAACTCTACTGTGCATCAACACACAGCAATCCAAGAAAACACTGAGCAGACAACACTAAGCAGCCAATGGTTCAATTTCAAATAGTGAGCAGCCAATTGTTCAATTACGATAAAATAGGAGGACTGTGTATGAAAAGGGCAGCAATTCCCAAATGTTCTGCTGATAAAGATATAACCTACATAGACAAAATTAAAGTTGACAGCCTGCACTTCATTGCTTCATTGCGCTTTATTGCTTCATTGCTGGAGCATAGAAATAAAAATCAAAATGTGGATGCCTTATAACTGTATATTTTGCTTTTTAACTTACCAAATGTGTTTGAGATCTATGGATGAACAAAAAAAGAACACATGGTTCTTAACTGAATGAACTTTTAAGTCATGCAGCATAGAAGAACAATATAGTGAAGTACTGTTCACTAATATGTACAGGGATTTTACTGAGGAAGGGATGTGTGTTTTATCAATTAGGCTTTTGTTCTCCTCTGTGATATGTACTCCATATATTTACTCATTTTTACCACGCTATTTTACAATGTTGTTCTTCACAGGAAATGTTAACCAGTGATTTAGGATAGATATACAGACTCCCCCAGTGGGATGACTGCAGGCTTCTACTTGAAGGATCTTGTAGCATCCCATGTCAAGAATGCATTTTGGAAGTGGTGCTGACTCAAGGGTGAACTTATAAAACAGTCCCCATAGATCACTGAATTGGAGGCTTAGAGAAATTTCTTTAAATCGTTTATTTTATTGTAAGAACCTTAGAAATGTATTTTAAGTTGTTCCAGTCCTCACTACAGTCTATGAAATTGAAGTGAGTTAAGCGTTTCATTGATCCAACCATAACAACAACAGCAAAAAGTTAAAAACCTAACCCTAAATGAATTAGCATATGTTTGTTCACTTAACTTGATCAGAAACACTGCTAGCATATCATCTCTTTTGTCACTGCATGCTCTTCATAAAGTACTTTTTAGTAGTTAAGTAAGCTTTTTTCTTTGCAAGAACATTTAAAGTTACCTTCAGGCAGACAGCAATGTTACTACATAATGATACTACTAGCACAGTTAATAATGATGATAGTCAGCCATTAGCATGATATCACTAAAGCTTACTGTATCTACTTCTGAAACTGGATTCATTATTAGCAAAGTAAGAATTTTTGGTCAAGCAGTATCATTAAAGTTATCTCTAGGCAGACTATAATGTTCCAATCAGGCTGCCTTTTCTTCTTTTTCTGATTAAATCCATATGTTTTGAAGCAATTTAACCATGCAATCATTTGCTGGAATAGCTACTTTGGTTGTTTAAGATATCTGTGTAGAAAATGGTTGGATCTGGTTCAAGGAAGATCTTGTTCCTGATACAACTGTATCAGATTTTTATATATGACTACTTTGCTCAAACAGAGCCTAAGTGTTTTCATATTGCAATGTCATTTGACTTTTAAATCTACTGAGAGGGAAACTGCATGACCTGACACATTCAGTGATACTTCAGTCTATTCATGAAAAAGGATCCTTCATCTGGATCAGGTATTTCGTATAAAATTGGCCTCTACAACACTTTAGCGTTCACTCTTAGGAAAATAAGGCAGTAGTTAAACTAGAAATATCATCTGCCTCCTTTATGCACTATTCCCCTGAAATATGTATCGTTGTATGCTCTTTCTGTGATGGTTCAGGAGTCGAACAAGATCCGATATTTCACATTCCTCCCCCGCATATTGTTCTTCCCTTTCTAACTCAGTTCTTCCCTCCAAGAAGATGAATATATTACAGACACATCCAAAGAATTAAAATCACCAGGTCACAGTGCTCTTCTTGCTTTCACTGAGCTCATCTTGCTTCAGTGGTGTTCATAGTCTGTGTTAGATGCTATGCAGGGGGTGGGATTTCCTCTCTCTTCTGGAAACTTTGTGTTTGAGCCCTGGTCACAAATCAGGCTGATTCATTTCATTTATTTATGTGTTTCTGTGAGACGGCCAAGTTCAATCTGTAATGTGAGTTGCAAAATAATGTTATTGGATTAAAGGCAGGAATGGAGGACCTGACAAAGTTTACTTTCAGGAAGCCAAGACAGAATTGGGAAGCTTTAAACTGTGTCAAAATAGCAGATGATGTTGTCTAAAAATGGAAATGTGAATGAAATCAAATTATATTCTCACATGTCAGAGCGTTTAGTTTATTCTTTTAATTGCTTTGTGTCTAAATGCGGTCTTAACAGTTATATGGTCTTATACTGTATGTGCTACACACGTCATTTCTGCTCTCATAGATGGAATGAATGATTAATAAAAATTGTATGAAGTCATAACTTTTACAACAATTTAAAAACACTGAAACCCTGTTATTTGTCAGGCTATAATTTTTGTTTAGTTAAGTTAGTTTGCAGTGCCTTTCCACTAAGGGCATAATGTATCTGAACATTACAGGCCAGACCAGTCTTTTTTCATCAACATTTAGCACTTAATGATCCCTTTAATCAATGACAGATTACCACAACACAAATCCAATTAGCCCAAATCAAACTATACTCCAAGCTTTTGACTCCACAAACCGACAACCCCCTAGAGGTTTGGACGGCGCAACCAGGTCTGACTCTGCCCAATTGGCTATGATTGCCAAATAAAACAAGATCAGGAACAGGCATGGACTCTGAGGAATTGAAAGACAAATACAGAGGGGGAGACGCAGGGAAGTAGGACATGCAGCAGCAGGCACAGGTGCTCTCACTCTGTCCTCGAACCCTGCAGCCTGTCTGGGCAGATGGAGAGGCTCTTGGTCCAGGTGGGCCTTTCCCATGCAGAACCACTTCACACCTGGCTGTCTGGACGTCCACAGCTATCCATCGCAATGATGCAGGCAATTAATCAATTTAGAGTTTAAATCAGAAAGGAAACCACCTGCAGTGGGTACATAGGTGGTATAGGTACATAGTGATATGCTGGTGAGAACAGTTCAGTTATATACCTAATGTAATCAACTAAAATGAGAGAGATGCGATGGGCAAGTGAGCTTTGTTTTAGCTGTGATCTGTGTTTCAAATGAAGCAGTACTCTAACACCTTATACTGTATGTCATTTTCCTCATGTCTCTAATGAACTGGCCAAATGAACCAAATCGGTGTCGTAACAAAAGACGTTCGTGTCATGAGCTCACACAGACGGAATCATCCAATCATTTAACATATTGAAACTATATTTTACATGGTGCATTCTTGCTACAGTAATGTCTGTCAGAACGTCGGCGTAGTTGAGGCGTCGCTGGCTGGTTTGCTGGGACTGTAAGGACCTCTACTGGCAGACCGACAAACACACAGGTCAGATTCCCAGCTTACAGTGTGAAACAACAAACTAAACTGCTATTGAAACAAAAATAAAACAAATTTAAAAAATGAAAATTAGTGAAAATGAAAATATAATTAATATAATTTGCCTGAAAATTAACTGAAATATTATTCATAAGTTATAGGAAACTAAAAAGATTTGAGGGTATGGTGCAGCAGGTAGCATTGCTGTCTCACAGCTTCAGGGTCCCTGGTTTCTTGTTTCTTCCTGAGCTTGGGTTGCTGTCTGTGTGGAGTTACACATGTTCTCCTTGTGTCCTTGTGGGTTTCCTTTGAGTTTGCAAAACATGCCCGTAGGTGGTTTGGTGAAATTTCGCCATTTCGCGTATTTTGCTTCACGCCCAGTGTTCCTGAGATAGGCTCCGTAAAATTTGAGTGAATAAGAATTTCAATCTAACATGCTGGTGGAAGATAGTGTTAGAATTTTACGGTTGTTAATCAATCAATCAACCTAGAGTTTGTGGTGACATTTTGGGTGCTTCACCTGCTGTTATAAATAATCCCACAAGTTTATCCCATAGTTTACAGACCCTCCTTTAATGGGTGTTCTTTTCCCATACTAAATATGATAACACCCTTATGCCACTTTGTGACATCCTTCTTTCAACCCAGTTTACACAGCGCTATCTCTGCTGATGCTGCTCCTCACATGTTCTGAATACACATCAGATACGAGGCAACAACTGGCAAGCTGGGTTTATGCTGCAATCATCCAGGTGCACGTTGACATTGAACGATAAGGCAGTGTACTTCTGCAATAAACATGGTGGTAATAAAGTTGCAACATAGTGCACAAAGTTTCTAAAGCAACAGGATGTTTCAGCTAAGAGTCCTTGAGTCCAGTTGGTTGCACAATCCTAATTAAGTAAAAAAAAACAAAAAAAAAAAAACAAGGGATCCCTAAAGTAAAAAAAATAAAATAAAATAAAACAAACTCTGAATCAGTCTTGAAACCCGAGTGAAGAATTTCTCAGAAACAAAAACCTGTATAATTTAATTGTATACATAAATAGAAATCTACACGGTGTCCCAAAAGTCTCCATACATAGAGGAAATTAACGCTTTTTAGCAAAAGGTCTTCCAACATTTTTCATACTTAGTTTATATTGTATATATTTTTTACAGATAGCCTTTAAGAATGCCTTTGACAAAAGGATGTATTGAAATCATTCTCATGGCTGGATCGGGTTGCTGTGGACTTTAACAGGAAACATGGCAAGCACATCATACACAACACTGCTGCCAAACTGGAAGTTTGGAGAGACAACTCCATGTGTGTTTACAAAGAAATGGCAATGGCAATTGTAGAGGATGTTTTGTAACTAAAGTTACATTTAGCTAAAACGTGTTAATTTCCCCTATGTGTAGAGATTTTTGAGACACCCTGTATAATAACCTTACTGTTATTGCACTGAGTTTTCACATAAAAGATAAACTTGGTCCTGCTTCCGATGTATTTCTCATTTTATCCAAATAGTCCCAGAAATGTCAAAATTACAGTTGTACTGTAGTCCCTAGTTAGCCTTTGTGCCACTGATGATATGTTACTTTACCAATAGCTAAATACTGAGATAGGTAACATTAGTGATGCATGACGTATAATTAAGATGCAGTAATATTTATAATATAGTATAATAATTGCAGTAATATTGTGTTGAATCCTGTACCAATTCTCTTTGATCAGTATTCCACCTATAGTATGTTGAGTCTGTACTTAAGGGTAAGATTTAAAAATCATCTGTTTTAATATTTTTAGCAAATACATTTTTGCTATTAATGAACTATATTTTAACTCTTGTTAAATTATTCTAAATAAATAAATATTTTGGTTTTGGTTTGTTTTAAAGCAAAGTAATAATTTAACTGTTATATAATCATAAATGTTTCAGGATTGAAGAGCATATCTGAGGTCATTTTTATTTACTTTTGTTTATTTCCTCATAGCTGTCAGTGATTATGATCTTGGTGTTTCCCCTAGACCCGCTCTAGACACAATTCCTCAGGAGGGTCACCAGCAGGTCCTCTGTTTCCTGCACACGGTCAATGACACACAACCACTCCTCTACTTGATGACTGATAGCTAACAGCTGCCTCCATCTGGCTTTGACTTCAGCCAGATACTAAGAATAAAACTCTTTATTTATCGCAGAAAAGCAAACACATACATATAAACATCTAAAAAACGAATGCACAATTGAAATACATTAATGTATAAATCTGCACTATAACAACCTATGCACATACACAAATTTGTCGATGAGGGAAAGGCACAGTGTAAAGCCAGTGTATTGCTACACAAGTACTTGCATGGTGCCAGGTGCGATGCAAGATGACCCGTTCCATTTGCAATAAAGACTGCACGACTTCTTCAGGTGTCACATTCTTTCCTGGGTAAGGACATCAGTGCTACTACACAGGATCAAATGACTCTTGCTTATGGCACACTGACTCCAAGTCAGGCCTGAAGGCTGTTATGTATAGTTCCTTCTACTTCCTATGTGCTGTAGTCTGTATCCTCTCTTCTGCATCTAATAGCATCTAGATCTTAATATCTGCTGGCCTCAATGTATTCGACAGCTCATAGTTTGTTCTAAAGGAATTCCAAATCCTGTGCTTTCACATGAATGATATTCAAATGTGGACAAGTGTTTGACAAATATCTCTTTATATTATATTTCACAAATCCAGGGGGGAAAGGATAGCATTTACGTCTTTAAAAGTAAATTAGCTTATATAAATGCTTCGCCATTACCATTGAATTCCAGTTTTACCCAACAGACACTGAACAGCATTTTTATTAGACACAAGGACATTTGAATAAGTGGCATCTGTAATATGACACATTTGCACAGTCGCATCACAACTTAAAATTAGCCAAGAGCCTAATTTTAACCTGTTCTATCATTTTGGGACATGTTACCACATTTAGAGTCTTATTCACTGCTTAATCATGTTTCTGGTGACATCAGTATTATCTTTGTACTCCAAATACTAGATAAGATTTCATCCAGTTCATTCCTGTATTGATTGTTCTATGTATTGATTGTCTGCCATCAAACTAGTTTTTGAAAAAAGGGCCCTAAAATTTCTTACATATGATTTTTGGACAATATTCCGATAAATTAGAACATTCACTAAGGCAGCATAAACCATTTTTTAACCAAGAGTAATAATACACACACTGGCACAAAGCACACTCATTAATGTGCTAAATTGCAGCCAGTACAGTGATGCCTTTATCCTGCAGGGGAAAAACTTAGTAATTTACTGAACGATATCAAGGGAGATCATCTTTTTTTTATCCAATTGCACATTATTTTTCACTAGACAGAGAGAAAGAGAGAGAGAGAGAGAGAGACAGAGAGAGAGACAGAGAGAAAGAGAAGGGTGATATGCAATCTTCAATAACCGCTTTATCCTGGTCAGTGTCACAGTGGATCCAGAGCCAATCCAGGGAACACTGGGCATGAGGAGGGAATATAATCTGGATGGGACACCAGGCCAATTTATCATAGCCAATCCGTCTTACTGGCATGAAAACAGGAGAACCAAAAGGCAAGCCAAGGACACAGAGAACATATGCACTAGCTTCCACGGCTAAATGCAGCATTCTCTCGAAAGTAGCAAATTCATTATCCTGTGCTTATGTAATTAAAATCTATATATTAATATGGACACAAAGTGAAAAGGGTGACATAATATTAGAACAGAAACCAGGAAAACCTCCACAATAGCCCAGAGTTGAGATTTTGGGCTAAAATCTGGCTTCTATATAAATGGTTCACAAGTGGTCAGTCCAGACTTTGAGTCTGGATCAGTCCAGCATTCTTGTCCTTTCAATATCTCTTTCTTTCTCTCTCTCTCCAATCAGCCATAACATTAGGTCTAGTGGGGTGTTCCCGGTATGCAGTGGTTAGTACCTACCAAAAGTGATCCAAGGAAGGACAACCGGTGAACCAGCAAAAGGGTCATGGGCACAGAAGGCTCACTGATGCGAGTAGGGAGCGAAGGCTAGCTTGTCTGGTCCGATCCCACAGAAGGGCTACTGTAGCACAAATTGCTGAAAAAGTTAATGCTGGCTATGGTAGAAAGACACACAGTGCATTGCAGCTTGCTGCATATTGGGCTGCATAGCTGCAGACCGGTCAGATTGCCCATGCTGACCCCTGTCCACCACTGAAAGCTCCTACAATGGGCATGTGAGCATCAGAGCTGGACCATGAAGCAATGGAAGGAGGTGGCCTGGTCTGATGAATCACATTTTCTTTTACATCATGTGGAAGGCCAGGTGCGTGTGCATCGCTTACCTGGGGAAGAGATGGCACCAGGATGCACTATGAGAAAAGGTCAATGTTCTGCTGGGAAACCTTGGGTTCTGGCATTCATGTGGATGTTACTTTGACATGTACCGCCTACCTAAACATTGCTGCAGACCAAGCACACCCCTTCATGGCAACGGTATTCCCTAATGGCAGAAGCCTCTTTCAGCAGGATAATGCACCCTGCCACACTGCAAAAATTGTTCAGGAATGGTTTGTGGAAAATGACAGAGTTCAAGGTGTTCACTTGGCCTACATTTCAATCCAATCGAGCTGTGCGTGCTAGACAAACAAGTCAGATCCATGGAGGCCCCACCTCGCAACTTGGTGGGGGCAAGCTTGATGCCAGATACCAAAGCATACCTTCAGAGGTCTTGTGGGGTCCATGCCTCGATGGGTCAGAGCTGTTTTGGTGGCACATGGGGGACCTACACAACATTAGGCAGGTAGTTTTAATGTTATTGCTGATCAGTGTATATACTGTATATATGGTTTGCTAAGGTTAGTGTGGAAGCCCTGACCTCAACCCCACTGAACACCTTTGGGATGAATTGTGCCCTGACTGCACCCCAGACCTCCTCTCTCAACATCAGTGCACAAACTCACTAATGCACTTGTAGCTGAATCCCTTCAGCCACACTCCAGAATCTAGTAGAAAGCCTTTCCAGAAGAGTGGAGGCCATTATAACAGCAAAAGGGGGACCAACTCCATATTAATTCCCATGGTTTTGGAAAGGGATGTTCAAGAAGAGCGAGAGAGAGTTAAAGAATGTTGAGCAGATGAAGATATACTCATGTCTGTTTTATATCAGACAGTATCATATTGTCTGATACTGTATAGGTAAGAGGTAAAATATTGTGTGCACAGAACTTGAATAAGCATTAGAGCCCTCTTCATGCTATGCCCTGTTTAACCTCAGTAATGGCCACTATCCCTGATGTAATGTGATTCCACAGCAGTCTCCCGAGGTTGGGGGCAAGTGTCAGGGAAAGATGATAAGGGAGGTGGGAATGCCTGGCATACTTTCCACCATCATGTTGCGTTTGCTCCCTATTTCAAAGGCGCCATTGACTAACAGAGGACGCTGCTTCTAGAAATTACCAGAGAATAACAACAGTAGGTGGTACAACTACAAAAACTAGTCAAAGAAGAGTTGAGAGAGTGGAACAACAGGCAGTTGTTCAGTTATGTCTGAGACCATGTCATCTCAGAGGAAGCCCTCGGTTAACAAGAATATAAAGAAGCTGCGTACACTGAGCATGGTGTGCAACCTGGCACGGAGCTGGCAACAGTGGATATGTGAGAATGAAGAAAAGCAGGCTAGTGAACCCACAGGCTGGGTCCCAGACAGCAACGACAAGCCCAAACCTGAAAAGAAAGAGCCGAAGAAACCTATATTTATTGAGAAGAAGACAAAAAAATCTCAGGACAATGAGCATGGACCAGAGGATTCCCGCATTAAGACCAAACAGGTGGTGAAAACAGTGAACCGAGATGTCCAGGAGAAGAGCGCAGGCATTGAGTACCTGACCAACCGCATTTGTAAAGACCCAGACGCAGAGGAGCTGGACAGGATGCTGAAAAATAAGAGTTCACCCACCCTTCGCAGGAAATGCTCCAACATGGTGTCAGAGTTGACACAGAGCTGGAAGATAGTAGAAAATGAACGGAAGAGGGCGGGGGAGTCCAGCAAGGGCAGTGGAATCTCTGAGGCCAAGGAAAGAGTTGTGGAGCTGGACATTTCAGAGAACCAGAAAAATGCGGAAGAGAATGAAATAGAGTCATCATCACTCAGGATCAAGAGACCATCATCACTTGGGTGAGTGAGGTTTTCCTAAGGCTTTCCACTGTAATAAGGAGTTAAAAAAGCAAGTCATTCAATCAGTTTACTTCCGAAGACTATTATTTTATAGAAAACAATTCCACTCTTAATTCTGTTTATTCATATAGGTGTTTACAGGAAAAATATGTATTATGAACAGAGACTGGGTTAAATTATCCACCTTTTATCTTTGAAAAGTATTATTTTTAATATGTGCTATAGAGATTAATTAGTATTTTTAGTGATTGTGACTTTTATATTGTTTGATGTTACACATGACATGTTCAGAACTTTCTCCAGTAATAAGCACTGGCCTAATGCTTTCTATCAAACATATTTTATCAAGATCTAATATACGTTATTTCAGAGCTTATTACCATCATTTCCTATTGCCTTGTAGGCATCCTGAAGGGTAATTAGGCTTACAGATGCAATATCACTGTAGTCAATTAAGTCCATCATAATTAAATCACCCTTAAACCATCTTATTACCACAAGCTCAGTATCTGAGACCATGAGACTCCACTAGGCCACCTTTCAATTCCTGTCAGAAAATCAACTACTCTCAGATACAGGCCAGCCAGATACTAACCATTACAAACTATTTTAAAAAGCAGAAACTTTTTTTTTTCCAGCAGGGGTCTGTTATTTCTCAAACACTTTTCTTTTTCTTCATATAAATTGCTGACAGCGTTTGGGAAAATTAATAAAGGGACGTTCTGATACGTCACCCATACTGATATATGAAATCTCCCAGTATCCCAGAACCAAAGCAAATAATTCATCACTGTTTTCATGTGAAGAAAGAACCAAGTTCCACTGGATATTCACTGAACAAGTATTTTGGTATTTGGTTTCTAACCTCATAGCATTTTTAAGGTCCAGTGCGGTTTATTTATATGTGTGGTCATATGTTTGAAATACTAGATTTATTACAATTCTTGAAAACTGTTGATTTCACACATTTTGTTATATTTGTATTATCTCAGGGCCAAGAAGGAAGTGGAGGATGCCAATAAAATAAACGCCCTCTCCAGCAATTACAGCGCTGTGGGGAACCTCAAGAGCCGCTGGCAAAACTGGGCGTCAGAGCACACCACCAGCCAAAAACTGAACCCCTTTAGCGATGATTTCGACTATGAGTACTCCATGTCCTTGCGTCTGCGGAAGGGAGAGGAGGGCTATGGTAGGCCCAAGGAGGGCAGCAAGACGGCAGAGCGAGCCAAACGGGCTGAGGAGCACATCCATCGAGAGATTGAGCACATGTGCTTTATCATTAGTACCATGGCTGACCCTGATCCAGATGGCTACATCCGGATCACCTTTGGTGAGCTGTTTGAAAGATATGTGAGGATTTCAGACAAGGTAGTGGGCATCCTGATGAGGGCCAGGAAGCACGGCAAGGTGGACTTTGAGGGGGAGATGCTGTGGCAGGGTCGAGATGATGGAGTTATCATTACGCTGCTTGTGTGACACAAACATGGCACCATTTTATAACATAATGCACTTCAAAAAAAAAAGGAGTGTTGACTTTGCTGCTATAGAAGGGAAGAAATCTTAGATAATAATGGTAGGAGGGTAGCACTGATGCTATTGTTAAATTATTTTTATTTTATTGATGGATTTGAGATTATAAATTTCTCAAGACTTTATATGAACTAATTTTTTTTTTAAAGACAACTGTATTTATCTGTGATGTGTGTGCATGTTTGTATTGTAGAAAATAGACCGCAGTCCAATTCTGTATTCAGCATGCCGTCTGATTTCCACACATGACTCAAAAGTGCTATGTGACACAAATGGCCGCAGGAGAGACTTTTCAATCATAACACTACATGAAAACTCATATAATCCTAGTAGCCTGCTAATATTCTAAATATCAAGCATGCTAAACAGTGAGCAGAAGAAAGTCATAAAATTACATCAGCTGTCATGTAGGGAAACCATATTTAAATATGGCAAATCATATGATGCTTTTTCCCCCATGTTATTCAATATTAACTTTATTGCTCCTGTTTACTTTTTTAAAATGCTTTATGTTTTGATATTTTAAATGGAAATTGCATTAGAATGAAATGCCTCCTGTCCAAATTTGGCTTCTCTGATCTACAGTCATGTTGACTCCATCCTTCAAGCATGCAAGGTGTCATCTAATTGGAACTCTGCTTAAGATGGCATGTTGAAAGCAGCACTGGAACTCAGAATAGTCTCTTGCAATACGTCACATACATCACACTTACTGTACCTGTAATTAAATGTAATATTAAGATTATATGTAGTGTTTTATGATGACACATAGTCTTATGCTCATCTTAGGTCAGAAATGGTTCACTGATCTAATGAACAGGTTTCATGTTAAATAAATGTGCATCATAGAAGAGGTGTGTTTGTAATGAGCGTTTACATCCAGCAGACTGAGCACTAATGGTGTATCCATTAACTCCCCTTCACTTTCTGAACTCTTCAAGGGATCTGATGAACTGTGAAAAACTGTGGAATTCAGGGTTGAAATGGAAGTACAACTTTTCTCTTAACTGCTCATATGTTTTAGATACAACATTATTGTACATACTTTAGAAAGTGAGTTCAGGATTAAGGTTACATTTGACATTTAATATTTCTTCAACATGATCCCTATGAATAAATCAATTTAATTTATAGGGATTGTGTAATTTATTTACCAAGCCCAGACTTGAATGTGAAGCCAAGAGAAAGATATTGCGAATGCATACGGAGAGAATACTGACATGGGCCTAATTTATCAAGCTAGATATGAACAAATTTATTTGTAAATCATTCACAGAAGCATTTAGATGGGAAAAACATTCGTATCCTACAAGAGTTCCTGAGTTTGTGCAAATTCACATATAAGGAAAGTCACTAACATGATCCTGGATTTATAGGTGTCAATTCATATAATGAGTGATGAGTTAATCATTGCAATTAATTGGATTACATTGTCAGTAGTAATGAACAAAATAAATCCATCAGTTCAAATAAATAAGATTAGTCATTCAACACAAAAGAAATGTCTCCCTATTAAAGCAGGAAGTTAGTCTGTGCCTGTGCTAAGCAATGTCCTTCAATGGCTGATCTGCACTACTGGAATATTTATCACATACCACGCTTAGGAGGCATTCTTTCATTGTCTAGTCATCATTTTATTCTTTTCAGCTCTCTGTAAGTTTTGACTTTTATGTAGTTTTGTGTGCATCCTTAAATGTGAATCTGTGCTGTGAACATGGCATTAATTGATATGTGATTATTTTTAAATGAGTAGGAAAATGATGTAAATCATACGCTGTGGCCTACACAGTATTCTCCACCATTATCACCATTTTTGTAAGAAAGATGTTCATGCCTCCAGTACAGTTCCAGAGACTAGTATAGATACCAAGGCACTTTGAAGCTGCTCTGGTGGCTTGTGGTGGCCCATCACCTTACTACGATGCTTTATGTTGGTTTTTCATTTAATTTGTCACCCATCTGGTTTGATCTGGGTAAACTGATGATGTTCAACATTATCCTTATCAAACACTTAGCACCAAATCTGGAGTTGTTAACCCAGTGCTTAACATTGTTTAATATGTAAAATGTAGAGGGGGCCTTAACAGCTCTAATGTCAATGAGGCAACATTTGGCTTCTTATTTCTTGCTTCTTTAGTTCACCTGTAGAGGGCACTCATTAGTTATTTTCTTTAGTTATTTTCTTTATATTATTAAAATAGGAAAATAGCCATTTTTAATGCAATATAATGTATATAGTAACTGTGAAAGGGGAACACAAAAATCAGATTTACTGACACCCTTGCTGAAAAAAAAAATTTGTAATGATTTTAATGGTTATAATGGGAATTGTATTGGTTTTAATGGAAACTGTAATGGTCCCTGTGAGTCTCTATTGGTAATTTATTGCCTTCTATTGCTGGAATATTATGTCTAGTGGATACCATTAAGGACCAATATGGGAATGGGAATGGTTTTAATGGTCAGTTGATGGTTTGTAATGGCATTTGTAGTGGAAACCATTAGAATTTCTGTGATGGTTTCTATTGTTTTTTTCAACAGAGACATTATGTCTTCTTTTGGCGAAGAAGTTCAGAATCAGACAGTGTATCTTTCCTTATTGTTTAAAGGTTTAATTAATTATTCTGACCAATACATAATTGTAAATGGTTTTAAAAAAGGATGTAAATACAACATCAGTTCATAATACATTGATACAAGTGGAGTTTAGTCCAAAAGACTGTTTTCAGTGCACATTAAATTATTTTTAATGACTAATGAGTGCCCTCTACAGGCGGAATGTAGTATCTGCAATTCATTTAAGGTGAAAGGGCAAAGTCCAACATGAAACTGCCCATCAGAAGCCAAGCTCAGCCTCGTTTGTCATACTGAATACACAGGCTTGGGGTAGTCAAAGCCATACTAAAGTTACTTCAAAAATACAAATTAGGTTAAGATGATCTAAATACAGAAGCATTACTTTGATTAAGATTGTAAAATTGCAGCAAAACTCAGGTGTTTCCGTTCCCCTGGGCATCAGCCTGCATGTGCTTGCTATGTAACCAAAGGCTACAAAGGCTTACCAGACTGGTTTTGCTGGAACACACCACACACCGCTTGTTGTATCTGGGCTCAAAGTCAAGCATGCCAAGCATCATGACTTTTTTCCCCTCTGGACCAGAAAAGCAACATTTAGCACACATGACTCTACCTTTCTCTCAGACACAGAATGTCAAATAATTCAAGAGTTTTCTTTATCCGCATAAAAACTATAGCTTTTACACACTGCATATCAGGGGACATTAAGTAATAAATTAACTTTAACTTTAAATTAACATACTTTCAAAAAAATTATACATATGTGTGTATATATATATATATATATATATATATATATATATATATATATATATATATATATATATAATTAAGGAATGTAATATGTACGTACTGTATCTTACACTATACACTGTATATAGAGAGAGCACTATTTCAGAAGACTAAATGCAGAGTTATAACTCTATATTCGGATTTTCATTTATATATTCAGATTTCATATAATTATTTCCTGTTTGGCCCTTCATTAATATATACACACTCCTGGGTGGAAAAAAAAAAATGGTCCACACCCAAAATGGCAAATAATCATTTGTCAGGAAATTAGCAAGAATTAAACAAACAGATAAATTAACTCAGTATGGGATAGCTTTAAATGGGAGAATGTTTAAGCCTTTGGGTAACCATACAAACAGTATTTTACAGAAAGAAAAATCAATGCTTCTCCATTCAGTGTTGATGGCTTCAAACAGTTGAGGAGTATTTGGCAAACGTTTCCCTGTTAGTCTGTGTTTATCGTGAGACCAAATATTCTCTATAGGGTTCAAATCTGGACTCTGACCAGGGCAAAACATGAGCCTGATGGACTTGTTCTCAAGCCACTTTTTGGTGGTCTTCGCAGTGTGAGCAGGAGTATTGTCTTGTATTGTCTGATCATTCCTCTTCAGCAAACTATTTTTCAATCGTGGGAAGCAAGCCTTTCTGCAATATTCTCCTGTATTCCAAAGCATTAATTGACCTTTCACAGTGAAAACGCTCCCCACACCATGACACCTCTTCTTCCATACTTCCATACTTTCCATACTGGTAGAGATGCATTCACTATTGTGCTTCTGACCAGTTCTTCGAAGACACCTCTCTGGAGCATCACCATACAACTCAAATCCAGACGACTCTGCTGAACCACTCTGAATCAAACTTTCCATATTCTGCCAAAAACTTCATCCTGTCTTTGAAGTTTTTCTGAGATAGCAATGGCTTTTTAACACAACTTCTAGACACTAAACCTATATATATATATATATATATATATATATATATATATATATATATATATGTATATATATATATATATATATATAGACATACATATATAACATTGATTATCTCTTTACAGTGGTACCTGTTAAGGGCTGGGATATATTAGTCAGCAAGTGCACAGTCAGTTCTCGAAGATGATGTGTTGGAATCAGGACAAATGGGCAAGTGTAAGGATCTGAGCAACTTTGACAAGGGTCAAACTGTGATGGCTAGACGACTGGGTCAGAGCATCTCCAAAACAGCAGGTCTTGTGGGGTGTTCCCAGTATGCAGTGGCTAGTACCTGCCAAAATTGGTCCAAGGAAGGACAACCGGTGAACCGGCAGCAGGGTCATAGGCTCTTTGATGCGTGTGGGGAGTGAAGGCTAGACCATCTGGTCTGATCCCACAGAAGAGCTAATGTAGCAGAAATTGCTGAAAAAGTTAATGTTGGCTATGAACACACAGTGTAGCCCATTTCACTGCATATGGGGCTGCGTAGCTGCAGATCAGTCAGAATGCGCATGCTGACCCCCGTCCACTGCCAAAAGCACATACAATGGACATGTGAGCATCAGAACCGGACCATGGAGCAATGGAAGAAGGAGGCCTGGTCTGACGAATCATGTTTTCTTTTACTTCATGAGGACGGCTGGGTGCATGTGCGTCATGGGGAAGAGATGGCACCAGGATGCACTATGGGTAGAAGGCAAGCTGGCGGAGGCAGTGTGATGCTCTGGGCAATGTTCTGCTGGGAAACTTTGGTCCTGGCAACATGTGGATGTTACTTTGACACGTACCACCTACCTAAACATTGCTGCAGACCAAGAACACCCCTTCATGGCAACAGTATTCCCTAATGGCAGTGGTCTCTTTCAGCAGGATAATGCGCCCTGCCACACTGCAAAAATTGTTCAAGAATGGTTTGAAGAACGTGACAAAGAGTTCAAGGTGTTGACTTGGCCTCCAAATTCCCCAGATCTCAATCCGATCGAGCATCCATGGGATGTGCTGGACAAACAAGTCTGATCCAGGGAGGCCCCACCTCAAACTTACAGGACTTAAAGGATCTGCTGCTAATGTCTTGGTGCCAGATACCACAGCACACCTTCAGAGGTCTTGTGGAGTCCATGCCTCAAGGGGTCAGAGCTGTTTTGGTGGCACAAGGGGGACCTACACAATATTAGGCAGGTGGTTTAATGTTATGGCTGATCAGTGTATATACGAATGCAATTTGTATGTATTAATTTAAATGTATTTATTGTGGACCCCATGACATGTAGCACTGTAGCTTGATCTCTGATGCATATCCTGAAAGTGTAAAGACTCATTAATGGGGAAATATGCATGATTTGTAAACCATGTTAGAGTCACACCGTTGCTGGTATGCAATGATGTAATGCTGTGATTGAATGTAATCTTGTTAATGATAACTACATTCCCCACAATTCTCTGACACAAAGCTACAAGAGGTTTTTTTAAGGAGCGCGCGAGTTTCCGTGTTGCCAGATTGTGCGATTTCCATCCCAATATGGCTATCTGTAATCTTATTTGGATATAGAAATGGCACTGAGATAGGAAATAATATGTGGAAAAGTTATTATCTTGCCAAGTGCATAGTAAAATGAGATAGTATTAAGCACTGATAAGGTTGGAAACCGACGCTCCAACCTGGCAACAATGGGTTTGTGGACTTGACAGGATTTGCCTGCGGCAAGTGTTAACAAGCGCGAGGCGATAAGCTGCTGAGAGTGCCAGTGATCCTGCCACCGTGAGCATGATGTGCCATTCTGTGGAGTAGCAGAATGGCGGTCGAAGGTAAGATTTAAACAAAGACGTTGAGGATGTTATTAGAGTGTCACACTGACCTTCTGAACAACAAACAGGGACAACAGTAAGCAACTGCTGCGAGGCGCGAGCTCGGGTTTATGATTGGCTTGTGCGGCAGCAGCACGCGCGCGCATCCTCGTCCTCCTGCTGAGTATGTAGCCAATGTAGAGATGCATGTAATATATATATATATATATATATATATATATATATATATATATATATATATATATATATATATATATATATATGTGTGTGTGTGTGTGTGTGTGTGTGTGTGTGTGTGTGCTAGAGAGAGAGAGAGAGAGAGAGAGAGAGACTAATAACCCTGTGCACATATTGTAAGGATTTGTGATTCTGCATGATTAATTTAGCGTGCTGATCCCCACCAGCTGATGCACAGGGATCAGGAGAAGCAGAAAAATGCACAGTTAGGGCAAGAAGTGTTAAATGCGCGCGCGCGTGGCACGAAGGCTATACGTTTTTTTTTTTTGTTTTCTGTTTTTTTTTTTTAAGCAATGGAAAGCTTTAAAAGGTTGCAATCCCAGCACTTGTTTGTCTCATTTTAGACTGATATTCAGACATTAGTAAACGTATTCAGACGCGTTCAGTAAACGTTTCAGTGGCTTTATTCATTGTACCTGGTCTGAAGTGGCATGGCACGCGCGCAAACGGGGCCAGAAGTGAGCGCGTGACTGATTTGTAAAGAAAGAGCTGCACAGTGAGCTGAAGTGAACGGCACTCTGTAGGTCCTGATGCTCGGCCAGTCTCCACATCTTGTTGGGGGAATTCTCTGGATTCAGAACCCCATGCGAGGTATGTCCTTTGCGTTCCTAAAGAGCCATGCACTGATAAGCATCGAGCCGTCAGTGTGACTGAAGATCTTTGCAGCATGTGTAATGAATAATCACGCTTCTTTGTTGTCTGTGCGTCTGATCCGGTCCGACTGGATGTTTAGTCATGAATCTGATCTCGCCTGGAATGATGGAAGAATACATGGACGTTAAGGTTGTGTTCCTGCATGCTCACATTGTTGTTGGCTGTAGGTTTATTGATGAGGACACATTCATCATTTAACTTAAGCACAGATGAACCAGCATTACACACACACACACACACACACACACACACACACACACACACACACACTTTTGTTTTTGTCTTACTATCATTGCAGGACTGTCCATTCACATAATTATTAATGCAGCTAATTAATCCTATTCCTACACCTAAACCCAACCCAGACCTTAAAACCTTTTTGGCTCTGCTTTTAAATAAAAGCTGGAGTTTCTGTTTTCCTGGTGTGAGCAGCTCAAATGTCACCACAATGTCAAAACTGTCATTGTATTCCTAGCATCCTTGTGGGGACATTTAAGCATGATATGATATATCCATAAGATATTAAAAAAAAGATGAAAAACATTACAAACATTCCTCTGAATACGCACAGACATAATGTAGCTCGTCTGTGGTAGTCTTCTATTTTTAAAGGAAAATAGTTAACTAAGGAGACACACAAGCAACAGAGAAGAAATCAGTGTATTGTCCAGTTAGTGCCGTGCTTTTCGACTGCAGACCTGCAAAGAGGTCGTGACTTATACGAAGTTCACCGCTTACTGATATAAGTACCATTAAATTACAACTGATTTTATGCACCTTAATCTTTAGGATTTATTTCTTTTATTTCAAGTCCAGCAGATGTATAAAACCAAATCAACAGTGTCACTGTCATGGTTTAATCTTACTATATGTAGGTCAGTGGTAGATTTTTATTTTCAACATACAGTAACTATTGAGAAAAGCTTCAAAGCTTCAAAATAGTATGTCCAAGTGTTTTATAAAAGTCCTCCATTAGATTACTGGGACTTTTTGGTCAATGGAGAAAACAGCTTTTGTACGTTCGACAAATTTTACCATTGTTGATTCTGAAGACATAATTACTCTTTCGTTGTTCATTCATTTATTCATCTTCAGTATCCGGTTTATCCTGATCGGGGTTGCGTGGATCCAGAGTCAATCCCCAAACACTCATTCAAATCTAGCCAGTTCATCTACTGGGCATGATTTGGGAGGTCAAAGGAAACCAGAGAACCTGAAGTAAACCCACAGGATCGTAGGGGAACCATGTGAACATCCACAGAGGTAGAAATCTGAGCTCAGGACGAAACTAGGAAGCCTGGAGCTGAGCGGCGTCACTGCTACCCACTGCACCACCATGCTGCCTAAATTGGGTTGTATTCAGAATAATGCTAGTTTTGACTCTTTTCCTGCCAGTTAGTTTTATATCAAATGAGCTTCAGAAGGCATCTGTTCTGTATTTTACCATCTCTTGGGTGTTTAAGGGATTGATTTAGTGCATGCATTGAAAAGTAAAAATAAGTTGGTTTTCTCTGTAATTCAGTTGCCTCATAGTGTGTTTAATTTTGAAAAGAAATTCACATAGTTTTTGGCTGTCCTTTTATATTTTTGCACTGCTTTTTTGTAATCATGATAGTTTCATTAATGATTTAGATCAGGATTGGCCGAGATCTCATCACAGTCACAGAATCTTGTGTCGAGACTGTCAGCATGCTGCTCAGGTCACCCAGATGGGCTTCAGCCTTGGGCTATTGATTTCCTCACTTTAAATCTGGTTTGTCCCTGGGGAATTTTATGGCCGGCTTTGCCCCTGGCGTTGATCTAATTGCCGTGGGTCTTTACAGTGCTTTTACTTTAATGAACTGCATTCAGGGACATGGCATATAGAAGTACAGCTATAAGGTAGGAGGAATGGCGCGTTTGCTGTTCTGCGCATATCCTACTAAATGATTCATCATGTGTGGAGAAGAAGATCAGTTCAAGGTTAATGGAGTTCACATTAACTAGTGTGGAAAGTGACAGAAGAATAAAAATGCAAAGCATTGTCACTGAAGATCCTCAGACACACTGTATGTAGCCATGTGTACAGAGTTGTTGTATTGTCTTGCATCAAAGTTGCATCACAGTCCAGGAGATATAATATTTTATCCCACTGTATACATGTACTGTGTATAGATGGAATGTGAAATACGACTTAGTGCATTAAGAAAGACAGATTATGAATCAGGTCTGAGATTGAGTTGTTTTTTTTTTGCAGTGGAAATGATTTTGGAAATAAGAATTCAAATAGAAATTATATTTGTAATGTGTACAGTTTCCTGAAGACAACAATTTGTAAATTACTAGGCTTACTAAATAGCAAAATACAACACATGAAATGCCATGGCCCATATTCGCAAAGAATATTAAGGCTAAAATTAGCTCCTGACTTGCTGATTTAGGAGAAACTCTTAAAAAAATAGGTGGATTAATCCTAAATTTAAGAAATAAAGCAGTTTAGTACTAAATTCCGGTCCTAAACCTGCGAAAACATAGGGCTCGTACAGACTCCTAAGTAATTAAGTCACAATCTTAACTGACTGCTTCAGCAATTACCAATGCAGTCAAGTTCATGTGTTTAATATATTTAATGGCGATGATCTTTAAAAAAAAAAAAAAAAAGATATCATGCCAATATTAGGAATATTTCAATAAATGTGTCTGTAATGCATTACAGGCCGAGATCAGACACAACTCTCTGCTATTTGGCCACGTGAAAATTCCGGCTATGCTTGGCTTTACACCAAGCAATAAATGCCCTCTCCAGACACCTATTAACATTTCAATCATTGTTAATGATGACAGAAGTTTTCATAACTGAATCTCAACAGATTGCCATAACAGGATTTCAACTGAATATCAATATTAACAGATGTCTTCACAGTAAAGTCATAAATGAAAGCCATTACACAATGTATTATTACAATAAAAAATATAATGAAAATAAAAGTGTCATTGATTTCATACTACAAGGATTAATATGTTTTACATTTTTGTAAACTACAGAGCTATGGGTACAATATGGAATAGTATACAGACTGTAGAATTCAGTAATTTCATTAAATGGAAGAAAAATCCTTACATTAATACACACACATATATGCTAAGCTGACGTATCTGATTCAGACAATTTAGGTTTTTGTTTTCATATATGAAATCAGCAATACTTTTTTAATTTGTTTTATTCTTTTTTATCACTTCATGCATTGGGATTTGATTCATGTGTTTACCATGCATGCCACTCACTGTCATTATTAATTCATGAAACACTCTGTCATCCATAGCAACAAATAGATAGAAAGATAACATACTTCTTTGTGAGTATGACCCCTGATCTTTATTGCATTCATCTGCTGCCTGGTATAATGAGAACAGTAAATGATGCCCTCTGAGGTTCTGCAGTTTGACTCTTTAAGCTTTTTCACGCCACTTCCAATTATTTCTAGTTGAAAAATTGGAGAAAAAATGATAATATTTGTTTTAGCTGGCCAGACTGCTCGCAAGAGCACAAGCATTTTTGTCATGTTAATGACAAGCATTTCCTTGTCACATACCTGCTATTGGTTGTTTTAGTGTTGTTTAGTGGTTTATATTTAACTTTACTTCTCACTGTTTCTGCAGCAAAGCTGCAACAAATGCCAAGAACAAAACAGTGGCTATTGTTAATGCTGTTGTTCATCTTTGCATACTGTGATGACAATAAAGTATTGGACTATAAATATAAAAAGACAAAGATGTGTCCGTGCTACAGTACTTTTGGAGCTTATTGTTCCTCGTTTTCTTTGTTCCAGCTGCTCCAGTGAGTCATTTGACCAGCTAAGACTATTCTACAGTGTTGCCATTTTCCCCACACACAATTTTGCTGACAGTTTTTCTGTTCACATGTGACTGACGAAAGGGGGCCTGCACAATGCACGGCTTCTTAACTGTCATCTCAATAATGGCCTTTGTTAGTTCAGAAGCCTACATGAGACTTTTGTTTGACTGGGTTTGATTTGTTTGGTAAGTCTCACTGTGTACTGTGAGCATCCTGAGCAACCTCAGAAAAGATCCATATAAAGATGCTATGGGTCTTCTGATTGGTTACAACAATCACATGTTCAAATAAATGTAAATATTTTGATCACAATTATGCATTTTTACATCCAGGTCATATCCATTTTAATAAATTGTAATTCACACTGCGTTTTTATCATGTAATCACAATATAGTCACAATATCATATTTTGTTCATGCTGTGCACACCTAGTACATATCCTAGTATTTCAGTGACATGATTTTTCTTTTACGGTTGTCATATATGGGACTGAATTTCTGGCTTCACTTCCTGGACTTTTACCAGTCTTCAGATGTCCAGTTTTTTTCAGATGACCAGGTCTTCTGCTGTTGTAGCTCATCCACCTCAAGGTTCAGTGTGTTGTGCTTTCTGAGATGCTTTTCTGCTCATCACGTTTGTAAAGCGTGATTATTTGAGTTACTGTAGCCTTCCTGTCAGCTTGAACCAGCTGTCTAAGTGGTCAGAAATATAGTGAACATAGTCAATTAGTTGTTCATCAGCAAAGCATGGATAGAGCTGACAAGTGAAATTTAATTAGAGTTTGACTTTGTGGGGTTTAGTGCCTGATCTGGGAATGTTCTTATCTTTAAGCCCGGTAGATCACACTAATTAAAGCTGGATCAGTAATGTGTTTTCGGAATGTACCTATTTATACCCTTGCCAGGTCTATTTATACTGAGGTGCTGGTGCTGTTGGCTCAGGGAAAGGAGCCGAGCTAATTTTATCTCTGATTAGCATTTTAGAGGGCTCCAGCTGCTGTGCTGTGATATTTACAGACATAGATGTGATGAATCACCTCAGACTTGTCTGTTAGAGTAATGAAGAGAAATGCTTAGCAATGTCTTATTGATTTTCCTGAATGAAAAGACTATGATTTTGTCTACCATTCTGACTCTATACTGTACATAATAGGAGGATATTTGGCCTGTTCTCCAGCCATTGATGTGTTTTCAGTGATTCATATTAAGACTGAACATCAATTGTTAATAGAGCTGTGGTATCAGCTCTGTGAAGTCAGTCTTTTGCAATCTATTGAGCAGCTTTAATTTAAGTATTGGAGTAGACTCCTGGCTTTACAGCAACAGGGTGATTCAGACCTCACGGGTTTCCGGAGAATATACCGCAGAATAAACCATAGAAGCACTTCTTGTTTATCAAAATCAATAGTGCATCTTAGGCAGCTGATAGCAATAGACAAGCTTATTTTTACTTGTACTGTCTGCAAATTGTTCCTTAACTAGTAAGTTGATGGCAGTCAGCAGAGGTGTTGAGAGCTGTCAGGTCTGGAGGAATCAACAATAGTCTTCACCTCAGTCAGAGAGACTGATAAAGAGAGACTGATAAAGAGAGACTGATATCTTTACCACACTTTTCTGCCCACAACCTTCAGAATCTTGAAGGTTGCAATCTGAGTGACTTCCTGCACTTCCATGTATACACCGTGATATATTGGGCTTGTAGGAGCAATATATAGTTACCTGACTAAACAAATTGAAGAAATACTACTTTAATAGATTTTGAAATTTTTATCTGTGAAGCACTGTGAATAAATGAGAGAATCTCCCATGTTTGCCAGTGGGCTAAGGGAAAAGGTCAATGGTTGGTCATCTGCAATATCAGTTAAATTGCCTCACTGTATAAAAGTAGGTGGTTCTCAACCATATTTAGTGATGAAACAGGTGCTGCCTTGTGAATGTCTTGAAAATTGGAAAGCTCTTTTTTTGGTGAAAGTAGTGAGGGATCTTACAAACAGTGAAAGAATTGGAAAAGCACTGATGTTTGTGTCATGGGACATTTTCACATGCTTATAGCCAAAGTTGTTCATCATTAGTTAATAGGAAAGGGGTAACAGTTTTATTATAGAACTGAAAAACTAGACGTTCAATGATACATTTTTAAAATCTGGATTGTCAGTGCTGTTGTTCCATGCAGCGTTTCGTGCTACAGCCTTGTAAAAGAAGTTATTTGCCTGCATTCACATTGCTTAATGAGAAAATGGGATTTAATAAAAGTAAAACAAAATGGGCTGAAAATGGAAGTGTACAGATTTTTTTTGTGTGTTGGAGAGGAGATGTTGGGAGAAGGTTTCCTAGATTTACAGCCTCTCTTGGTCAGGTCACATCACATCACATATTTCTGCAATCACTTCAAGGTCCAGGTCCACTTGCTTAGTCAACAAGGTAGTATTTTATCTTGCTGGAATATTTGTAGCTACTTGTTTCCTTTGTCCATATTTGCCTTGCATGCTATTTATGTACTGTTCTTTTTCCCCTAACTGTTGGTCATACAAAGGAATTGTAGCATTTATTCAAAGAGCAGTACACATTGTGTTGTTATCATGTTTTTTAGAGCATTTGTGTCTGTTTGAAAAGTGACTCAAGTGTGTGCTTTTGGTAGACATTGTTTTATGGCTGAACATATCTGTGTCTGAGTCTGGCATAACAGATTAACAAAGCAGAGAGTCGTAAACTCAGAGTCCACTATGGCTGGCAAACCCTGCCTGCTGTTAATGTTTGCTTTTTTATCAGGGTGAATTAAAGGGAGTTAAAAGCCTCTTTTCCACTGTAGAGGCGATTGTACTACTGCTGCATCGTGCCACTCCACACCAGAGCGCTCTCATGAACCTTACGCTTTCAACTGGATTTGTTATGCTGTAAGATCAAGGATGAGGAAGTATGAAAGAAAAACCACAGTAATGATACAGTGGCAGATGTCATCGCTCTCTAATCTTCTCACTGATGATATAATTAAAGAAGGACTGTCCTCCTTGTCTTTTTTTATATTTCGTGCCTTATCATGTTATGCATTATCAATTTACCCGAGTCTCACCTTTCACTGTGAATAAGTCTTTGACATACTGTTCAAACAGGATCATTAGTGTCATAGTGTCATGGTTAGTCACATTGTGGACAGTGGATGGTTACCTCACCACTGACTTTTTCATAATACCAATTAAAATGCATTTCCACCTATTACTGATTACCTGTTAATTTTTTTTTAACCTGATTGAGTTCCTTACTCCAGTGGTTCTCATACTTTTCATGTCTCTGTGACTCCCCATCACAACCCACTCCCTCTGGAGTTCCCCTAAATCCCTAAATCATTCTACAGCAGCCACCATTTCTCCGCAGTGACTCCACTGAAAAAAAAAAGGGAGTAAGTGGTTGGTCAGATTTCAGAAAATATATTATATATAGTTTACATTAAAATATTTACTTTGTCTTTAAATTGTGATTTTATTGCTTATACTAAATTTAATTTAAACAAATATCTTATCTGCTAGTTTGATTTGTGTAAAGTGAGTGATCAATTCATATCGTACTAATGTGATCCAGTTATGTTATAAAATCTCTTGAGGATGTCGTTGCCGACAGGAAAAAATGACTGTAGTACTAAATTAACTTGCTTAAATGGTTGTGGCATGATAGCTCAGTGGGCCATGCTGCTGCCTCACAACACCAGGCTTTTGGGCTTGAGCCTGAGCTTGGGTGAGTGTGTGGCATTCAGTTTTATTCTAGGGCTTTGAATATATGTGACGTAAAACAAATTGTGATACTATGACTCAGTTCATTCTCGTGGATCCAATGTACACATTTGAATCAAGTAAATTCAACGAACTAGTTGATTATTCATGTGTATTGATCAAAAATTGGCTTTATTGTGGCATATAAATGGGAAATGCTGTAACCAGTATAATTTGACATTTTTATTAATTGCTTTTTTTTCAAAACACAAGGTAAAAAAAGAAATAATGTTAGGAAATAATGTTTTAATCGCTACCTCTTTATCTAAAATGTACAAAATCACACAGGCATTCATTATCATTAATCTTAACAAGCCATAATTAAACAGGCTAAAAATTAAAAATGAAACTTAACCAGCCTCATTAAACAAAAAAATTGCTCCATACAGTATATATTACTATTACATAGAAGAAATATGAAGCCCCCTGAATGAAATGTGATATGAGGCTATAATGTCAAATGTTTAGTATATTGACGTAATAAATGACGTTAAACCTTTTTTCTAGTCGAGTCTGATGGCTCCGTTAAGCTTTTTGTTGTCTAAGCAAGAAATCTGTACGTTGGAAGTGAAATCCATCAAATATAAAATATCCACGAATAGAAAAAATATCTATGAATATGAATATGGTTGATTAGTACTGGGATACAGTGAGACTGTAATATATAAGAACAGTTTATGATTTCATCTTATTTTTAGACTAGGTTATCTAGGTTATCATTTCAGTAACATCATCATCATCATCATGAAAATTTTAAACCGAAACAACCCTATGTGGAAGTAGTTACTAAAAGGCTTCGACTGACTATGACACCACCTTTAGCATTCCTCTGAGCCAGGATGACAAATTACATGAAATAAGTAAGTAAAAGACTCTGGGTAGGGCGTCACACTTATTCAGTACACCCTCAAGCAGCAATTAAGAGCTCAAAGAAGTTTGCAATAGACTGTGGCATTGTGGAACTTGATCCTTTCTGTCTGTTTCGATGATGAAACCATGTTTTGTTGGAAGGAATTTGCATTTTGGGAGGGAGAGGTTTTCATGAGCTTTTTAGTTTGTCTTTTAATTATAGCACTTGTTGGTGACATGTAAAATATGGTCTTAAGCTCATATATAGTCTGAATGTCATAAAACATTGCTGAGATACATCCTGTTTTGTCTCCTTGTCATCAACTTTGTTATTGGTTACTGGTTACGGATATAAACCAAATCCTTCTGTAATATTTGTGAGGCCTAGTCTCAAGATCATCTGATTCAAATTTGATGATATGACCAAATTTGTAAGAGGATTAGATTGAAGATGCAAGATGACGCCCAGTCTAATATGGCAGACAATCATAACCAATCATAACCACTGGGCTAGTCATGACCTAATGAATGATATGAAAATTGTAATGTTGATTCTGTGGTGAGCTCTAATGACACCACCCTGAAGAGACCTGATGTTCCACTCCTAACCATGTCTAGGTGGAAAAGCCACTGACAAACATTTCCTTTTATGCTCAGAATCATTTGGTCCTACAGTGGAAAAGAGGCCAAAGAGAGCAAATCCTATCACCGGTTCCCACGGCCTGAGATGTGCAGAGTGACCTGCTCTGCTTTGAAATCTAGCTTAGACATAATGTGGGGGTACCATCACATTCATTTCAAGGGAAAAAAACCTTCTGAATCTTTAACCAGTGCTGATGTGAAGTTGACCTACTTCAGTAGACTGAGACAACCCCTTCATCTTGGTCTCTGGCGGGAGAGAAGGAAAGAGAGAGAGAGCGTGCTTTTGGCCCAAATATGGCATCATTAGTTCCCTCTTTCTCTCTATCTCCTTTCTAGTCTTCAAAGAGCTCAATTAGAACTTTAGTAAGCGTGTAACAAGGAACCCCTGCTGACAGGAAAGCTGTTCTCTGGGGCTTAAAAAGCTCCATTGAACTGAACCGTACACATGGCAGAAGAAACTGTTTACGTTTTCTCATGTGGCAAATGCGAGACTGATTACTACTTGAAATCAGAAGATGGCACGATTGCAGCTCGTGTTAGTGTCTATTTGGAGAATTGTATGGATGAAAAATTGGAGGGAAAGAGAAACTTGGCTCCTGGCTTAGATTTGAATAGCCAAATGGAGTAGACTTTGGCCAGAATGGAAAAATGCAAGCAATCCAAATTTAACAAGGTTGTTCATTTAGTCAGTTTCATTCACACTATGAATATGGAGAACTGAGTTACTTCCAATCGCCAAATGGTCCATATTAGGGATGTAACAGAATACAAATACATTATTCAGAATGAACGGATAATGTGTTCGAAACAGATACAGATATGAAAGCTTGCCAGAGAGGTTCACAGGGCATCTGGTTCAGACTAGACATGTGCATCAGGATTGGGATCCTGTAGGATGCAACAGCAAAGTTGCCTGAGTTTTTTTTTTCTTCATGCAGGAATAAGCGGGAGGTCAGATATAAAGCTTATGGAACAAACAAAGGCCATGTTCATTAACACGCATTTACAGCATTCATTCATACATCCTTAGTAACTGCCTGGTTTAAAATACACTACTAGTTTGTTTATATTCTGGGGAACTAAATATGTTAGAAAATATAGTGGGCAGCCCACAGCTCTAGTTGAGACCCATTATGAACTCGAGTGATGTATCTGAGGTTGAGGAAGGTGTTAATCTGAATACAGATACACAAATTCAGAGCACTAAACAGATACAAATACAGATATTTGCATTGTGTTACACCCCTAGTCCATATTATAAACATAAATACCCTTTTCCTGTTATTGTGGTGGAACGATATGTGTTTTGATCTGTGTTGGTCATTGCTGCCACTTGCTAGTAGTGAATTGCCTGTTGTGCTGGTTATAGCTTCTGACACAGACATAGCTTAAATCTTCCTCTTATCTTTATACACGATATCTTGCTCCCTCTATCGTACACTAATCACCTCCATCCACCTCACTGTAGTCCTGTGCTTATTACGCTTCATCAAGTCTCCTGCTCTTCTTAGGTGATTCTCCAGATAGTGAAGCCTTTGCCTGAATGATGGAGGTCACAAACTGGCATTGACTGGCTTGTTCCACATCGAACCCAGCTTCACTTCTGATTATGTACTCCTCACAAGCTCTGCCTACTCAAATACACTGGCCCCAAAGATACAAAGCAACATCTACGCAGCCTATCTGTTTCACTGATTGCGTTAGAAAGGCTAATTCTGTTCGCACTATGTGTCCTGCTACTGCTGAATAGCAGGATCAATATGGTGTTCATTAACTGGTGTTCTTTCTCGTCTTCTCCTTCTTATTTGACCTGTGAACGAGGCAGCAGGAGGAGGGCTGGGGAGCTCACTGATGCGCCTCTGGTCTCACTGCGCATGTCAGACAAGCGAGGGCAAAGAATATTCAGGGCTATCTTTAGAAGATGATGTAAAATGAATCATTCCCAGCATCACCCCTGATCACTACCCAAGATGCACTCTAACCGCAGAAAGAAGATGCTCTTTTTCCCTTTGAAAATCACATGCTGATATGTGATTGTGACGTGCCTCCTTTTCTTGTTTCCCTCCTTTCTCTTTTGCCCTCTTCTTTCATTCTGTTTCACCCGGGCTCTCTCTTCCTCCCTCATCACTCCCAGTATAGCTCAGCCAGATGCATAATTAATTTCAGCTGTAGAGCGGGTGAACATTAGGTGGATGGTGAGCTTCTCTGCTTCATGGACGGAAAGGAGTGGTGAGAAAGCAAGACAGAAGAAAAGAAAGGGAAGGAGGCAGCAGGGTCTGAGAGAGATAAGCGCTTTGTGCTGTGCATGCTAAGTTGCCTTTGTTTTAAAAGGCTGTCTCACTGCAGATGTGGGTGTTGTCACCAATACAGAGCAGATTTACCAGGAGCAAACAGTTATCCATGGAAGTGTTAATTTAATTCAATTCACTCCCATTATATTAAAACCTCGTTCAATTACTGTATATCGTCCTTTTTATAAACAGGCATTCCAGGCAAATCCAGACCAGGAATTAGCAAGACAAAGGTGACGATGTTCCTGTGGTCATCTGGGCACGTAATGTGATTTTGAGATTACGATTTTGCTGAATTACAATGGCTCTGAATGTTATACTGAATGTTAGATATAAGAAAATTTTGTCTCAATATGTGGCATAACATAACAAGTTTTAATAACTGCAGTAGTCTTGATAAGTGAAAATCTCATCAGATGATTCACTACAGAAGGAATGTGAAGTGCACATGTAAATGGCTCTTGGACTAAGAATTTATAGTAGCAGAACAAACCCTTAATGAGTGATTTGACCTAATGAATTTAACATTATTCAGGTCGTTTTGGCTTTTGTTCATTGGCAACTTTACATAATGCTTTTAACTGCTAATGAAATGGGTGGCTGGCTTCATAAGGCACAGTATCATTAAAATTTTGGACAGTGATTGTGTTTTTGAAAGCGATACCTCATTCCAGTTTTTGTGCAAGCAGTGAAGTCAATCAGACAAGTAGTAACCAGTGAAATGTGTTTGCACATGACTAATTATAGGTTGCTAGACCACAGCTTATGAGATGCCTCAATTCTCCCCTTTCTCTCTTTCTAGCTGTCTGTCTGTTGAGGAAGTGCTTTGCTCTGGTATTTACTTTCGGTTTTTAATTCCAGATCGGGATTCTTGTAATCCCTAGCAAAACAAGCTTAGCTGCATGGTTCTGATTTCCTCAAAGTGGCACAACCAGCAGTTTCAGTTTTCGTTTGTTTAGCGGTGATGTTTGGAGTGTGTGTCAGGGACATGGCTGGAGAATAATCCTGTAATGTGCTGTGTATGGATTAGTCACTTCAGCTGACGGGTTTGAGTGGCATAAGGAGTTCGATGTTTGACCTTGTGTCTAATCTTATTTGGCAGTTAAAGCTCTATAATCATGGTCTTTTAATAAGAGTGATTTAAAAATGATAAAGCTCTGTGCAGGAAATTGTCATACCCAGGCAGTATCACTTTAAAGTAGATTTGGACAATATTATCATTAATTATTAGATTTATTATTGTGGATCATTTATTATCTTTTATTGATAATTAATCAATGGCAGATTATTAGTAAAAAAAAAAACAATCTAAAAAAATTGTCAATCAGCAGATCCATCCATCCATTTTCTGCTTATCCTACACAGGGTCATGGGGAGCCTATCCCAGGGGACTCAGGGCACAAGGTGGGGGGCACCCTGGATGGCGCCAACCCATTGTGGGGCACAATCACAAACACATTCACTCACTACAGATAATTTAGAGATGCCAATCAGCCTACAATGCCTGTCTTTGGACTGGGGGAGGAAACCCCCCGAAGCACAGGGAGAACATGCAAACTCTGCGCACACAGACTGGAGGCAGGAATCGAGTCCCCCACCCTGGAGGTGCGAGGCAAATGTGCTAACCACTAAGCCATTAAGCCACCTTGCTGCCATACTTGCTTAATTTGAATGGAGGTAGAAGCTACATCTGTGCAGTAGTACATTAGTGTAACATGGTGAGAGACAGGACGCAGGTCTAAACATAATTTGACCGTTATTACGGAAATCACACAAATCATAACCGGGATCAAAACACAGGCAGGCAAAGTTAAATAAAGATAATCCAGAAATATGGTACGGGAACTAGGGTCAAAACCAGGAAATCTCTGAAATAGGAAACACTTTGATATACGGCAATAAACACTTGGGCTTAATGACAATAATGTATGATCTAATCAAGAAAAAGGTGAACACAGTAAGGTAACAAACCAATGACAGGACAGGGGTGGAGACAGGACTTGAACAGAGACTAAAGCATGAGCAGATCATGTTCAGCACCATAGGAATGGTGACTCAAAGGGGGGAATCTTGAAAGATAAAAGTAGGCTTATAACATTTTGGCTGATGATTAATTGTCAAGGAATTGCCATTAACAGTGTAATTATCTTTTCTGTTGTTTAAGCTATTGTTTTATATCAACAGCCATAACGGGAAGGAGAAGTATCCTGTGTTAGCTGATGTGTTCTGCTTGGCTGACAACACACACAGACAGGTGATAAATTAAAGGGGAAAAACAATGGCTGTTTCGCAGTGGGCGTTTTGCTGGCATGGTTTGAGTCTATTTGTCTCCTTAATGGCAAGCATTACTCCAAATCAAAATAAAGTTATTCTGACTGATCACCTTCATACTATGATGAAACATTTCTATCCTGATGGGAGTGGTCTCTTTGAGGATGACCCCGTCCCCATAAATCATATGCTTTGACATTCAGTCACCAGATTTGTCAAATTGAACACCTATGAGAGAGTCTCCACCATCGTCAAAACTCCAACTGATGAAATATCTTACGATAATTGGTGTTCATCTCTCTAGTACTTGTCTATAGAGCTGTGAACCTAAATGTTAGATGCTACCGGCTAAAATAATTGACATGCATATTTGATAGAAGTTTTTTCTAGTATACACTGAAATATCAAAAGGCTGTTTGTTTAACACGTTTATATTTGCAATGCACTGTAACATGGCAGAAGCACATAAGCACGTGAAGAGAGACTAAAACAAATACCACAGTGTTACTTACGAGTGCTTTTTATTTCTTAGCCTTGGAATTTATAAGTCTGCAATATTTGTACTCAGTTTGCAAAGTAATATTTAAAGCCAGGGGTTTTATCTTACACCTCCGACAGATTAAAGTTTTCTGTTACTAAAGGGATTTGAATCTTATTGATTTTATAGAGGGTATTTTTGAAATAGAAGTATATTTGTAAAAAATTTCCCGGACGTGGCCATTTCTGGTCTTCGTAGATATACTGTGTCTCCTCTACAGATCATTCAGAATTCTGATGCTTGCCTGATTTATAACCTCCTCTCATGAGACTTCCTTACTGAAGGCAGTCTGCTGGCTTCCTGTGGCAGCAAGAATCAAATTCAGAACTCCTATCCTCCTATATTCCAGGCCTCAAATGGCTCTGCACCACATTATCTCTGTACCTTGGTTCAGAACTACGCACATGCATGCCAGCTTAGGTCATTAACTTCAGGTTGAATGTCATGGTCCTTCTCTGAGGTCTAAACAGGCTTATTAGGCAAGATCTCAGGGCTTCAGTGTTCTGGTTGCTGAGAGAGCTTTTGGTATGGGTCTCAATTTCTACAAAGTCCAAAAGACCAACATCTTCAGATAACATGGAGGGTAGCACTTTATGGATTTTCTCTGCACTTAATTTATATTAATTGTTCTTTGTATTACTTTGTAGTTTTCTGAAATGCTTACACACCGAAAACCCTAACAAGTTGGCTGTACTCAACTGATTGAGTAAGCTCGTTCCCTCAGTTTAACTGACTAATGTGGTCTCCCAAAACTTGTATATTGTGTAAGTTCACTTAACTTGGAGCTCATGTAAACTGTACTTCAATTGTTAAGCTCACTTAATTGATGTTCATATAATGTAGTTAAATAATTAAGTTCACTTGGTGTTCATATAGTGTACCGTATAGCTTACTGATCATGAATCGAACTCGGGCCGTGGCAGTATGTGTGCCGAATACTAGCCACTAGTCCACAAGGGTATTAGTGTATTGACATAATTAAGTTCAATTAACTTGGTGTTTATTTCAATTGTATGTAAATACGACGTGTCCCAGAAGTCTCCATAGATTGGGGAAATGAACACTTTTTAGCAACATGAACTCTTGAAATTGACTACACTGGTACTGGACCAGGCAGAACTTCTTGCATGTTCAATAACATCAAAGAAAAACCATAGTGAGCTCTTTTAATGAATCATGATTTCGAGTTCATAACACAGCAATGAAATCTTAAGTTGATGTATTTTGTAGGTAAATAAAAAATTAAATGAACTTAGATTGTGATTCATGGGTACAAAATGCAACATTTTAAGTAATATTTAGTCCTGATTACTTGGTTGTTTAAGTGAAGACAGCATTAGGGTTTACAGTGCACTTACTTAAAGTTTCACTATTGCTTTAAAATTGTCCCTATGTTACCAACTAGAACACTCTATTACTTGTACAAACCAGCATTATTCTCAAGTCATTTCAGGTTATAAATCCTTACAGCTTCCTCAAATACGTCTGAATTTCTGCACTTTCAGCTGTTCGCACATTTACAGGATGGAGAATAAGTGTCTGCCAGATAGCTAAATGTAACTCTAAATATTTATTAAGGGGCGTTGTGGACATCGTAAGTCTAAACAAAAATGATTTCAACTGAAAGTCTTTATTGATTCATTATTCATAGCGGAAGATTCACTGATGCTCTACAAAGGGAGTGGCAAAACAAGAAGAGATGTACACGCAGGCTCATCTAATGTTCAAATGTTCCAACTTTTGCTTGATGCTCTTTAAGTACATTTTTAGAGAGAACAGAAAACATATCTATCTTGCTGCTTCAAATCTGCTTCCTAATCTGATTTTCATATTTCGTATTAAATCAAATCAATTTTTAGATCCTCACATGTTTTCTTATCTTCTAGACTTTGGAATTTGGCAAAAAAAAAAAAAAAAAACATTTGAAAGCAAATGATTTTTTAGAAGTCTGCCTGAAAAGAAGAATAATACAATAAAAACTGTATTTTATATTACTAGAGTACATTATACCAGACCCCACAAATGGGGCTTGCAATTAAAGTTTCAGTCATGAGGGTTTTTTCCCCCTTAATCCTCGACGTCTATGACAGTTCTATGGAAATAAAGGTCTTATAACTTTTCTCAATTGCAATTCATTAAAGTGCTTCCAGACCGTAGAATGTGGAAATGATACACAGATTCCTGTACTCTTTTTGTGTACCATAAAGAACATACCATGGATAGTGATGGCAGAGGATGAGATGAGAAAAAAACTCAGAAAAAGCCCAGTTTTTAAAAAATCTTAGAAAAAAACAAACTCAGTGAAGCCCATTTCCAAGGAACAAAATTACTCACACTGGTGCAAGGCTAAACAGGATATAACGTTTGTATTTGTACATGATCATAACAATTAATGATACAGTTGTAAGATTGTAAGATTTTCAGCTCGATTATGTTGTTGTATACGAAAATCACCCTACGCACAAGAATTCTTTGTTCATGAGTTGAGATCGGCGTCTTAGAGCACATAATATGACATGCTCACTGAAGGCCAATTTAGTGCCATTGTGACCAAAGACATTCGATGACAAAGGCAGTGTCAGAATTTTTTTTAATTAAAACACCACGATGCTAAAAGTCACCAATAGGAGGACAGCACAGAATAACGAGAAAGTCATGAAACAGCTACAAACAAATAGAAATACAAATTAATCAGATAAATTAATATAGCTTTACCAACCTGCATGCCCGGTCCCTCGTGCAGTTTGTTGCAAAGCTAACACATATGTTAATGGACAGAAAAAATATCCTAAGTATCTCAAGCCTCCGTCACTAATGGCTCCAGAGTCTTCCAGTTTTAAAGTTATCTATTTTCTCCACAGATAACATGCTGCTATTATACCAAGGGCTTGTTTCTGTTTATGCGACCTTGTTTTCTGCACGTGCCCAGATGATGTAAACAGTCCATATTCATTTTCTTTCTGTTGTTAGTGGATCTTCTTCTTACAATCTGACATGGAGAATATGTTAGTGCACAATCTGTTACAGAATTTGGCTGAAACGCACGGTGTAAAACAGACTTTAATGGGCGTGATGTGGTTTAGGACACAGCCTGAAGTTCTGACTGTGTATTACTTGGCACTTGCAGACATGAGATTAATGCTCACACCGTTTAATTAATCCGCTTACATGCTGGAGCTTAAAAAATAATTGAAGCTGTATTTGTTCGTAGTGGTTGCTCTGATTCTTGGTAGTTGAAGTACTACAGTGAATCCTATTAGGATGTATAAATGTATATACACTCATCTCCAGAACCAAAATGTTAGGCTCCAAAATCCTTGGTGGTTAATTAATTAATTGGTTAATTAATTGAAAATATAAGAGAAATCTGACATCTAATTGAAGTAATTTTATCTAAGAAAATAAAAAAATACTCATAATTTTTTTTAACAAAGTCCCATACATTGTTATTATTGGCACGGCTGCATTTACTACATTGAGACTTGTGCTATAATGTTGAGAGTATGAGAATACAGAGAAAGGAATCTGAAAACCTCTAGGGTCCTTTCTTGTGGATTCTCCTCTATAGTTCACCCTAATGTTTTTCAGAGCAGAACTGTGATTATTGAGACGTTCTGTCTGGATTTGGACGTACTATACTGTAATTTAGATCATTGTCCTGCTGGAAGATCCAAGCATGACCTAGTTGTAGTAGCAGAGGCAGCCAGATTCATGGAGTCCATGATGACTTGTATCCTAACCAGTAGTTTTCCAGTATTTTTGAAGGAAAAACAGCTGCACAACATCACAGATCCTCAACCATACTTGGATTCTTTTCTGTGTAACCGTCCTTCTTTTTACTGCAAACCCACCTTGAGTGTTTGTTGCTCCGAAAGCTATATTTTTGTCTCATCTGACCAGTCAGAGTTTCAGCAGCCGTGGCTGTAACTAGCTATTAGGACACTGAGGTCTGGACATCTGTAGTTTCGGAAGGTTTTGGGGTTTTTCATAGCGTTTAGTTGTAAAATTCAATGTGGAAACTTTGCAACGTCTTGAGAAAATGGCAGAATGTAGTTTACTGTGTAGAAAACTCACATTCCAAGACAGTGATGATTGTTTCTCTACTGACCTCAGAGCAGCTGAAGAGGACACTTTAGGTTTGCCCATAGACTCAATCATCTATTTTCTTTAGTGCTCACAAGACAGTTCTTTCAGACTTTAACTTCTTGTTGAAAGATATGCATATCCGACATAGCTATGATATAAATGTTTGTATTTACGAGAGAGCACATGATACAAATGTGAGTGTTTGAGATGAATTGTATCTCTGCAGCAGGGCTAACAATGTGTCTGTGATACAAGTCGAACAGTGGGAGGTTTTCTTCTCTCACCTGCTCTGCTTTTATTCTGCACATACACTCAAAACATCTTTTTCTGTTTGAGAGATGAGCTTGACAACTGCGCACACATTCTCCAGTAAAGCAGACAGAACTTGATGTACAGAAAGTGTGAGGTGAAAAAAGGGCGCATGGAGAACAAAGAAGGGCACGATTTAAAACAGTTAAAAATAACTAAACGGCACAGTGTATTAGTAACATACAGTAACACAGTGTACAGTATTAGTCATATTTTACAGTGTAAACAGTAATTATTAGTGTGATAATTGTAATAATTATCTAACGTTAATAGCATCTAAATATGATACATAAATAAAACAACAAGCAATACTTTTGGGGGAATTCAGAAAAGGTAATTTTTAACCCTGTTGCAGAAGCAAGGGAGAAAGGAAGGATGAGAGAGAGAAAGAGAGAGAGAGAGAGAGAGTAAGCCCAAATATTTAACTCATTAACTTTAACCGGTCTTGAATCAGAGCAGTTTAAGGAAGTGTAACATAGCAAAAATGAGAAATTAGCAATTGGTGTAATACACATTGGTCACATTTCTGCAGTGTCTACCTCACTAAACTTTTTATTCTGGATACGGCCCTGCCAGAAGCATCCAGTGAACTCTAGGTGCTTGTGATTCTGCTTAGGTGAAAGACAAGGATTTTCTTCTTGCTTGCCTTCCACATACTGTAGTTTATGAAATAGAGCTGGTGTCTAATTGTACATTTCCAGTCCCCAAAATGCTGCAAACCTCGAACCATGATTCCGGGAGATATTTTTGCCTCTCTAACCATCCTCCTCACTTTCCAGCCAGGTTCATTGCAGCTCTGGTTGTGTTAAATCTCTTAATTATTGCCCTAACATGTTATGGTATTTCAAACGTGTAGCTATTTTTATAGCGATTGCCTGATTTATGAAGATCAACACTCTTTTGTCTTACTTCATTTGTGTATTCTCTAGTCTTCCACATGTTAATGAATAGCTAAGGGAATATGGCCTATGTGTCACCTCATATTTATATCGTAGTAAAACAGGAAGTCATGGATAATTGATTAAGAGTCAATACACAATCTGGGAACTTCAATCACATTTTGTTCGTAAGAATTTCTCAGGCTACCATCAGTTGTAATGTGTGGTTTTGTTTTTAAAAATATTTTTTTAATGTCTTTTATGTCATAGAAGAAATTTATTCTTTAATGTCTCAAATATTTTTAGTGTAAGATTATGCTTGTCATTTTTTTGACTCATCTTAAGGAATGACACCAATATTTCAAGAGCTGACTGTATAATGTAGAGACTGTAATATTGCTGTCTGATGAATCTAATGTAAAGGATTAAGGAAATGTTATTGTGCTTATTTGACATTTACCAGTAATAGACTGATCTATTAATGTTATATTTCATTGGTTCAATGATTGTTATTTTGATGAGAGGCTATGAGGCTAAAAAATATTAGGACATTCACATGCCTTATTGCCTTGTTAATAAATTTAAATGTATTGATACTAAAAAATAAGACTTTTGAGGAGTTGAAAAGGAAAAAAGGGACAGGAAAACGGGAAAAAAGGAAATGGTTGCATCCAAATCATGGAAAAGCAGTAAGAGAGCAAAGGCAGCCAGGAACATAAGTGTGCAGGATAGCTGATGCATAAATTCTGCTGATGAACATGAGTTTTTTTTTTAAATCTGAGTTTGATTTCTTTTTTTTTTTTCTTTTTTCATGTGCAGTTGATATTGATAACCTTGACATTCACTTGGGCTGGAATGTAGTGTGTAGAAGTGTGCTGTGGTGCCACCTAGTGCTTGTGAATAGTAAAACAGCAGCAAGGTGATATTGAGCTTTTCTATAGATAACATTACTGACCTAAATGTTTTAATTTTCAATGACACAGATTTGCGACAACAAAAAAAAAACCCTCCATGGAGATGAATTCTTTAGAGCTTTCCACAATGATTTTGAGAAACTAAATTTAATATTAATTGGTTCATGTACTAAACTGAAGAAGAAGTAGAATCTAACCCTGTCCACAGTTTTGATAGTAAGACTCATGCAGGACAGACATCAGAGTGCCACCTTATGCACTGATACCAAATGTTTATGATGAAATGGTTTTTAAAATGAATAGTCGCTAATGTTGTCCTGGTCTCTCCAGCTGTCCACTGCAACCTGAGTCAGAATGGGATCGATCACCAGTTGTGTATGGCGGATGCGAGCTCACACGTGGAAGAGGAGTCTATAGATCAGGGCCCAGGACTGAATGATGACAGCTCGGGCTTTCAGCAGGACAGTCCTGATTTCCAGCGCTGTACTCCACCACAACGCTCCGTCTCTGAATCTGAGCTCTCCAAGGTAAACAACAGAGACAGAAAACCCACAAGCATCCACGATCCTCTACTAGTGCTTTCTCCAAACTGGAAAATATATCCCCAAACCATAAATGGTGGACAATTTTAGTCCTTAATTTTGTTAAAGTTTAATCTAAAACTGACCTTATTCTAAAGGTTTTAGGTCAGTATCATATAAAAATCATATAGAAATCATATTATATCCATATCACTGCAGCAAAAGCATAAAATATTGCAGCACAGTGCAGAATAATCATTAGTGATGCATTGCTGAGCTTTACTTCTGTGCAGCAGTTCTTTATTTTGGTGTTGAGAACTAATGGATACTATCACTTCCTCCTCCCCATCTAATGCTGATGGAGCTTTTCTTGGACTTAGAAGTCTCTTAGGTATGCTTTAAAATAAATTACCCATGGCCATATACAGTGATGATCTGACACTATGATAAATCATCTACTTATAAGCCTTTGTGTTTTTTAGGAAAAAGACAAAAATAGTGCTTGAACATCTTTGCTGCCCGTGTGTATTTCTGTACAGGAAATAGAGTCTATATTTTTGCAAACTATAGTGAGAGACAGGGCCTGAGCAGCACACATGCACAGGAGCATTATGGGCCGTCCCGCATTATGACAAGGTAGTAATACCTGCAGCATTCCAGCTCTGTACAGGATTTTGAATTTAAATTCCAAGCTTCCTGGTGGTGGCTCAACAGTTAAGACTCTGGGTTACTGATCAGAAGGTTGAGGGTTCAAGCCCTAGCACTGCCAAGCTACCACTGTTGGGCATCCTGGAGTGCTATATCATGTTTCCTAACCAGCTGCAATGAAAAGAATTTCACTCTGCTGTAGTGTGCATATATGACATATAAAAAAATCCTGCTGTTCAGGAGTGATTTCCTGACAGATGTTTGCTAGTTAGATACATATTATTCAGAAATAAATTATATAAAACTGACAAATCAACATTTTGTGTTTTAGTTTGATGTAGGTGGATAATGAAATCTATCTGGATATCCTCTTTAGGCACCATTTGCTTCTTTTTTTAATTAAAAGTATAACACTTTTATGCTCCTAACAGATTGTTAAAGGGATAGTTCACCCAAAAATGAAAATTCTGTAATCAATTATTCACCCTCATGTCGTTCCAAACCCATAAGACTTTCGTTCATCTTTGGAACACAAATGAAGATATTTTTAAAACCTGGGAGATTTCTGTCCCTCCATTGACAGTCTATGTAACCAAACCTTTCAAACTCTGAAAAGTTCATAAAGGCATCGTAAAAGTAATCCGTGTGACTCCAGTTGTTTAATCCCAATTTTCTGAAATAATACAAATGCTTTGTGTGCACAAAAAAACAAAAATTAAGTCTTTATTCACAAAATATCATCACTTCCACATAGATCTCCAACGTGCGTTCATCAGAGAACCACGATGCATGCGTGTTGTATTGACATGAGTGCAGACGTTCTCACGATACAACCGGACCCGGAAGCGCTGCACTGTTTACAGCAGAGGAAGAGGGACGCTGTACTTAAGCTTTGTTCGTTACATTCTAAGTTGATTTTGCATTAGGTCTTGGTTTATTTTTCAAAATGGTGCTAAAGTATGCATTTCCTGGATGCCAGAACCTTGAGAAACTTCCTCTGCTGTAAGCAGTGCAGCGCTTCCGGGAACTATCCCTTTACCTGTTGTCTGTTAAAGCATCTGGTTGCGGTTGTATCTGGTTTAATAAAATGGTTTACTGTCCTTCTAGTGGATTATTAACACTTGGTGGCTGTGAGTATTGCTGCTCAAGCTTGGCAAGATCAGATTATAAAACTTTGTCATATTTTCCTTTATAACATTGCGACAAACGCAGAAAAATGAGAAAATGTAGTCTTGGTTCTCCAATGTGTCTGTGTGTAAATATTGAGGTTAACTAGATAAAAATGCAGCTTGCCTACCAGTGCTAATCATAGATGAATCGTAGAGCAGCCACTCTGCTAATTCTCATTCCTTTCACGGTATAAAAAAAAACATGATGTAGAACTACTCGCTGTTGAAAGATATAAACTACTGCACTTAAAACAGTGTATCTAAAATATTAGATGCCGTTTTACTCACAGTCTCTCAGGCACAAAGAGGCTGAGTGAGCAGGTAGAAGGCAGTTCAGTTTCTGTGCTCAGGGTAAATTAGTTGATGACTAATCTTGTTTGAGAGCTATAACAACTGTAAATTAGATTTTCCACAAATAGTCCAGATAGCAAACTCTGACTTTTTAACCCTGTTATTACTAGGATTTGCAGTGGTTGTTCAATGTGGTTCATATTTTGCACAGCGCATTTTGTGCCCCCACCCCCACAGTATACCTCAAGAGCACACAACATCTCCATCCACCCCTACATGTACTAAATGTACAGACGGGTGACAAATTAAAGGAAAAAAAGCAGTACCACTTTGGTACTTTGCTGTGAGAGGTATTGTGCTGGCATGGTCTGGGTCCATTTTTCCTCTTAGAGTGAATGTTCACTGCAAATCAATACAAACTTCTTCTGACTGATCACCTTTATACTATGATGAAACATTTCTATCCTGATGGGAGTGGTCTCCTCCAGGATGACTCCGCCCCCACCCACAGAGTATGAGGGCTTAAGTGAATGGTTTGATAAGAATAGACATGATGTAACTCATATGGTATGGCCTTCACAGTCACCAGATCTCAACCCAATGATTGCTTTCCTGTGGGAGATTTTAGACCAACGAAGCACCAACTGAGAGAATATCTTTAGGAAGAACAGCCTTTTAACGCAGCTTTTAACGCAGCTTTTATTCAGCCCTCCAGTACAGTTCCAGAGACTTGTAGAATCTAGCTGTTCTGGTGGCTCGTAGTGGCAAACCTTACCAAGACGCTTTATTTTGTTGGCTACTTTAATTTGCCACCCGTCATTACCTCCTGAGAAACAAGGGGAAAAAAAAGTGTCTTTCAGTTTAGTTTTTTTTGTTGTATTTTTATTTTCTTTTATTTAGAATTAAAAAACCATTTCATAATTTAGATTTTTTTATTATTATTATTTTAGTATGTCCACTGTAGGAGAAGATATTAACATACAAAACAGTCAAACCTGGACAATACCAAATGCAAAGCTTTCAGTGATACAGTAACAATAAATTTAATCTTCTTTCATTTTGTATTCGTTTTACTTTTTTATTTTCATTTAAATTTAATGAAGGATAGAAATATTAACCTCCAACCATTTGAACATGTTACTGGGAATAGACATTCTGTATTGCCACCCTGTATCTAAGTAAAACACATATGATCATCCTGTAAGTAAGTAAAACATACAACAGCACATTTGATACTTTTATTCATATACTTCAAGTTGAAATTTACCCTGGTGAACCTAACTGTATATGTATATCACCTTCAGAGATCCCGATGTCTAAGAACGAGCAATATGCACATGAACATTTAAAAAAAAAAAAGAAGCATCTAGCAATACCATAGCTCTCATTGCAAATCAAAGCTGATACAAACCTCTTTATATATCAATGCATTAACCTCTGGATATAACAATGCATTAACCTCTGGATATAACAATGCATTAACCTCTGGATATAACAATGCATTAACCTCTGGATATAACAATGCATTACAATGCATTAAAAGGCTTTAATCCATCAAGTCATAATTACAGACTGCTATGATTATAGACTGTGTATGTTTATTACTATTGTTATGTCATTTTGCTCTTTTTATACATAAACCTACTCATTTTATAATTAGAATGTATTACTGAAGAAGTGTGCATGGAGACAGTGATGGTTGGATATGAGAAAGATACTAGCTTAAAGGTGAACTGCTCGAATACACCACACGATGGAGCTCTACTTTCATTTAAATGATCATCATTCTAAGGGATGGGTTTTTGGCTGTGATCCAGTGTGGGGCTCCTTCAGATGAGCACCTCTCTCTGCTTTCTGAAAGTAAACCACTGACATGCTAAAAAGGAATCAATATTTCAAGTGGTTGCACCAGAGAAAAAGGATTCACCCGAATATCGAAGAATAGCCAGGTCATAAGACTGTTTGCCATTTTTGCAATGTTTTTCACTTGATTTTTTTTTTTTTTTTTTTTTTTGAAAGGAAAAAAATTAGGTATCCAGTTCTAGTTCTGAAAAAAGTATTTTCTTATTGTAGATTAGTAATAAATGTGATAGCATGTAGTTTTTAATGTTCTCTTGATATCTCTGAAATCTTGGTGTATTGACAGTGCTCTCTAAACCTCACAGATGGTGCTGATTTATTCAAAGACTTGAAGCTGATTTGGCTTTGTTGCTATAGGAACATGGAAATACCTGCGTCGTGCAATTATGCCAAGGACTCTGAGTGTGTGTATGTGTGTGCGTGTGTGTGTTTTTGTGTGTGTGGTAATTGTCCCCATATCCATCTCGGCTAATATGTGTGAGTGACTAAGTGTATTTATTTGTGTATGTGTCTGAGCAAGAGCTATTTCCACTCTGTGTCCACGTCCTGTCCCTTCCCCACAGCTCTCTCGAGCTATTATTTTAAAAGGAAGGAAATCCTGGTACAGTGAGATTCTTTTTTGGAGCTACATGGGTACACACTGCAGCCATTCTTTAAAACACATTTCTCTCTTTCTCCTTCCCAAATCAGTGCCTAGCACAACACTGTAACACACATTAGGAAAATGCGCTCACAGGTGTGTTCTGTTGACAGCTGTGTTAGTTCTGAATTAGCACGCCTGTGAAAACAAGCTGGAGCTCTAGCGACGTGCTCAGAAGAGTGTGATATCCCAAGATATCAGACGATTGTTGGTCTAATATAGATAACAGCCATACCAGTAAATGTGTTATGAATTTGGTCATAGTACTCTACACACAGCAAAAACTGCTTTCTTACCAAGTGAAAATATCTTGAATATAGTCATACATATCTAGTATTTCCTATTATAAGACAAAGTACAACAAACCAACTATAAGATTATTAAAGCTATTTTGAGGCATTTTTACTCATTTTAAGCTTTAAACTTTTTTAAATATATATTGCAGATAATTTTGCTTCTTTCTAGAAATAAATGCTCAAAATGAGTCAAATTATTTGCCAAAAGAACAAGACTTTTTCAAGCTTAAATTAACAAAAAAAAAAAGAAATAGTTTTCATAATCTTATATTTGGTTTATGGTAAGCTTATAATAGGAAATACTAGATACATATGATATATTCAAGATATTTTCACTTGCTAATATGTAATTTTTTGCAGTGTAGTACTATGCAGTATCATATGTCAAGGGACCTAAATATTTTATTCTCTTGATCATACTGCGCTTGTTTAACAGCGCCCACTGCATTGCCAAGCAAGTTGTAGCAAAGTCAGAACAAGTCCAGATGGCACACCTTGCCAAACAGCACTCATAAATAGTACAAACACCATAATTTATAGAGTCTGAGAATCACTCAAGTACTCTTACTGCTCCCAATTGAGGATGACGATGACTCAGACTCATGCCAGACCACATGGGTTGTGATCAAGCAGCATTCAGTCTGTAAATTTTGGTGAAGATAGACCATGAGCTCTGAGTGATACGCCTGTTAGTTCTGCCCAGGAGGTAGCCATAGTGTGTATGAACTTCATTTAATAGAAGAAGGCTCATCTTCACGGCAAAAAATGACATCTTAGCAGGTGAAATGATCTTGAATATAGTCAGATTTATCTAGTATTTCCTATTATATGATTAAAATAAACAAAACATAATGAGATCATTAAACTTAGACATTTTAAACTTTTGACATTTCAAGCTTCAATATTATTGGCAGATAATTTTGCTTCTTTTTCTAAATAAATGCTTAAACTGGGCAAAAATATCTATATTATTTCAAGCTTGAAATTGGTAGTAAACGCTTGCCACTTCATCTTCCACTATTTTATATGGCAAGTTGCACAAACTACTTAAGCATTAAATCCAGATCCTACTGTGGGATCACTGTTTTGCATGAGACGCCAATGCTTTAGTTGCAGAGGACCCAGCCACGTGATTTCAGAATGACTGCAGGGATCCTCTGGCAGTTTTGGTATTTCATGCTTTAGAAGCTTGATCACACTCTGTTGTGGCACAAAACAGCCCTGTGTTCTGGGCAGCTGTGTTAGCACCAGTGTGCTTCCTGCTGCATCTCACATAGCTCCTTCTTTCCCCATTTACGGGCTTTGAAACGCAACTCTGCAGGAATAATATGCTGGCACAGTCAAGCATCTAAAGGCAATCTGTTGTTCTGTGTGTTTTGCTCTTGTCTCAGATAGAACGAGGCGATCATTTAATAGCTCCTCGGCCTGTGTGCCAAAGACCTGTCCAGGCACCAATGGCAGCTGGTGAAGCATATTTTTACAAGACTCCAACAAATAGCATTTGTACCAACCAATCTTGTCTCGTCTTCTGCTTTAGCAGCCACAGATATGCCCCACCCTGTTGCTATGACTGCCTTCACTTGAATTTGTACCGTCTATAAGATATTCTCTGCGAATATTGCATCTTTTATTTCCTTAAGGGGCAGTAGGAACTGGGCCAGCTTCTACTCACCAGTGTGTATAATGGTTTATAAATCAGCATGTCAGCTCTTATATAAAGCTTCCTCAGCCTGTACCACTAATGAGAGGAACAGACTCATGCTTAGCCTTTATGCATCTGCATTCTGCATCGATCACATGCCTAGGGTTTCTGCATCTGTAGGTGCAGCCAGTAAGCCTGCCTCTTTATCAAGTCGCAGCTTTAACAATTTCTGGAATGTGCATTAGCGGTCATCGGAGAAATCAGTAAATTGTGGAATAGCCTAGGCGGATGCAAGGGCGGATGTACTATATATGGGTTAGGCATGTGTTCAGGGCGTCAGTCTGTAGTGTATTCGGTGCTGCTGCTGTTCTGTGCTCCTGCTTTCCTTTCTGCTCTTCAGTCTGCTTCTCTGACAATCTACAAACACTCCCTGCCGAAACGAGCATCAAATTCAAAAGAGAATGAGACAATTATAGAACATCAGGGCCTGTACATGAGGCCCCTGTACTAGGCTCTTCAGGTACTAGGTACTTCAGGCTCTGTCCTTCACTGTGACAGGGACTGCTTAGTGGAGTCTTCTGAGTACCTTTGTTCCTGCCGCTGCAACACAGTAAAGGAGCTTACCTTATTCTTCCTAGTGGGTTCTGTAGCCATATGTGCTCGTAATGTCATAATGCCTGTTGCAGATCTTCAGGTTTCGAACAGTGTGGGCATTGATACTGTCCGTCATCTACTCTATCAGAGCATGGCAGTACAAACAACTTGCCATCCTGCCCTGAAGTACACACTATATTGGGAAAGTTTTAATAAATTAATAATTTTTAATAATTTATGCAAGCTATAATTTTTTGAACTTGCTAAGATTTTAAGATTAGTCACTCTGCATCCACAGTACAGAGTAACACATTTTCTGGTTACTAAGAATTTTTTGACCGTTAAGACAACAATTTTACTCTGAGTGACTCAATGCGAATGATACATTCTGGCCCAGATCATTATTGATGCTGTTGGCTTTCAGTGATTCTGACTTGAGAAAAAGACGTGCATTAGACACAGAAGAGTAACATTCCTCTGCATTAGACTCTGAAATGATTAGAGATATTGTGGGCGCTATTATTATATCTTAGTTGTCAGCCAGCTGGTTATTTCTAACACTACAATATCAGTGCGAAATCTCAAAAATGTAATTTAATATTACAAAAATGTAACTGTGATGCATTGTGCACAATCAGTTTTTATGCAGAATATTATTAAATCTTTGTATTAAATATCACAGCAGCACACCCAACCATGATTTTATTCTAATCCCTCATTTTTTTACAATTATGTCCATCTGAGTCAGGTTACCATCTGCACCCCACACACACACCAACTCCACAATCTTATGCTTTTGCTATATGATCACCAAAATAGAGTACTGTGTGTGAACAGACGGTGCATATAATTAATACAAACTTTTGTCTTCTCTGTTGTCCAGTCAGGGACAGTGAAACTGTCCAAACCGGTGGCTTTGTGGACTCAGCAGGATGTGTGTAAGTGGCTGAAGAAGCACTGCCCAAACCAGCACCAAGTCTACAGTGACGCCTTCAAACAGCACGATATTACAGGTACATGCTCTTCCTGTCAGTCATCGCATAATGAGCCCAGCCAAGGACACACACACACACACACACACACACACACACACACAAACACACACTGCTTTAATTAACTCATGCATAATGACACAAATTTCCACTGCTGATCTGCCACAACCTCTTGGTTGAGACGTGATCACAGTATATTTATCATCTCTGTAGTACTTCAGGATGTGATGTAGTTTTATATTGATTAATATTCAGTGTTATTCAGTGTGAGTGTTTGCAGTAATTTGATAGCGATGAGGAAACTGATTATGCAGGTTTAAGACAGCATACTTTAGCAAGCTACAGACCTGACGACACATTGAATAAAATTTGACGTTTAATTGAACAGTGATCCAGACTTGTAAAACAACTAAAACAGCACCTAGTACATTGTATTACTTTTATTCCTTTTGCACTTTCCCATAATCAGACACCACATTTTCACTGTCGAAGAAATCCATGACAACTTGGGGTTTCCTTTTTATATTTTTTTGTATGATATATAAACAGCACTCACTACTGAAACGATTGCGTATCCTTGCCTAAATCATTCTAATGTGTCTCAAAGGATCACGATTACACATTGTGTTAAGGGTCTGGTCAATGCACATGCCAATTAACAGTAATTTATGCAGAAAATATGCGAGCAACTGAGTTCCACTGTCCCGCATTAATTAACTGAATCTCGTTAACAAACGCCATGCCTTACCAATTAGTGACACAATGCAATTTGCATCTCTCTCTCCAGTGATTGTAATGTGAAGTGCCACTCTACACACTTCATTAGAGTAAACAAAAGATTATGTCTCAGATGTACATAACAGTGTGGGAAAAACTTGCTTTGATCCAGAGCACGAATACAAATGGTACACTCAGGAAGTCACTGGTGTCAAATCTGGGTTGCTGTTTGACTTTCTCTTACATTCACATGTTTAAAGCGGAGGTTCTCAAACTTTTTGCAAGTGAGGACTCCTTTAACTGTACAATAAATTTGACCAACCCCAGAATATTCTGGCTATTTATTGGCGCAGAGGGTTTTTTATTCCTTAACTGTCCACCGATAGAACACATGAGGTCCAATTTGACATTATTTATAGGTCTAATTGTTTTGAGTTATTAAGGTTTGGATTAAACCCGTTCGATTTAAGTGACCAGTCAAACAGACTAATAACCATAAGAGGTCAGTAATAAATAAAAGTAATAATGATAATGAGGGGTTCTATCAAAATACAAAAAAATCCCTGGCCGTGATTCATGGACCCCACTTTAAGCTCAATCTAACCTAGTATTATTTCCCTTATAATAACTTCAAGATCAGTAGAAACCCCACCTTTTTAATTATAGGTCCATTTTAAAGCATACTGAGCTTTATGTACTGAGTATTTTGCTCCTTGGTTTCAGGTTTAATTAGGCCTCATTCTGCTCCCATGTAAGTTTGTGTTATTGTTTCCTAAATTCTACTTTTTAACATGGAGACTCATGGACTGGTGGACATACAATGGACTGGTGTCCCATCCAGGGTGTCGCATTCCCGCGTCGCACCCAATGTTTACATGATAGGCTCTGGATCCATTACAGCCATGACCATGAGAAAGTACATACTAAAGATGAATGAATGAAAATGAAGTCCCTCTAGAATCTTTTTATAACTAAGAATGTTGCTTAACTTTTTTTTGTATTAACATGTTTATCTTTACTTATCTTATCTTATATTATATATTATATATTATCTTATATATTTGCTTATCTAAACTTACATCTCCTCTTTTATCCTAAGCTTTTTTTTTTTATACACTATTTAGTAGTAGGTGGTCCCAGCTGCAGTTTGATCAATGAGCTACAGCCATAGTAAAATGAACATTCATTTCCGACTCACTGTAAGCCCATTTTCCGGGGTTCTATCAAGTCACGTCTCGCGCAGCACGTCCTCACGTACATACAATTAGCCTTCACTGTTTCAGAAGATTCCCATTTACTCAAAATGAAATCTCACAATTTCAATTTAGAAGACATACAGTGTGCTTGCTTTCGGGCAACTTGTTTCCCAGAGTGCAGACATAAACGTTCAGCTCTCTGTTTCTCACTGGTTCTGTTCTTCTCTCTTCAGACTCCCTGAGTTTAATTTCAACACTGAACTGTTATTAAAATTACATTAATACATATTAAGGCATAATTAGATATTAGTCCCTAATCTGCAGTAATTACAAAGACAGATCAGGCGAGTCATTTGGTAAATGAGTTAAGCACATATTTCTCATGGCGTAGGAGTAAAGAAAGTGCACTCTCCCTGTTAATGTGCTGATGTTCTGATTGAAGCAGGGCATGGTTTTTTGCTCTGTTGCTGCTACCGTGGCTTTTGAAAAAGAAAAAAAAAAACAAGAGTACAACAATAGCACAATAACCATTTATAAGGCAGGAGGGAGGAGGTGAGCTATAAAACTGCATTGAAAATAGGCACTCATTCACGTTAATGCTTTAATAATATAGTGAAGAGACACATGCACTGTTTTACTACATTCACAACAAGCAGTTCATTTTAGTTAAAAGCAGATGGATGTAAGATTTGGTTAATTTACCAAGTCTTGTAGAAAAATGATTGCAAGCTACTGATTGAAGAACATTTTGTAGCATGCTGTGCCATTCTCCACTGCACAGATTTTAACTGAAGGCTGTGAGACGCAAGTGATTCAGATTCAATGAGAATTCAGGGCTGCATCCCAAACCGCATTCTACATACTACATAGGCTACAGTGACATCATTTCTGGCACCATTTGTGTACTGACATACAATTTAGCAGCGCAAAGTTAGTGATACAGCCAAAACCAGAGGCTATAATTATCTGCTCCTGTCATCATAAAGTGTCTTGTGTTTTGAGAATAAAAACTTTATTGTGTACCAATAACACAGCCGGAAATATAAATGTAGGTGTGTCTATAGAGATGTAAGATTTGCCATTGAATTCCGACTCATTCCAGTGAGTCAGTTGGATCAGTTCACCAATAAGAGCTGACTCTTTTGTCTCTCAAACGGCTCTTTGCATTTTTTTTGTATTGTGCGTGCTGTGTCTGCACTTAACTTCAATTAAATCTGTGTATGATTCCTGTCCATATACCCCGTGTTCCTCTAAGAGAGGTGGCTGAGGGAGTTGACTCATTTACGAACGACTTATCACTATAAAGCCCACAGCATTGAGCAGAACCAGATTATTAAAGGCCCAAACCTAGCCCTGGATTATATTTACATGGTAAAACCAACATAAAGCCAGTAAGCAGTGATGCTTGTATTAATTACAGCAACTACAGCAATACAACAATCAAATGTGGCACTAAAGTTTAACTTTATACCATGAAAGTATCTGATATTCATGCATTCAGTCAAAAAGACAGTATACTGTAAAAGTATGTTTAAAATTACTGCTACCAGCAGAAAACACAAATTATGCTTAAAGCAGCACAGCCCAGAAAAGCACTAGAGAGTTGCAATTAGGTCTAAATGGAAAAATTGGCTGCAAGCTTCTTCAGGGCTGCCATGCAGCAGTACTTGAAAATGACATTATATTCTTGTAAAACAAAATTTCAGTAAATATTTTAGTCATCCAGTGATTTATATTTGTCCTTTAAGACTGCAAGCGTTTGCTCCTTTAGCCTATTAATAAATTCATGGACTTTTAATCCACTGTATCAGGGGTTGTCAACTAGTGCATCTAGCCTGGTCTGAATTGGACCAACCCAAGCAGTCGAAAAAATACTAGAGCAGAACCAATCAAAGTAAAGTTAAAGCGGCTTATCGAGAAAGGGAAGAGTTTTCACAGACTTCCACTGATTTTTCTTATTTCATTTACCTCCTCTGGTCTGATTCATAAAGTGTTGACATGGTTTATTCAGAAAAAAAGTTGATGACAAACAGAATGTTTAAAGATGATAGGACAGAGAAGTAAGTGTTTATTCTCCTCTTCAGTTTAAAAGCAGACTGTGAGTCTGGGTCACTTGTTAAAAGTGGTAATGTGACGCACCAACGTGAAACAAAACAGAACCACTTTAAATTGATGTGCTTTAATTGCAGGCGTAAACTAATCACTAATGCATGAAACATTAAAAGGCTGCCATTCAGTCATGTTAGTTGCTTATCTGGACCTTTGTAAACAAGAAAATGTGTGTGTCTTCGCTTTACCAAAGTTTATTTAAATACTGCTGCTCTATATTCTTGGAAACAGCTTGAAAGTAATGAGCATAATATTGTACATAAATCACTCTTATTTCCGCCCTGATTTTGTAAAATGGATCGGAGCCAGGATGTGACCTGTGTGTTTTGAACCCGACAGCACTGAGTATGAATTACTGTAACATGAGTGTCAGGGCGTCTTACAGTGGCTTAGGAACATCATGTTTTCCAGTATTTTTTCTCTCCTGACTCAGTGATAATTTTAGTTTCAGGTTTTAACAAAAAATTTACTGTAGCTTTAAATTGCCCCTTTTAACATCTACATTTTCACTACATGGAAACAAAATGATGGTTGTTGACTTTAGGAAGGATCTTAGGATCTACTCCCACACTATTATAAAATGCTCTGTTAAAAATATCTTGGTACAGTGATGGACAAACTGTTTTGACCCCAATGTGGTGTTTTTAAGAAAATACAGCCGCTTCAGTTTTCTTGCGGAGAATGAATGTTTAACCGTCACACATCTACACTATATGGCCAAAAGTTTGTGGACACATGACCATCACTCCCATATGTGCTTTTTGAACATCCCATTCCAGATTTAGCTCACCTTTGCTGTTATAATAACCTCTACTCTTCTGGGAAGGCTTTCCGCTAGATTTTGGAGCGTGGCTGTGGAGCTTTGTGTTCATTCAGCCACAAGAGCATTAGTGAGATCAGATACTGATGTCAGGTGAGGAGGTCTGGGGAGCAGTCAGTGTTCCAGTTCATCCCAAAGGTGTTCAGTGGGGTTGAGGTCAGGGCTCTGTGCAGGACACTCGAGTTCTTCCACTCCAACCTTCTCAAACCATGTCTTCATGGAGCTCGCTTTGTGCACAGGGGCATCGTCATGCTGGAACAGGTTTGGGCCTCTTAGTTCCAGTGAAGGGAAATTGTAATGCTACAGCACACAAAGACATTCTATACAATTCTTTGCTTCCAACAGTTGTTTGGAGAAGAACCATATATGGGTGTAATGGTCAGGTGTCCACAAAAATTTGGCCATATAGTGTATGATGACCTTTTTTTTATCGTAGCTTTGTTAAATCTGTTTCAACTTTTTTGTATCTTAGCATGATCCATTTGATTAATAAAAGTACACTTTACAGCATGGTGAAAGTGACATGTAAAATTATTGGAGTACGTCATATTCTTTGTGATTTACAGTATTTACAGTATATAAACTTTTTTTTATGAAAGCTAGTGCCATTTTGGTCTGTCCATTCCTTGCTTCAAGAGTTACTGCCATCAGGCTGTAGCTTAACACCGCCTTTAGGAAGAATTCGTTACGTCAAAGCTACTTTTATCCGTGGGCTATAGTCACTGCCCTTGTGAACATGTAGAAGGTTTGAGTCACTCTTGGTGAGTTTGAACTGGTATTGCTATGACATTTTGAATGCCTAGCATAGTTTGGAGGTGCTGTAGCGAGTGCTCCATTACAGCAATCAATTTTTTATGATCAGTCATATGGAACTTATACCTCAAATTACTGATTTAGATCCTCTTGGCTGTGATTCTGTCCCATGCATCCTGGGTTGTCAACGTGACAGCTTCTGTTTAGGCATTTCCTGTTCAGGGAATTTGTGTTTTTCCACACAACTTGACAAATTGCAGGGAGCACTGAAAAAACTAGAGCCTAGCTGCATTAACAGTGGTTAAAAAAGATCGTTGCATTTCTTTAGTAGCCTTCGTAAGAGCTTTACTTCTCTGAGGTTGAGCCCCGGCTGAGCGTAGCGTAACACATTTACAAGCGATCTGTTATGTGCTCCTGTGAGTTTATAGCATCACTAATAAGACCTCCATAAGAACTATATTAATACTTTAATTTTAGTGTTATTGTAGCAGAAGTTGATCCAATTTGGAGATTGCGCACAAGCTGGGCCCATCAGCCTCAGGGCTGTTTTTTGACAACCTGGAACGTAATCATATGTCATGAACCGGCTCTCCAAACTTTTTACATTAAAGCCCTGCAGATTTAATGTACACATGCGTGGATTTTGCTTAGGATGGGGGCTGCAGCAGTGAAGGGAGGGAGTTGAAGGCAGACAGGAAAGCCAGCCAGCTCTTCTGCTGTCAAGCTAAATGAAACCAGCTGGGATGCTTCTCGTTAACAGGCTGTACTCTCATGTCCTCACTGGAAAGCAAATGAGTCTGGAGCATTTTGGCTCTAGAGGGCTCACGCTCCCCTTGCCAAAAAAACAGTGGGGGGGGGGGGGATTTTTTACAGAGGGTGTGTTTTAAAAGCTGGGTTTATTTACGAGCCTTGATGATAGTTTTATAAAGGACCAGCATAAGTGAGGCACTCGCAAGCTGTCATTCTACACTCGCTCTTGGCTTGAGAATGAAGGAGAATCAGATGCCTCTTCTTTCTCTCTCTTCAGAACCCATGAGGTTGTTCAGGAGTCCTCTGTTTTCACTGTCATCCTATTTCTTTGTCATTCTGGAGTGACAGCTTGGATCTGAATATCCTCTAAAAGCAGTTGCATTCTTTTACAGCATTTTATGTGCTAGATGAAAAATTGTCATGAAATTAAAAGAGCTTCAGCAGATTGACTTGTGCCAGAACATCTATACAAAATTCTTTGTGTGTGTGTGTGTGTGTGTGTATATACATACATATGTGTGTGTGTGTGTGTGTATAGTTAGTTATATTATAATGTAATTCCAAATATATTGTTATTGTTAATTATTTGGTGGTTTTACAACCAAATAATTAACAATAACAATATATTTGGAATTGATTTCCCATAATGACGGGAAAATGTACAGTACATTAATTCCATTTTCAGGCAAACAAGCGTGTAGCACTTATTTCTGCAAGTTTAAGGTTCAATATTACAAATAAAATATGTAAAGATTTCATACAGTTTCTACTGTTTAAGACCTTTGTGTGATTTATGAGCAAGGACAATAATGAACAATAATGATGGGAAAACGTATTTAACAGAAAATCACCCAAAAGTAAAATCTGTACAGTAAAAATCTGTCAATATTTTATTTGTAATATTGATTCTTACATATTTATAGCATGTGTTCTGAGCTTCTCTGGTGTATTTTGATATACAGTTGTATTTGTGTTGGCTATTTTGTATGGGCTGAGGTGAAAAATGCAGTGTTCTGGCATGAGGCATGTTTGTTTTTCTAGGACTCAGGTAGGTGAAATTAGATATAACTGCAGTGATCTTATAAGTGCATGATGTGACATGCACAGCGCTGTTATTGTTGTTTTGGGTCACAAGTTGAACTGCTAGACCTCATGCATTATAATCAGCCCATTTTAGGAACATGGACTTAAACTGTACTCTTCCTTGTTGCTAGGGTGGTACCATCAAAGGTACATCTTTTGTATCTTTAATATGTAGCTTCCACCTTTAAAATAATTTAAGGTACACAATTGGACCTTGTACCTTTAAAGCTTTACTCTAAAAGCCAATTAAAGTTACACCACATGCACCTTCCTAGGTAAAGGATACATGCTAAAGTTACAAAAGATGTGCTCTTGATGGTACCACTCCAACAACAAGGAAAAACACAGTTTGGTTTCTGGACTCTAACATAGTCTTGAGCATACACAAAATTTGCATTCCTCATTGTTTTGTATACACAAGTCTCCTATAAACTTTAACAATTTACATAGCAAAGAATGAATTCCAAAATGGTGAAAAAGAAATGTGTATGTGTTCGACAACAATCCAGCATAAAGCGAAATCAGTGAATACTTTGAAAAGGTGTTGCCATGGACATCTTTGAAGAGAGTTTATGACATTTGGCAGAATAATACAACTTCGAGGATCCAGAAGCTGTACGGAGGATATGCAGAGGTTGGAGAGAGTTATAACAGCAAAGGGGGGCATACAAGATATTAGAGGCTATTTATATCACATTTAGGAATGGAGATGCAAACTTTTGAATTCCTGTTATTTTTTTGTTCACAGTTAATATCCTACTGTACAATATTTGACCATTTATGTTATGACAAATGATTCTCCATAAAAACAAATGTGCCTTAGTGTTCATTTTATCCTAAAGATATGCAAACTAAGTTGCATAAATACTGTCATGACTTTAAAATTAGGCTCGCAACATTGGCCTGTGTTTCAGCTGTGAAGACTTTTATAATGCAAGGATGTTTATAAGGTTTGGTTCCATCATGTTATACGAAATACAAAAGCAGGGTACAGGGAAAGGAGCACAGAAGAAAACTTTGACCTGTCATTTCAATTTGAAGAAGAGGGCTTTGTGTTCTCTAAGTGCATCACAGAGAGTCTTTCTGAGTTGAGGGACCTCTGTGTGCCTGTACAATGAGGGAGGTGAAGAACAGGCTGTTATTAGGTACTGATTACCGAGCAGTTATGGAGCTGCTCTCATTATAAAGGAGGAGCTCATAGTCATTAGAATAATGCCCTCCTTTTCTCTGTATTCTCCAGAGAAATCAGTATGTCATCAGAGGGAGATTTCCTGCTTGTAGGCAGCTGGGAGAAGGGGTTGGGATGGAGGGGTGACAGGTTTCTTTGGATGTGAAACACAATTATAGATGAGAAACAGTAAGCCTATTCTTATTGACATTTCTTCCCTCCTTCTTGCTCAGCCTCGCCTTCATTCTCTCCGCATTCATTTTTTGTCTTATCTGCGTCAAGATTTCAGTATCTTAATCCTTGTCAACCAATTTTGTCCTTCTATTTAATTATCAGTACAGACTTTGTCCTTGGAATGAGAAATGTGTAAGAATGAAAAAACTTTTTTGTGCTTTTATAGGAAAATATTTCATGATGGGGTGGTGTGATATGGATTATTTTCCTATAACAGCATATGCCAAAAGTATTGGTTCTTCTTATAACACAGCGATTTTCCTACAATTACATTTATTAATAAACAGCACGTTGTGCGTTTTAACTGTCTGTAGTTAATGTTGTGGAAAATCATCAAGACAAGTTAGTTCATGTTATCACTTACCTTATCAGATATTTCAATTCAATTTTATTTGTATAGCGCTTTTAACAATGGACATTGTCACAAAGCAGCTTTACAGAAATATATAAATTCCGGATATAAAATTTAAATTTATCCCGCACCAGACTCTTTTTTTTCTCTCTTGTAAAGTTAATAAGACAAAAGTAAAAACATTACCTGTTGGAGAGCAGCTGGAAAGTGTCCTCGGTCTTCTGTTCTGAAGACCTTCCTGTAGTGGAAAACTCACTGACTGTTACGGCGCTTTTTATTAAGTTTATTATAGATATTTATGAAATGTATTGCAATTTTCTTAGAGCATCCAGTCCTCAGTGATTGTTCTCACTTTAAGTGTGTTATATCTGTACATGATGCACATTACTGGAGGTTTAATAAAGTAGCCTTGGTGCTGGATGATGTTCATTGTGTATGCTTTTGTTAAAATGATGGGCCACCAGTATGCCTCCTGTGGTTCTGTCAAAATGAGTTTCTTAATTCAAATACTAATTCAAATTTAGAAAATATTTACCCATTAAAGTGCAGAAATCCCCATTTGGATCACCTACAAAACACCTACAATTTTTAGCATATGAGCTTTGTCTCTTGGTGTAGGAAAAGGGGTCTGTCAGTGGGGGTCAGTAGAAGTGTGTCAGTAGGAACTCTTCAAACTGAAATTTTTTCAGTTTGCTAGCATGGTTGTTGCTAAATTGCTGGAAAGTGATTGACTTAACATCAATGCTAAACATGGTGGCCTAAAATCTAAATTTACAGTTCCCTCCAAAATTATTGGCACACCTCATCAAGATTTTGCAGCAATTATTGTATAAAATAATTATACAGTACAATAATTACAATGATCAGTGTATATCTGCTCACACGTTCCCATGTCCAACCTTGTTTATTCACGTTCAGGCAATAAAAGTCTAAACACTCCTCTAATTACACTAATGTATAAAAGTCATGCACATGCATGCCTTTACATAAAACACATAAATCATTGCAATGATTTAATATTGATTTTTTGGTAGTGGGATATCAAGATGAGCAGAATCAGCAGGTAGTGTCTGGAGGAGCTCATGTGAGAATAGGAATTTAAATTAAAGCACTATTCTGCAGTCCAGGAGAGAAAAGTGTTTTAAATCATTTTCACAGTCAAATAAGCAAAAATAAGTGGATCTGGAAAGGAGAACACAAAAGTATTGGTAGGTAAATCACCTGGCTGTGTTCCCAATCAAAAAGCACGGACACTAAGACAATTACAGTCGCTCAAAACAAGAAATGCAGAGTTTCTTCAGCCGTACAGGAGTGCACAAATGAGTAGCACTACGGCACTCGTGACAAATCATGCATGCAGCTTGTTTGTTGAGCTTGTTGAGGTTTTAATGGAAAATCACTACATATAGGATTTTTAAATCCTGTTCTGTGTCTGAGCGATATGACCAAAAATTTACGGTCTATCATGCTAATTTTTCAAATTTAGGATTGGAAAAGTACGATCATTTTAAAATTTCAGTGGGACACTTCTCAATTGTGGTCGTGTCTGAGTTCATGCATGCAGAAGAGGGCAGATAGCTCTTTCCTCCAAATGGGTTACGCTGCCCTGTGATGCAACATGAGCAGCAGTTTGAAAAGATGCAGCTGACTGGTGTCTTTGAGGACGCACGTGTTAGCCTTCACCCTCCTTGGTAGCTGATGGGGAGAGCTGGCTGGGCGGTGGGAATTGACAGGTGATCAAACTGGGGAGAAAATGAGGAAAATTCCAAAATTTGAAGAAAAAAAAAAAAACTGGATCACATATCAGAGTATGCACATATCAGAGAAGATATGTCAATCAAAAGCATGTATCCAAGTGATTCTCACCACTCTTGGCAGTTAGGAAGGATGACATAAAAGCGAATATTTCCTTACCAGTCGCATTTGATTCCATATAGATTTGAGACACAGCTGATCTGTTTTACCCTTATTGTCTAACTTATTTTTGATGGATCTGCACAGGTGAGAGTAGGGGTGCAGTGAAAAAGCCATAATCACGGTTGTTGTGACTCAGTACATGTCTCCTCAGGGTAGTCTGTGGCAGTGCAGCTCCCATAGGCGCAATAGCTTTATTGCCTTTTATGGCTTTTTTCTCTCCCACTTGACATGCATTGTAAGGTGACTTAGTGCATTTGGATGAACTGCACCATCTTGCCTGTTTTTCTTTAGACTTAAGGTAGTGTAGCTTTTCTCCCACTCAGTGACATTTGATGTACACAGCTGAGCAGCATCCATAATGTTTTTATAGGACGTGTTTATGTGCTGAGCTCTGTTTTGAATGGCTTCATTCCCAGTTCCCTTTCTGCTTGTTTGGTTTATAATTTGGTGACTGTCTTTGAATCTCCTCACTTCATCTTCTCTTCTTGTTTCGTCCTCTATTTTCTCATATTCCCTCTTATCTCCCCTCTGTCTTCTCTTCTCCCTCTCTTCTCCTCAGTGCGCTAGTATTAACCATGGCTTAACTCATCCCATTCTGCGTCTTTCTGGGATTTTGAAGGCACTGAGTCAGAAAGAAGGAATAAGTTCCAGCTCCGGCTGCCAAATGAAGAGCTCGTCTGGCCCACGTCCATTTTATGGAGAAGCCTCAGTCTGATCACGTCCACCTCCACAAGAGCCCTCATTCTCTTCTTCCAATGTAGCATGGCTAAACATAGCACCCAGCCAGAAACTCATTGTAGGCGTTTTTTAAATGTCAGTAAAAATTTGATATGTCCTTTGACGCATCTGTTGCTCAGTGACAGGCCTGGAAGCACTGCTGTTGTTTCTATGCTTTTCTATCCATCAGTTATATTGTGAAAGTGTCCAATTTCAATAAAGCTTACTAAATAATGACAGTTTCAATCTCCTATTCTCTTTTACTGTCGCTTTTATTCTATTGTCATGCTTTCTTTGGTCTGTGCAGGCTCTGTAACCATTGCGCCCATTAAAGGCTTCCTGGACTCTTTCCACCTACTCTTTCTCATTCAGATGTTTTTTTTTTTTTTTTTTTTTTTTTTGCATTTCCACATTACGCTCTCTGTGGAAGAGGTGGTTGGCAATTATGGAGGCCTGATTTGTTAGGGAGCTTTAAGCAGGTTTGCACACATGCAGCGCACACTTTGCTCTAAATAACCGTCTGGCTGTCAACAACCACTGCTGGCGTAAATGCTTTTGCCGAGCAGGAAAATGGTCACGTCAGCATCACTCCACTGGCTAACACACTTTATAGATAATAGAGGCTGTGAGAATTTCACCGAGAGAGAATGTGAGAGAGCTGTCTTTGCTTGCGTCATCAAACAAGAAAATAGGATTCATGCGAGCTCATATTTTGTATCAGAGCTGAACGCTATATACTTAACAAGCTTCTAAGTGAATGAATGTGCAATGTCTTTTTCATAGACACAACTAAAATTCCAGTGTTTATCCCATACAAAGCGATGTGCCTCAAGCCAAAAGGCAAAAATGCCAAATATCAGATGAGGCAATGAAAATTCATGAGACTTGGATTATTCACTCTGCCCTCAGCAATGTCATTAAGAAACGGGAAATGCTGAGAAATTCAATGAACTTCATCTGACCTTGACTACTATGTTATCTGGAGCAAAAAAATTCCAGTTAATTTCCTTCAATTAACGTTTTTCCTTTTAATATATTGCAGGACAGAGACGAGTGCTAGACTAAAGTCTTTACATGCCACATAGACTCGTCTGCTCAGGTTCAGTTCACACTGCTCTTATTAGCCATGTTGAGTTACAGGGTGTTTTGTGTGCATACGTGGTAAATATTAGCTTTGTAATTACTGTTGATGTTCATTACTGTGCTGAGTTACGTCACGCGGAAGTAGTTTGATACTGAGTAAGTTCTTTCTGTCTGCAGGCCGAGCTTTGATGAGGCTGACAGACAGGAAGCTGGAGAGGATGGGTATCATGCAAGAGAGCCAGAGACAGTACATCCTGCAACAGGTCCTGCAGCTGCGCGTCAGAGAGGAGGTCCGCACCCTGCAGCTCCTCACACAGGGTACAAACACACACACACACACACACACGCGCACACACACACTGGATTTATAAATGAAATCATGTTTAACTAAATAATTCCTCATGAGTTGCATTGGGAAACATTTTCCCAATGTTGACATATTATAGTATACAGTACAAAAAAAATTACATCTTAGCAGGTGAAATTATCTTAATTGTAGCCACAATGTATCTAGTATTCTATTCTATTATAAGATTAGACAAAACCATATATAAAATTCTTAAACTTATTTCTAGACATTTTTTACTAATTACAAGCTTGACATTTTATTATTCTATTGTAGGATAATTTTGCTTCATTCTAGAAATAAATGCTTAAAATTAGAAAAAAGAGACTATTTCAAGCTTGACATTAATAAAAAAAAAAACATACTAGTAAATAAAGTTAACTATATTCAAGATATTTGCACTAAGATCATTTTTTGCGGAGAATGCGCTGGCCAAAAGTTTGTGGACACATGACCATCACACACTTATGTGCTTGTTGTGAGCATCCAATTCCAGATTTAGTCATTATTTTGCTGTTATAATAAGCTCCACTCTTCTGGGAAGGCTTTCCACTAGAGTCTGTAGCGTGGCTGTGGGGATTTGTGTTCATTCAGCCACAAGAGCATTAGTGAGGTCAGGCATTGATACAGTAGGTGAGGAGGTCTGGGGTTCAGTCGGTGTTCCAGTTCATCCCAAAGGTGTTCAGTGGGGTTGAGGTCAGGGCTCTGTGCAGGACACTCGAGTTCTTCCACTCCAACCTTCTCAAGCCATGTCTTCATAGAGCTCGCTTTGTGCACAGGGTCATTGTCATGCTGAAACAGGTTTGGGCCTCTTAGTTCCAGTAAAAGGGAAACTAAGAAGGAAGGAAAATGAAGGAAGATTGTAATGTTACAGCATACAAAGACATTCTAGACAATTGTGTGCTTCTAACTTTGTGCCAACAGTTTGGGGAAGAACCACACATGGGTGTCCACATACTTTTGGCCATATACTGTATGTCATATGAGCAATAATGACCAATAGGAAACCAAACAGGGAGGTTTAGAGCAAACCAATTAACTTTAAGCTGGCACCTCATTGAAAATGAAATAGAATAAAACGTATGTAATTTGTTTGTACTGTGTTTGTACTGAATGATGCAGCAAAATATACTGTTTGTGCAGGTTTAATTTCTGAGATATATGATCGAGAGTGACGTCACAATGCACACATCATATTACATCCCAGTCATCTCAAAATCAAACCATTTGTGCTGATTTGTGCTGTACAAAGTGCTTTGTGTCTGTTTTTTTTTTGGGATATTATACAACCACTGTGATATCAGTTTTGGTCGTTCACTTACATTGACGTGTATACCTAGAATATCTCAAAAACCAAACTGGCGCAATCAATAACCTTCAAAGCACAGAACAGCACAAACACAGCACAAACAGATGATAAATACATTTCACTTCACCTGTCATTAACAGTGTTAGTTTCTTCAACAGTCTCCATAGTCTCTAATGTAATGCCCTTTCAAATTAATTCATTTGTCAGTTTTTATAAAACATTCTCATGGACAGCTATCAATATTAAAATGCTTTGTTGTTGGAGAATAATTGTAATAAATATAAATATAGTGGAGCTACATAACAAGTTATCACATTATCACATATCTCTGGCAATTTTACCAGTTTTTTCCATGTGTTTCTATCAACTATGTTGAGGTTGAGTGAGAATTTTCAGCTTATTAATCAGTTATTCATCTTAAAGCATTTAATTCAATCGTTCAGTAGCTATGTTTACATGCACATCAAATTCCATGTAAGATCTATAGTCAGGTTGCAGCCATATTCCGAATACGATGTTTATATTGAGTTAAATGAGATGCCGTTACTAAATACCTAGCCTACAGCTAAGCATCTGTTAGTACCCACAATTCCTTGCAGACTGAGCATGCACATATATCTCTTTTCAGTGGATTTACATGCAACAAATTTCGATTAAAACAGGCATTTCCAGGGGTGGGAATTGGAATTCGGGGAATCAGAATATTGTCTTAATCTGAATCAGGCAATCGGATTGCAGCGTTTACATGCATGACTCAATACTAATTAGAATATTGGCAAATTCCGATTATTATCGGAATATTGGTGTGCCTGTAAACGTAGCCAGTGACTGCAGTGAAGCTACTGGGACTGGTAACATGACCAAAATAAACATGACCATGTGATTGAAAGAGTAGTTGATTGAAAATTAAAGAGGTACTAAGAGTGTTCCAAAAGCACAGTGGAGTTAGTAGACTACATTCAACACAACGAGAGGGATAAGCTATTTTGAAAGGTTTGGACTTGCTAGAATAGATGGGCAAGACTTTGCCACAGGCTGTGAAGAGTGCCATTTATATGACCATTGAGTAAATGAGCTGCAGGTAAGTCAAATGAACCAAGTAACCATGGAAACAGCTCAGTATTCTGGCTACAGGAACCTTCGCTGGTAAGTGTGATACGTGGATGTGACATCAAAGCTATGTCTCATATAACATACAATTTGTACAATTTTAGTGTGTCCCTACTGGTAAATTCAGGCATGTCTGGAAACTTAAATGGCTGATGCACCAAGTGAGAATAGAAAAGGTTTTAGGTGAGCATTCTGGATTTTAAAATTGCATGTTGTTTCTATAGAGCAGAGGACTTCAAGTAAACTTTGTGAAGGTCAAGCTACATAAAATTCCTTCCTTAGAAATAACATGCTTGGCAATAACAGTTACCTTTTAATGCTTAACTGTTGATGATTAGTTCATGGCTGTAAATAAGACTCGTTAATTTAAATTGGGTCTGTTTTATTTCTCATTGGTGCTTTACTAGCATCATGAATAAATGAGACATCTGTTTCTGTTGTCTTTAAACATTCTGTTTTCACGGAGGACTTGAACAAACCATGTTGTCATTTTATAATCAGACCAGAGAGTATAAATGAATAATAAATCTCTGAAAGTCTGCGAAAGCTCTTTTCTATCTTGATGAGATACCGTCAGTAATTTACATGAATCTGTCTGATTTCCCACAGTAGAAGCAGCAATGCTTTATGTTTTTAAAATACTAGCTGAACTACGGCCGGTTTTTGGCTGGCGGTAGTTAATTTGTCATTTTCTTTTAGCATTTTTTTTAAATGCATATATTACATAGTCAGGTACATAGTGTATGGTCTGGTAAGAATATGTGTGCTAGGTGTATGAGGTTGCACATCACACTAATACAGAAATAGTTGATGTTGTAGTGAAGGAAAGTGGAGGAACAAACTTCCTTAAGGATTCTGACATGCTGTATAATAGAGAGGGTGATGTGGGTTTGATGAATGCTGAGCTTACTTTATTCATTCATCCTGGACACCAGGGCTTACTTTAGGGACAGCAGGGCTTACTTTAGCTCCTTTCTGACTGTACACTGTTGGGAAACCTGTTGGTTGAGCTCATTCATTCTATCTTTAGCTTGTTGACCAAACATACTGTATAGTGGAAGAAGAAGTCGTAGGAGTGGACAGAAATGACAGAAAGATGCAATGTTTCATCAATTGCTATTAATAGTCATTGCAGTGAAACCAACAATTATATTTGGCTCACGTATTAGTAAAGGCAGTCTGGCTAAAGTAGTTAGCGTAAATATTCTCTCTCCACTAATGAACTTTGTGCAATTCCGGTGCTTCCACAGAATCACACGGATGGACAGCAATTAACCTTTACGGCTCGTTGGTCCTTGGAAGGAAAATAATTAGATTCTGGTTCAGTGAAAGCTAGTGAGGATGATTGGAATGTAATGGCTTTATCAGTTACAGTCAACCAAGCAGCAGCAGCCTCTTATTGTTCATGGCTCACGTAGCAGGCTACTGGGCAGAAAGAACGGATTCACTGTTGTCCTTCATGTCACTTCTGTCATCACTAGAGCTGACTAGCTTGAGTTCGTGCAGGCGCTGATGCAGATCAGAATGTGATCATGACGCAAAGCAGTGGGCAGCCGACTAAGAATAGCAATCTCCTACCATTTCAACAGTGCATTCAATGAGACAGATTAATTGAATTATCTTTGCACGTCTGAGGTGTTCCAAAAGCAGAGTCTGGTGCATCTTCAGGAAGAAGGATGTGCTGGTCCAGGACTTCTTATGAACTTTTATATAATTGTGTCTAAATGGCATTTCAAATTTGATTTAAGTGTCATCTGAATGATGCACATTGTGCCCGGAGGAAAGAAATTTTTATGTAAATAAATTCTTTATACCACTTATACCACTCTGACAAATAACATCTAAACATTGAAAATAAATAACAGGTTATGAGCATGAATGCCATGTGGCCATTAGTCTGGCCGAGCAGATGGCATGGACTGCATTGGTGCAGCTGTGTATCAGACTTATGTAAACTGCTTGTTCCTGATGGCTTTGATACACATACTTTTCATTAGTGTTTTATATAGTACCTTCAGATCTGTATCCATGACTACATCAACTAATCATCCACTTCAAGGCAATGTGTGGTTAGAATAATAATAAAAAAAAAAACGCTTTTTCTTAGCATTCACTTATTTAATGAATCCCAGCCACAGCCTGCATAAGAAGCAAAGGATGACTGTGAGATGACATGAGAGCATTTTTCCTTGTACATCCTTATTTTACCTTTTTAACTCATGCCTCTCTCTTTCTACCAAGTTGTTCCTGTTGCAAATACAGTCTAGTCAGAGGTGTAGGTGGTGAGGCGATTTCAGGTTTGAACCTCCCCTCATTACAATTCTATATTTAACCACCCTAGATGTCAAATGAATGTGTTCGTTAGTTTGATAAGAATCACATCTTATAGTGAGAAACGTGATTATCCAATCAGAATCATGGATTTTTTTCCCACTTTCTGTTTGAAAGCTACCAGCCAGCTAGCTAGACTCTGATTCTGAAAAGGGATTTCGAGCTGAAGTACCAGAGGTTTACTGTAGGAGGAGGTAAACAACTGGTAGATCAGGATATATAAGATAAAATATCATTTTCCCCTATTACTAAAATCATTTTCAGTGGAAATGTCATAAAGGTATTTTATGGCAACATTATTAATATGATGAGACTGGTAGATCAGGCCATAAATAATTAAATAACAAATTCAAGCCATCACTGCTATTTCCAATGTTTGGCATCAATCTAAACTGCATTGTCTAGATAATGTCTAGTAGTGTACTTTATAAGATAATCTTCATACACTTTAAAGGATATACTGATATCAGATTTGTATAGTTTAGCAAGGTCATCTGTCTTTAATCACACTGGACAGCGATCTTCACCGCAGACCATCAAAAGTCATTAATCACACCCACTGGTACACACTGTGTTACCAAGTGGCACTGATGCAAAAATGCCAAATAGGCTCCAAAAGCTTTTAAAAGCCAGAGGAGAAAAAAAGCCTGTGCTTTGCAGTGATTTACACTAATCATCATAAAACTTTCAACTCTTTCAAATACTTAGCTTCCAGATGTGTGAAATGCCTACAGACCATAAAGGGGTGCTGACCTTATAAAAATCTCAGAATGCTTAAAAAATGTTAGAATTTTTTTTTTTTTTTTTGCAAGCTGTTTCTCGTGCACTGAATGTCTTCAGGGTTTTTTTTAGTGAAGTGGGAGCGTTCTTGTTGTAAAAGTGTATCTCTCATTGAGCTGTGCTGAAAGCGTTGGGGTTTGATGTGGTTGTCTTTGATTATGCCATGTTTCGGTGTAAGTCACAGTTGTAATATCAGTTGTAGATGCTTTTTTTGTTGGGCTGGATGCTAGACGGTACACTCTGCAGTCTGTGATCAGAAAACATAGCTTGTGCTTCTAGTTACTCAGGATGAACAGGGTGTCCGAAAAGTCAGGAACCAGTGAGAGTAAAGCTACATATAAATAATTTTGTATTTACTATTTACAACTTATGCTCTATATGTTCCCCCTTACACTCCATGCATTTTCTCAGCTGCTGTATCATGTTTTTTGCAGACTTTGCTCAACAATTGAATGCTTAGTATAGCAAAAGCAGTCTATCTTAAATGGTTGTTCATTACAATTGTCTGTGTGTGTGTATGTGTGTGTGAAGGCTATGGATATGTGAAGTAGAATCAGCGTTCTTTGCTCTGGGGGTCAGGAAAGAAAGAAAAGCTGATTGGTGTTATTATCTGCCAAAGCCTAAGGCTCCACACTGGGAAATTCTCCCTGCGTCCTCCAGAAGGTCAGATTAATTTCATTTTTTTTAATTGCCTTCCTAGGCTTTCCCAGCAGAGACACTATCTCAGTACTGGGGTTTGGGAAGCTGTGATTATGTCTTACCAATGAGGAAAAAAAAAAAGATGGCAAAAAATAGTATGTCATATAATGCCTCTATGAAGAGATATTGCGTATAATGAAGTCTTCTATTCTGCTCAAGACATGAATTTAATAGGAGTCCAGTCTGGCCGATTTCAATGGTGTGAGTTCACAGGTTAGGCAGGTGTGCTGACTCGTGACTGGGGGCTCATTAAAGGGGGCATGAGTTGAGAATGTTGCAGTAGTAGTACTTGCACTGGTTACAGAAGGTTCCAGTTTATGGGGAATTAAATCTGACATGATGCATAGTGCAAGTGCAGAGTTCCTGCAGTAAATTAGCATCACATGGTGTGTAATGCTGCTTATTAATTACTGTGTATGGAAGACAGAGTTTCTTCCCGGGTTGGGAATGCTTCAGCACAGCAGAGCTGCAGGTCTGTAAGTGCTCCACAAACAAATTCGAGTAATGGAATGATCTGTGTGAAACTCTGGTATGTCAACTTAAATGCATAAAAGCTCAAAATAATGTTGGCATATAGTATATGGCCTGGTATAGCTGCTATGGTCAGAGATGTGTATGTATTTTCAGAAATATTTCCTTATTCCCTTCCACCCACTTCAGACTAAAATACCCTGGACATGAGGAGGTGAGAGCTCTTCATTTCCATCTATAAGCTGCCTGTTCTTTGTTAGTCACGGAAGGCTAATCTTAGTTCTGCCACTCTGGGCTTTCTCCCTCTCCGTTCTGTGACATGTGGATAGACAATGCAAAGGTCAGTTTTATCCGGGAGTTTTGTAGGTGTGTGTGTATGTGTGTATGTGTGTGTGTGTGTGTGTGTGTGTGTGTGTGTGTGTGTGCACAAGCTATCTTGGCGGGGGTGTGGGAGTGTGTGTATGAGAAGTAGGCTCTCAAGGACAGTAGCTCTCCGAGAAGCAGGAGCGGTGAGGCACGAGCCACGTGCACACGGACCTTAGTGAAGCCGAGTCTTTAAGCCTGCTAGAGATAAGAATAACACTGAAACAGAATCAGTTTGCACGCAGAGGTCACACAGACGCAGGAGCACACACACTTACACATATGTATGTAGGGCAGATATATTGAAAAAGTTATAATAAAACCCTGCTTCTGGAGACTCATAGATCCTGAGGGCACTGATGAAATGAGTAGGTGTGTAGGAGTGTTTCATGACAGCTGCAGCAACAGTATGGTTTTTAAAACGGAATATGAACATTTTTACACTTATTATTCAAGAATACTTTGTGTAAGCCGATTTTTAGTTTGTGAAGAAATTAGTGCAAAAGTTTGCACCCCCCTTTGTTTTCTAGGTGGTTAAAACAAATTAAAATGTACCTGTATTTTCCAGTTGTGAAAAGGAAACCCAAGTGTAAGGTGCTGCAAAGAATCTTTAAGGGTTCTCTCAGAGGGATAAACCTTTCCTTTCAGCTAAAAAAGGTAGAGTTTAGCTAAATCTACAAATCCATGAAGCAACACTATAATACCAGTGATGTGTACACATTCATGTCTTTGAATAGACTTAAGGAAACATTGTTAATGGATAAAACAATAATCATGAATATTTTTGCTGAAATAATCACGACTTATCAGAATTATTCAGCCAGTGTAGGAACAAAATAATTTATTCCAGCATTAATATTTTATTCCACAAAAAAAGATTTCTTTAACTATACGCATTATAAAGATATGTTCATTCAAATTTATAATTCTTTGAATCAAAATAAGACACATTATTGTATTAGACACTTTGTCTACCAATATGAGATACTGAGGAAGCCAAAAAAAAAAAAAAATGGACTCAGAATTCAATTCTGCATAATTATGCCCTCTGTGGGGAAAATCTGGTGAAAGTTAACATAATCCCCAACAGCAATTACAATGGTTAATGACTAACACTTGTTATTGACTCAGTACTTAGTATAGTTCTGTGAGTTATTTTTTAGTCACTGCTGCTTCCAGTAAATAACACTTTATGGACTCATATAGTTGTTAGAGAAATATAGTTTGAGGAAATTATTATTTTATCAGAAGCAATCTTGGAGGTGGACTCAGACCTTTGAATCCTGCTGTATCTTTGTAATCCTGCATGCAGTGAGAGGAGACATGAGTTGACCCTGGTTGGCCTTCAGCAGGTGGCCCTGTTTTGTGCAAATCTGTGTCCTTGAAAATAATATCATTCTACATTACTAGTAGTTGGCAGGGTATAATCTGAGATTTAAGAAAAGCTAACTGACTGTTATAGTACCTGAGTGTGAATCTGGTTTGAAGAGAAAATTGTGCCTGAGCACAATGACAGCACACTCAAGGCTATCATGAGATCTATTCTGGAGAACAAAAGGCATATTTCTTCAAAAATTGAAGCTAATGACAAAAATTGTAACTTATCTCTCAACTTTATCTGACCAACATGAAATGAAAGGACGAGTGAAGACAATACGGTATAGCAGATCAAATTAGCAAGATGGAAAAAAGATATGACACAAACAAAGAAATGATGGCCTATACAAGCAGTTGGACCAAAATACAGCTTTTCAGCTGGAGGCTGATATCACAATAGGCTTTGTAGTAGATTATTCTCCAGATTTGGAGTAGAATTCCAGTTCCACTGTTTACGGAGGGCATATTACTCAATCAAAACTTCTCATGGTTCTGAGATAAGGATCTACATCACATCTAGGACAGCTCAAATATGCCTTCAGGAAAAATCACTGAGAATGATAGCAATCATATATGGCTCAAGTAAACTGTGGGTAGAGCACAACGGATCCATCCAATGATTTGCTGATGAGTGTCTGAAGAATCTGGAACAGAATGAAGGCGCATGGGAAAAGTGGTTTAGCTTAGGTCACTAGTCAAGGCACTTGACCTTGGCAAGCTTAGATTCTCAGTAATGTTGGGAGAGCACTAATTTCCCATTCTTTCTGCAAGCTGATTTTGTATTAGCCAGTTCTTTAATAACTTATAATTCTAGTGCAGTTATTTCAGATTTGTTGGGAATTACATGGGTAGCACAGTGGCACAGCAGGTAGTATTGCTGCCTCACAGCTCCAGGATTCCCTCCTGAGCTCAGGTTACTATGTGGCCTTTCACATGTCCTAGCTGTGTCCATGCAGGCTTCCTACAGGTTCTCCAGTTTCCTCTGACATGCATGTAGATGGATTGGCTGCTCTAATTTCCGCCCAAGTGTGAATGTGTATATGACGGGGTGTATTCCTGCCTCACATCCAGTGTTCCCAAGAAAGCCTCTCTTGAAGGCCACGTCATGATATTACTTTTTTTTTTTTTTTTTGCCATCCACAATATCAGTATACAATCCCCCTTCTAGATAATATTCAAACTCGGAGTGTAGACTACATTTTAATTTTTAAGGGTCTATGATAGGGTCTTGTAAAGGAGGCATGGCCTTTTAGATTCTGATATTTCCTGAGGGATGGCGTTATTAATATTTTTACTTATGCCTGGCTAGGCATTAGGGTGTATATCTTAAGCTTTTTAATGAAAAACATTATAAATAATGCTGTTCTTTAGAAGACCCATTTATCTCATCTGAAAAAATATCTCGTCTGTAAAATAATGAAGAATTTGGGTTGATTATGTATTCTTTTCATCATTGTCATCTAAAGTGCAAGGATATGCTACACTTATTAATAAATTCATTGAGGTTTAAAAGTACATCAGTAGGAAAAGAGAAAAATAGAAAAAGACTATGTAATTAACATGGATAGTATGACACTGACTCCAACCATGATGACCCAACTTTTTGCAAAACTTAATAATGAGCCTGGCTGCATCGGCAGCTCCTTGTCTTATCAGAGAAGACTTTAATCTTTTCCTGGACTGATCATTAGATCGCTTAGCCCTTAGGACATTCACCCCTTCAAAGTCTGCTCTAATTCTTAATCAAACGCATAAAAGATCCAGGGCCGTATGACATTTCCACATGTTCAGTGCTTCAAAAAGAAGAAATTACTTTGTCCAAATGCGCAAATCTCTTATCCCAGACTCATTATGTTCCTGAACCCCAAAGTAGCGATTATTAAAATAGTACACTGTGTGTACCTAGCTGCCACACTATCTGATCATGAAGCAATTATGATTATTTGTGAAATGGAAAAAAGCCCACCCACAGCCTAGCAGGTGGAAATTCAAACATCTATGCTTGAAGATTTAGATTTTGCAACTTTTTTGACCAAGCAGTTGGAGCTATTTTTCTATTCACAAATATGATCAAAGATGCATTTAATGAAGGATCACCAGGCTCATTGGAGCTGGCTACGAACATGCACTTACCTGGCAACACTGGATGAAATTGGCTTTTATAGTTCTTTTGAATTCTGATTCCTTTTGAGTTCTGAAGGTTGTGACTACACTGACAGCTACAAGGTAAGAAAATGTTATGCCCACAGAGCTTATTCACCTTGTCCTGTCACCCTAACCAGACAAGGTTTATAAGAAATAGACTTTGGTTTGACAGAGTGCACTGACATATATGTAATTCATCTACTAGACAAATAGATCTTTCTATGTTGATACTATTGATTGATTTAGAGAAAGCCTTTGACAGAATAGAACAAAGATATCTTTTTCCAAAGCAGTGGACTTTGGAGAGATTTACCTATCTCATCAAAACAGTTTTTAAAGCCCCCAAAGCTTGAATTTAAACTAATGAAATTCTTTCAGATCCATTCTGAACCCAGAGTGTGTAGTGAGTGAGTGTGTTGTTTTTCAGTCTGACTATAACTATATGGCAGCCTCATGTAATACTGTATAATCCACTTATCCAAAACTGAAGAGTATCCAGTTACCCAATTGTCCCATTGTTAGGAAGCTGGGATCAGAGCATGGAGGGTCAGCCATGATACAGCAGAGAGGGTTAAGGAGCTTTGCTCAAGGGCCCAACAGTGGCAGCTTGGCAGGGCCAGAGTATGAACTCACAACCTTCTGATCAGTAGCCCAGAGCCACCACTGCCTCTAATATAATACAGGGAATTTCTATTTAAAAACTTCAACAGTCCACTGTACACATGGTCAGTCGCTCAGCTCGACTGTATATCAATCCAAAAACTGTAGCCTTACAATCTCTTTAAATATATTTTCATATTTTAAATTTGACACCCAGTTAGAGAACTACTTCATGAATTAGACACATACCTCAGCAAAGGGAATGATTTTAGCTGTCTTTAATGTCAGTAATCAGAAACTGCCAGACTGATATAAAGCAATAATAATTCAACAGATTTGAGTATAACACCTATTTATGAGTATCTATGAGTATCTATGAGTAAAGCAATAATAATTCAACAGATTTGAGTATAACACCTATTTATGAGTATCCTTCAAAAAGCACAAACTGCAAATACTCCATCCATCCATCAATTCTTCCATCCATCTATCCATCCATCCATTCCCTGTACCGCTTTTCCTACACAGGGTCGCAGGGTAGCCTGGAGCCTGTCCCAGGGGAATCGGGGCACAAGGCAGGGGACACCCTGGAAGTGATGCCGGCCCATCGCAGGGCACAATCGCACACACAGTTTGGAAATGCCATTTAGCCTACAACGCATGTCTTTGGACTAGGGGAGGAAACCAGAGTACCCGGAGGTAACCCCAGAAGCATGAGGAGAACATGCAAACTCCATGCACACAGAGCGGAGGCGAGGTTTGCACCCCCAATCCCGGAGGTGTGAGGCAACAGTGCTAAACACTAAGCCACTGCCCCCCCGCCCCCCAACTGCAAATACTCTTAATTTGCAAATGTATTAATACAGTTATTTTTTTCACAGGACATACAGTTTTTAATTACATATAGTTTAAATATTTCTGATGAACATTTGTATCATAGATGGAAGACGATCATATGGTATGAAGCTATAGTACTATTACAATAATATTCCAATATTCGACTAAGCCGTATTGAGCAATAAGCACTACTGTAGAATGGGAAATGCTTGTTTACAGTGGAAAAAGGCTGGCTAGACTTCAGAAGGAACTGCATTCAGGCTTGAATTTCAGGGCATGGAGCCTTGTTCGTCAGCCTTGAATAAGCAGTATAGTCCATTAAAAAGACATCGGCCTGGTTCCACTCTGTCTGCCCCCCACCTCAGCATCCTGCACATCGCTGGCACTAATGCAGACTCTCTGCTCATACACTCACACTGAGCCCTTTCACACACAGACACACAGTGGGGTCCAAAAGTCTCGCTAGTGAAAATGTTTCTGCCTAACTTTCTTTTTCAGTGTAACACAGTTTTCATTGCAAATGATATTCAGCAATAATTTGAGCAGTAACTTGAATTCCAGAATTTCTTAGTATTTGGTGCGTCCCCTTTTTGCTTTAATGACAGTGTGCGCTCGAGCTGACACAGACTTCACAAGTTTGTGTGAAACTTGATGATCCAGGTTAGATCAAATCCATCGGTATATCATCTGAATACGTTCTTCAGTGGAAAGGATAAGACTCACAGAATCTGACCTTTTATACAAAGGAGTTAACATGGTCAATATCACAAATTTGCTTACATTTAAAAAGTGACCTAGAAATTGTGCAACATCTAATACATTGAATAGTGCACATCTTTTTTTTTTAGAATTTTCAAAAGTTTAAAATTTCTGTTTATTTCCCATTTTAAATTTAAATTTAAATATATATATATATATATATCCTTTTATTAGGCCGAATGCAGTCTGTCAGTCGGACATTTGAGAAGTCCTTCACATTGTTGTAGCAACTATAGCAAAACAGTGGAAATGGAGAAGCGGAATCAGCAGAATAAGAGTAAGAGCTACAAGCCAATCGTAACATATGAGGATGGTTTTTCTGGACCATAGGTAGAAATATTGCAACTAGCTTGAACTCCTGGCAATGTTTTTTTTTTTTCCCTCCACATTTACTGATGGGCTTATGGATGTTCCACATGTGCGTTTCAGCAATGTGGTATTGTTCAGTTAGTCAGTGAGCATAATGTGTCTTGTAGTTCAGCAAAAGGATGCAGGCAAAATCTATGCATCAGAAAGGAAAAACAAAATATCTATTAGTAAAAAAAAAAGTGGTTAGTACAGTACATTAATGTCTACACATAAACACAACTACCTCTACCAATGGGCTTCTCCTACTGTGTTGGTATAAATGCCACTTGATCAAATTAAAATATAATATAATGTTCTCTATCCTGGAATACAAATATTACCCATTGTCCATTGCAACAACAGGCTGGACAGAGGAAGCTTTCTAGATCCAGCTGCTGAGATCATGAGGACAGCTTTGAGCAGAACTAGCCAGTGAAAACACTGACTTTGTCTGGACCAGAGGGGAAAAAATCACATGCTTCACATGAGCCAAGTGTAACACCTGGTGATCCTCCAGCTTTAAACGGAGTGGTAATTTGAGCATATGACCACGCAGATCAGCTAACATGCAGCAAAGCTTTTTCAACAAACTTATTATGCAGCATTTTTTCCTTGAATTTACACTTTCTCAACCAACTGAACACAATTTTCTCTCTTTTACAGTAGCCTGATTGTGGCATTTCATTACGCCACTGAGTATCGTTCTCACCGTCAAAGTGCACACACAAGTGTACACATGTGCTCTCACTCGCTCTCTCTCTCTCTCTCTCTCTCTCTCTCTGTCTCTCTCTCTCTCTCTCTCTCTCTCTCTCTCACACACACACACACAGACACACACACACAAATACATCTTTCCTGCCTTCACTCTCTGTCCTGCTAAATCCTGTAGCGTTTTCAAACACTAATCAACAATCCAACAATCCATCATTGGACAAAATTGGTGCTACTGCACATTTCATGTTTAATTGTCCAAATGTTCCTTTTCTTTGCTCTGTGGGTGAGCTTGATGGGAAGTGATTATTGTCTGCAATCTTGGGTTTATGGAAGCAGAGAGGACAGACCCAAACACCTGTGATCATATGATCTCCCTACTCATTTTCTGCATGGAAAAGTGTCTGTAATTAGAGAAGATTAGTCTGGATTATGAGGCAGCCATACTACTGTTTCTGCAGTCCAGAAAAAAGAGACCTTTATAACATACAGGACAGCCACAGATCCATATGAAAAACTGTGTTAATATGTGTGTCTGTGTATATTGTTCTCAGTCAATGTCCAATGTGTAGCTGTGCAATATTTCGGTTATAAATATTGGCCTTTTCAATACTGATATTGCAGAGGTCTGCTATATATAGATAATGATTTGTGTGCTGTGATTATTCCTGACCAACTTTAGACCTTAGGAGAGCCAAATGCCATTGTCATATCAAATGATTTGTAATATTTTGGAATAAATATTATAATCATAGCATAAAACTGTTTTGCAGTCCAAGTACCTAGATTAAGCCACCAGAAACAAAAAATCGGAATCATTTTATTCACCATATACTTACATGTATTAGGATTTTTTCTTGGTTTTTGATCACAACATGATACATTCCACACAGTTTAAAACACACACACAGTTTACAACACACATGACAGACAACACAACACAATTATTTGTGCATCACAGCAACTTACGGACATCCAACAAAAAGGTGGATTTGCCCGAATTTTTGGCACTAGAAATACGAAATTGTGCTTTTCGCATTAAACACAGGTCCAGTACCAAAAATTCCAGTTGTACTATTTTTGGTACCTATTTAACCCTTGTGCTAACAATGATAATAGTACTTGAGACAGGGTTAGCAGCATTGTTTGTCAGAAATTTTGATTGGCTAAACAGATGGCAAATCAAGTATAACAATGTCAATCCAAGCATGTCTTCCGGGTTGAAGTGGTGTTTTTGCATGCCAAAATAATAATGTAGTTGCTTCTACCCTTACAGCCAGGAGAAAATGAACCAGAATTAGATTCCCCAGGTTCTTTCAGTTCCTGTTTTGAGCCAGTTTGTACTTGAGCCAATTTATATTTTTGGATATGCAATGAAAACCATTCAGAGATTTGCATTGTTGTACACTGTGATAGAATTGCACAACTTTCATGGCCATTGACAGTTTATATGACTTTTGTCTTAAATAACACTTCTGAAATAAGCCTTTTAGCCTCTATTAGCTTGCTGGCCAAATCTGTAATATGTCACATATCTAGACTCTTAATTCTTTTTCTTTCACCTTCTTCTTCACTGAAGAAGTGGATGTTTATGCCTAAACACTGTCAAGATGTCATTGAGTTTTGCAGCATTGTGGGTGGGAAGGCGCAGTCGCCCAAGCAGGACTGTTTATTCATGTAGTGGAGTTTTGTAGTAAGCCAATATTTATAGATGAAAGGATGTTTGACAGGTATGATGCAAATGTGTCATTAAACTCTTTAATTCAAACTGTATCTGTGTGTAAGAGGGGGAAGTGTATGTTTTTATATCTTGGTGGGAGTGGAATATGTGACAGTTTTGACCTTGTGTGAACATTTGACTGGTCTCCATGAGGAAAACTGTTTTTTTTTTTTTTTTTTTTTTTTTTTTTACAAAAATTTAAGCTTTTGCTTATAAATACAAAAATCAATCAATCAATCAATAGAAAATGTTTCCTTATGGTTACTGAGGTTAAGGTTGGGGTTAAAGTTTGGTGTAGACATAGCATTAATTAGCTGCATTAATAAGTATTTCAAAGGAACGTCCTCACAAGAATACTGAGACAAATGTGTGTGTGTCTGTGTGTGTCTGTGTGTGTATGCATGTGTGCTGTATGTACAGTGTGCATGTGCACGTAAGTGTGTGCTGCAGGCTTAGTTTGCCCTCTATTACAAATTACATTCTTCACAGAGATATTTATTGTCTTTAGGACTCTAACATTGAGTTTGATTGCAACATTAGGTAAGATTAAAGCTAGTTCACTGAAGGCTAGTTCTGGCTGATTGATTTTTCCCAAAGTCTTTGATTTAGCAAGCTGTATTAACTTGCATCAAGGTCAACAAGGTTCGATATGTTGTGCATTCTGAGATGCTTTTCTGCTCACCGCAGCTGTAAAGAGTGGTTATTTGAGGTATCGTAGCCTTTCTGTCAGCTCGACCCAGTCTGGCTGTTCTCCTCTGACCTTTCTCATCAACAAGGCGTTTCTTCCCTCAGAACTGCTGCTCACTGGAAGGTTTTTTTGTTTTTCGCACTATTTTATGTAAACTCTAGTGACTCTATGGTCTGCATAAAAATCCCAGCATTTGCTGAAATACTCAAACTAGCTTGTCTGGCACCATGCCATAATCAAAGTCACAGAGATCACATTTTTCCCCATTCTGATGTTTGATGTGAACATTAACTGAAGCTCTTGACCTGTATCTGCATGATTTTATGCATTGCGCTGCTGCCACATGATTGGCTGACTGGATAATTGCATGAATGACCAGGGGTAAAGGTTTTCATATTAAAGTGGATGGTGACTGTATATATTGGGTATATGAGACTTATTTTTCAAAATAGTTTACACCTTTTTAGAATAAATCATTAAAATTCCCAGTTCCACCTCAATTGTGTGTGCGTTGAATTATATTTTCCAGTACACACTCTGGTTTTGCACTCCAGACTGCACGCATATCTGAGCTGGTTCTTCAGCAGAGTGAGAGAAGAGGAGCAGAAGGAGCAGACCGCCATCACCTGCTCTAACACAGGTCCAGACGGCAGAACCCAGATGGTGCTCTGTCACAGCCACTGACATCCCAATAAACCACTGATTGATGGCTCACTACCTCACCCCCGAGCGCGGTCAGCAGATGACCCCCTTGTCCTATCCCATGTTTGTGTAGCAGTTCCTTTTATTATCCGGCATGTGATTTGTTATCTCATTTGCGAGAACGCCACTGGGGCAGCCATTTTGGTTGCGGACTGCACTGCACTGCGCTGTGCTGTTTTTGCTTTATGAGGCTAGTTAATCTCAGGAGTTGTTAAGCAGTCATGTTCCTGAAAGAGAAGCATGACAGTTTGTCTAGTAGACAAAGGTAGAGAGCAGTTGTGCCCTGATGTGCTGTCGCTGGCTTACATGTCTGTCAGGCTGTTAGGAATGAATCACACGTTTAACAGCACTACCACTGGCTTGCTTTCTGACTCTAGTGGAAATGTGACTAAAACCTTTAATATATCCATCTTAGTAAATATACTGAAGCCAATCTGACAGAAATTTCTATACAAATTGAACACGCTGGGTCATTTCATCATCTGTTATGGAAAAATATTCAGCATATAAACCTTTGACTCAGATTACGTTCACAGTCTGAATATTTGCTGCTATTAAGTGCAAGTGTGGTAAAAGATATTGTGAGGATATGTGGTGGAATGGGCATCCGAATAATATTCCAAATCATACTTCGTGAATACTGAATAATTGCCTTCTGTTCAATAGCTATGTCTGGAGCACATTTTTTGAGGCAGACAGTATTTGAGAAAGAAGCAATGCAACTGAAAACCGAATCTTGCATGTGTATAAATTTGGTTCGGATTACAAGTACACATGAGCAGACTTTATGGAATGCTGTATAGAATACATAATATAAACAGCTAAATTGGCATTTGCAACAGCAATCAATTCACTTGGATTGCAGGTAAAGATGTGCATCCCTGCTTTTTTCTTGGATTTTTCTGTCACTTATGCTGTGCTTTACAGTTGTTGCAGGGGCATTCCTACAGTAAATTAACTTTTAGATTGTTCCTAGAAGAATTCCTAAAAATTCCAGGAATTTATAAGAATTGAAAATATTATAATTATATAATAAAAATATATTCTAATACCAGTTCTGTTTAAAACAATGAGGTCTTTTTTATACAATCTGTTTTATTCAGTGAGGTCCAAAAGTCTGAGACCACATTGAATATCTGGGGTTTTTTTCTATTTAAAATTGGAAATAAACAGAAGATTTTAGAATTTTGAAAAATTTAAAATAAAGAAAGTAAATATTTAATATTCAAGATGTTGCACTATTTCTAGGTCCCTATTTAACTGTAAGCAAATTTGTGATATTGACCATGTTAACTGCTTTGTACAAAAGGTCAGATTTTCCTCAAGGCTAATCTCTTCTGTTGAAGCGCTCAGACAGCGCCCTGATGGATTTGATCTAAAATGGATCATAAGGTTTCGGCAGACTTGTGGAGTCCGTGCCAGCTCGAGTGCACACTGTCATTAAAGCAAACAAGAGGACGTACCAAATACTAAGAAACACTGAAATTCAAGTAAATATTTCAATGATTCTACTTTTCACTCAAGTTGTTGTCAATAATATAATTTGTAATGAAAAATATTGTATTATATTAGAAGGGAATGAAAATAGAAGCATTTTCACTAGTGCACTAGAACATGCCAATTTAGCACAGCTTCCAATTTAAAAAAAAAAAAAGGTAATACATTCTGGGAATACATATAATTATGATTTTTGTTGTAAATGAGATGCTATGCATGAAGGTCCTTGAAGGCATAAGTGTTTACACACCTGTACACTAAATACACTTGCTTTTTGTTTATTAGCACATTTCTTTTTTTTTAACATTTTCTGTTTACATGTGGGTTGTGGGATGTGCTATGTGTATATAACAAGCTTTTTTAACAGTTAGTGTGTGATGTTCTTTCTCAGTTTCTGTGCACATTCTGTAAAACGAAACCGTCCAGATGTCACATCACATGACCGATGGTGAGAAGTCTCAGGAATTACTTTACAGGCGCATGGCACAGAGAGGCCATTCAGGAAGTAGACAGGTGCAATGAAATCATTCCTGCACCTTTTTTTTTTAACAGGCCAGTGTCATTTTGTACTTTAGTTTTACAACAAAAGCTGTTTAGGCTGCTTTTGGAAACGACGTGCTGACTTGAAATTGAGCATTGTCGGTGCAGTCCCTTGAGCAAGTGCTCCTCCATAGGTGGCTGGCACACGGGCGTGCTGGGAGACCGCAGGCTAATCTGGAGGGCTGAAACACTTGCACAGTTTCCACCAGACGTCCACTAACCACAGAATTTCTCTGGTGCCTTGATTTTGCATGGTCTATCTGACCACTTGCGTATGTGAGGATTTCATTACTGCCATCATTTTATGCTTAATTATGGATACTGATGAGGGGAAAGTGTAGTGTGTGTGTGTGTGTTCTGTAATCTGGATGTGGGAAGGAGGAGGCGTGCTGTCTGCCTGGCACACAGGCTATTTGTAATTAAGCTGCGTGATTAAGTAGAGTCATGGCGGGCATTTCGGCATCCTGACAAATCAAATCTAACCACCTGCACCACGCCTGCTCCTCCTTCCCACAACCCCCCTCTCTTAATGCAGGTCAGCAGCGTGTCCTCTAGCTATTAACAACAAAGCAGCTCTAGCAAATCACTTGCGGAGAGAACTCTGCCTGTAGGTATTTACTCCATGCATTCACATAATTACACTGCCTGCGTGTAGATGTGTAAGCTACTTTGTAGATGTATATGGTACATTTGGACTCTCCTCTACTCTGTGGTTTATCATAATGGTGCCATTTATAGTAATTTGTTCTGCTCGGGATGATGATTCATAACACAGAAATCTGAATGTGAAGTGAATGTAGCTATCACCCTCGCTTTTGCCCTTGTAACCGTTCACTCTCCCATGCAGTCTTTTTCTCTCACACCCACTCTGACTCATCACATCTTGGAAATCTGCGTCTGTCTGGGGAAAAAAACTATTTGGCAAGTTTTATTGTAAGGCAAAGATCTTCAAATTAGCAGGACTTCGTTTTCTGACCTCGCTACAGCTGTCATGCCCCTTATGTCAAGCATGTATCTGGGTGGTCTTGGAGAATTTGTCTTTTGGAGTATTCCTACACCTTCTTAAAAGTTAGATAATGGTATCAGATGGCAACATCGACCAGTTCCCACCATAGCAGTGGTTCACGGTAAGTAGGATATTTATTTGTCTATCCAGGCAGCATGGGTGAAATCTCATCACTGCTTGCAGCCGTCTGCTCAGTCTGGAGCCACGTCACACAGATGGGCCTGATCACCTCCGTGCTGATACACCCAATCTGTCCTCCATCCTTCACTCTTTCTCCCTGTGTGCACTTACGCGGTGATAAGGGCAGACTAAAACCTCCTCTGGTCTCCGACTCTGACCCTGCTGCACTGATCCTTGAGCTGATTCCAGCATTCCTTCTGAGATAAAGAATTTTTTGCTCTTGTTCTCTTTCTCTATCTTTTGTAGCATAACTGCTTCTAAAAAATGGTCCATGTTGCACTTATATACACAACTCTTAACATTTACTAAAAAGCAATTACATAGGAAACATTCCAGGTAAAATAATTACTGTGCATTTAGGATTATTTTCCATGTGTTTTATTCACATTTGAGTAAATATGCATTGGGCCAAAAGGATTATTACATGGATTTATAAGAATATCCCCTTTAGATAGGCCTAATTATTTACATAGCCAAAGATCACTAAAACTGATTGCATGTCAGGGGATAAGTGTCTGTTGGGGGATGTCATTGGCCCGATATCTATGTGTTACCATGCCGGCAGTCAGGCCCCTCCGGTGCTGGTGAAATGTCAGGCAGATTTGCGGCCCACTTTGTCTTAATTAGGCGTTCCATCAGCGAATGCGTGCTTACGTGGCCTGCTCCATTTTTCAGCTTTTAAGCACCAGGTATTTGCAGTGTTCTACAATAGATGTTTCCCCTGGCAGAATGGCCTCGGGGCAGCTTATTTCTGCAGTACTGCGTTACGAGGCCATTCGTCATCTTCAGCCTCTTATCTCAAGACATCCTGAGCTTGCAAGGCTTGTGTATCATCTCATTTTTAGTACTGTATTCATTAACCAAAGGTATGCTGTCAGTATTAAGCTTGCTTCCAGTAGCAGGAAATGCAGTTGTGGTTGGATAGAGCTTGGATAAACTGGGAGATGGGCTGTGGGTGAACCACCTAGAGATCTTTAGTCATGGTTGGCCAGTCATCCTGCCCTGTCCTTTTCTCTCGCCAGATTCCCAATCCACTTGAAAGAAGTGTCCAGGTTTGTAACTTACAACACACATCACGCATCACACTGCTACAATCTGAAATAGTCTGCTGCCTGCATTCCTGCACAAGTTTTGTTCAAGCTTCACAAATTGGTTCCACTTAATCCCACTGACCAAAACAGGCCTGTGTTTAATAACACAGCATATGGGAGAATGGCTCTGCCTCAGCAGGATTAATAGATAACATGTTTCAGCTGACTGGAGACCAAGAGTAAAAGCGAGAGTGTGTCTATCAGAGGAGGAGGCAGATAGGCCTTTTACCGTCATGGTGACGTCAACGGTCCCTAATTCTGAACTGCCCTTTTCCTCTACAGAAATGCTGGTTCTTTAATGGCGAAATCAGTGTGGTTGCAAAATCAAAATTCTCCTGGTCTGAAACCAGTGAACCAGATTTAAGGGATTTCATTGGTATGACAACATATTGAAGAAAATAGCGAGATTAAAATATCAATATTGCAATATACAGTATCGGCATGAGACGATACAATGAGCCGACTATATGAGACAAATCCCAATACAGGCTTCACAAGATGTTAATAAGATATTACATTTTAACTCATTTATTTTGTAAGGACAATTAATCGAACCACTGCAATATCAGTACATTGTATTGTAAGGAAAACAGATCAGGTTTTATAACATAAGGTGTAATTTTGCCCTATTATTAACATGTTATTTTTATCTTTTTCAGTGTCATAACTGTATTTCATGGCAATGTGATTAATATGGAAAGATTGTTTGATGGTAGATTGCACCTTAAATGATTAGTCTAAATATCAAATTGGTGTCATAACTGCTCCTACTGCCGTCTGACATCCACCTGAAATGCACGAGTGTGTCACACCAATTTCATTGTACAGATGAGAAAAACAGTTGCGATTTTATTTTGTATATTTCCTCATCCCTTCAAAATTAATTTCTGGTTATGTCTCTGCCAGAACGCCACTGCCAGTACATGTTTGTGAATCGTTTTTAGCTGCAAGTGATTTGCACACAGGCATTGTTTTTTAATGCTGTTTATCAAGCCAGCCACTGTAGAAATCGGAGTGCACATATATACAGAGGTTTAAGGTAACTGCCCTTCTGCTGGCTACGCTACGGATCTGCTGTGAATTCTGGACAGTGTGAATTTGTTGATCAGTAGTGTATTATGGGCCGTTTCAGTATTATTTTTTTCCCAAGTTCACACAGGCCCAACGTTGTTGAGGGCCATAACGCATCCTTCTGATTAGCTGAAGTTTTTGAACTATTAAGTAAGTATCCTTCGAGGCAGTTAGGTTCCCACGCGCAAACTTCGTGCACTGTATGCTACTACCACTGCTGCTGCCTCCTAGTGTGTAAGAAGAGGTAGAGCTCATAATGAATATTAAATGGCAATATCGTGATACGTGAAGCAAATTCGTCTCTGCAGTATCTGTATTGTGATATTCGAGACGATATTTTGTCTCATGCCTACAGTATAATATATACTAGTCTGAGATAAACAGTTTTTTATTGCAAATTACAACAAACTGAATGGGAGGTGTACTGCTAATCCCAGTGCTACCAAAACTTTGTTTGAGCTGCTATGCACACAGTCTCTCTAAAACAAAGTAGGCTAAAACCAGTAACACGTATCTCCTGTCTTGCCCATGTTTGTTTTGTTTTTTTTTGTCTAAGATGACGCCTTTGAGTTGTGTATGCACGATAACGCATTCGATTTTGGATGATAAAATGTTCTCAAAACCAGATGTACAACTTGTAAAATCCTCCACAGTTGTTATCTTTACTCCCACATCTGATTATGCAATGGTTCCCAAACCGGTAGAAATGCAGGACTGTTTCTAAGGATTGCTAGTTCCCTGAAAAGGTGTGTGTGTGTGTGTGAGAGAGAGAGAGAGACAGAGAGAGAGAGAGACCTTAGAGGTTCTGTGTACAGTCCTGCAATGGAGTGTTTGCTTATCAGAATATAACACACAACAGCCTTGTTTGGTATTCCAGTGTGTTTGTGCCCGTGTATGTGTGTGTACAACAAAGAAATTTGAATATGAATTCAAATATTGTTTTTCAAGTTCAGTGTAAAATGCAAATATGCATCCCCATAAAATGCATTTTCTTTCTCTTTTGTTTGTGTGTGTGTGTGTGTGTGCGTTTTTCTCTTATAAAGAGTTGTTGAGACATATGTTCCTCATGCTATATTTTCGTTTGGATCACATAGACCCTCTCTTCTTGGTCTTCCTCAATCCTCAATTCCTTTCCTTCTCCCGGAAAAGTGTGAAGAGAGTGAAACAGAGAGTGACTTAGAGACATTCAGAGAAAGACTGATAGCGAGAAACTGATGGAGGCGAAGGGAGACTCCAGGGAAATACAATGCAATATTCCAACCAGTGGGTTCCATCACACTGCCCCATGCAATTACAATATATCTGACAAAGATATTGAACCAAGATCCCATGCCAGCCCAGCTGACGGGCCTGTCTTTGGCTGGATTTCCCTGAAAACAGCATCCAAAAATTGTATTAACAGAGTCTTACTGAAAAGCAGTGTTTAAACAGTCTGAAGACTGAACAGTATAGTCTACTGCAGACCATGGAGGGATAGCGCAGGAGGGAAGACACTAGCACTAGATGTGACAAAGATTTGTGCGGAAATATAGCTGGAGATGAAAAAGGTGAAATACTAAGTGTCGGCGTGATCCGACATGATTCCTGGACATGGTCTAATTAAGAAAATTTCATATTGCAAGATTAAATAGATCTTTATATTCATGAAGGGGAAGAAAGAACAACTCCACTGAACATTTACACTATATTTTACAAAACAAATAGTCTCCTGTCAAACAAAGGTGTGTATGTGGCTTGTGAATTTAGTACCTCAGCAATAGGCTTGCATTGATTAACGATGCTGTCTGTCCCTGAATATCAAGTTGCTGAGGCAAGATTGATTTTTTTTATCCCAGAATAGTGTTCTTTTTATAAATTCACACAGAGTTTCAATTCATCTTTATTCACTGCAAATGATACATTTTTTTTCTGCTGAAAAGCTGTCTGTGAGGAGATTACAACAAGTTCAGGGAAGTGCACACACCTAGGATTAGCATATAGGGTGAAATCTGATATATTGGAACCCTTTTTGAATTTCCATATCATCTAAGCTTTCTTGCCCTTAATAAAACAAACCTCCCAACACATCATATACAGTTGAGGTCAAAAGTTTACATCCCCCTTTTCAGAATCTACAAAATGTTAATTATTTTGCCAAAATAAGAGGGATCATACAAAATGCATGTTATTGTTTATTTAGTGCTGACCTGAATAAGATATTTCACATAAAAGATGTTTACATATAGTCCACAAGAGAGAATAATAGTTGAATTTATAAAAATGACCCCGTTCAAAAGTTTACATCCACTTGATTGTTAATATTGTGTTGTCACCTGAGTGATCCACAGCTGTGTTTTTTTGTTTAGTGATAGTTGTTCATGAGTCTCTTGTTTGTCCTGAACAGTTAAGCCTGCTGTTCTTCAGAAAAATCCTTCAGGTCCCACAAATTCTTTGGTTTTCCAGCATTTTTTGTGTATTTGAACCCTTTCCAACAATGACTGTGTGATTTTGAGATCCATCTTTTCACACTGAGGACAACTGAGGGACTCGTATGCAACTATTACAGAAGGTTCAAACGCTCACTGATGCTCCAGAAGGAAAAACCATGCATTAAGAGCCCGGGGGGTGAAAACTTTTTGAATTTGAAGATCAGGGTAAATTTAACTTATTTTGTCTTCTGGGAAACATGTAACTATCTTCTGTAGCCTCTGAAGGGCAGTACTAAATGAAAAAATATGATATTTAGGCAAAATAAGAAAAATGTACACATATCCATTCTGTTCAAATGCATGCATTTTGTATGATCCCTCTTATTTTGGCAAAATAATTAACATTTTGCAGATTCTGAAAGGGGGATGTAAACTTTTGACCTCAACTGTATTTCTGAAATCCTCAAGGTGTTGACTATCTACATATGAAGAAGAAAATGTTTATATCATGTTTTGAAGAAACATGGCCTACAATTGTTTCAAGACTGACTGAAAGCCATTTTAATGGCATGTTTGGTCATTTGAGTCATATACTTTCATTGGTTTAGACTTTTACTTTCATCTACAAGTTCATGTTTAAAACATTATTTATTTCCGCTTCCACTGCAAGAGCTTCGTAACAAAAGATTTGCCTTTGACATACCAGTACACAAATAAATGCTGCTAAGATTAACTGTCCAAATTTACCTGATGTGCCAATATAGCATAATTCACCCTATGCTGTGTTATTGCGGTCTTCACTGTTCATGCTCTCTAGCTAACTAGCAAGCATTAAACTGACAGGATTTCTGAGGGGATTTGTAACTTAGAGTATATTTAGGTGTACACTGTAACAATAATCAGTTTCAGGCCATTCAGTTTTAGTATAATATTAGTGTGTAATTTCTAAAACCATATTTTTGTTGCATTTATGGTAGTTATCTCGCATACAAATGTCATTTATTAGCCTAGAATGATATTTGACTAGCCAACTAGGTCAACAGGTTAGCTAAATGTTATGTGTTAAATGTAGCCACATTATATTTTTTTGACCAGAAAAATGCAATTGGAGGTCTGTATACATCGTTGAAATTAACCAGGTCCCATATGGTAATACTGTAAATCACAAGATACAGTATATGTGAAATCATATGATTATTCTTGGTCTAGAAACATTTTTATTCACTAATATGTATTTTTTGGGCAGAATTATTGACACCCTTGATAATGGTTGTGTATCATGTTTGACTGGGGTATAAATATGACGTGACCAAAATCCAAAATTCCATCCTTCTCCATCAACATGGGGAAGATAAGAAAAAAACACAAATGAAATAAGTTAAACGTGTTGTGTTGATGTTTATAAATCAGGCAATGACTATAAAAAATAGCTACATGCCTGAAAATACCCATATCCACTGTTAGGGCAATAATTAAGAAGTGTAACCCAGCTGTAAAGAACAAGCCTGGAAGAGGATGCAGGTGTATTTTGCCCACACACAGTGAGGAGGATGGTTAGAGAGGTTTCTCCAGGGATAGCATTTGGAGGTTTGCAGAAGATGTGAGCATTTTGGGGTCACCAAATCTCCGAAACTACAATTAGCTGCCAGCTTCATGCCAACAAACTATTTGGAGTTGTGCCAGAAGAAAGCCTTTACTTTCATCTAAACACAAACGTAAGTTCACTAGATGCTGTTGGGACTTTGACTGGAACCAAGATCTATGGTCTAATAAGCCAAAAATAGAACTTTTTGGCAACAAACACTCCAGGTGGGTTTGGTGTAAAAAGAAAGATGCTTATACAGAAAACAACCCAATGCCCACTGTTAAGTATGCTGGAGGATCTGTGATGTTGTGGGGCTGTTTAATCTCCAAATGCCCTGTGAAGCTTGTTAGGATACATGCCATCAAGAACTCCATGAGGTACCAGGAGATTTTAAATGAAAATCTGGCCTCTGCCAAGAAGCTAAAAGTAGCTCATGGTTAGATCTTCCAGCAGGACAGTTATCCAGAACATACATCCAATATTTCAATACGTACAGAATCAAGTTTGTGATGTGGCCATTCCAGTCTGCTGACCTACACCCTATTGAATACCTGTTGATTGAGCTGAAGCAGAAAGTTTATAAGAGAGGACCTAGGACCCTGGAGGATTTGGAGAGATTCTGTATTGGGGAGTGCTCTCAGATTCCTGGCTCTGTATTCTACAAGCTCGAAGCATTAAATGAGAAGACTGAATGCACTGTTGGAAAATGGAAATTACTAAATGCAGGGGTGCCAATAATTCTGGCTTTGTTAAAAATATATACATACTTTGATCATATACATATATATATATATATATATATATATATATACTTATTGTAATTTATTTATATATATATATATATATATATATATATATATATATATATATATATATCACATATATATATATATATATATATATATATATATATATATATATATATATATATAAATTAGAATAAGTATACTTCAATTAAAGGTTAGATTTCTTTCATGTTTTCAGTGTGAAATGAAGCTAATTAACCACAAAGACATTTTTTCCTAACCATTTTACCCATATTTACAGGGGTGCCAAAAATTTAGGAGCTAACTGTAAGGCTGGCTGAACCTGATTAGAAATAATAACATATAATGCAAGATTGGAAATAAACATAAAATCCACTGTATATCTTGCAACAATTGGATGATACTAGTTCCCAGGCACCAACTGGTCAAGTTGGAAACTTTTACATTTCATTGTGTTCCATTAAATGTAAGTGTGCTGGAGCACAGAACGGTCACACAGAGTGATTGCAGAGTGAAGCACTGGCAGCATGTCTCTGATTGACTCCAGCAGGCCAAAAGCCCAAGGCTGGCTCTTCCAACCTGTTCACTGTGCTCACCACACATAGAGAAGCAAAGTAAACCCAAAGCACTAGGGAGCTGAACAGTGTGAAGCCATTAAAGCTCTTTGCCAGTATCCACATGCGCGTGCTTTCAGCTTTACCTGTAACTGGGTTGAATAGAGGAAGTCGGATCTGGAACAGGTGCTTGAAAATAGCAGTGGTGTGCTGCTGTATAGGATGTGACATATTGCATGGTGACATTTATGAACTTCTGTTTGAAACTGCCGTGCTAAGAATAATATATGTCCAACACTGCTTTACTGTTGCACATACTGTATATTGTTAAAATAGATCCTGCAGAGGTTGCATGAGTTTCCTGTTTCTTTTACACTGATACTAAATGTAGCTAGCTAAGAAGCAATGCCCTGAAAATGGATAAGGGAGTTAGGCAGTGGATATTTAGAGATCTACAGTAGCATAGTTATTTTAAAACCTGGCAACTGTTATTCTGACATTTTAAAATGACTTTTGGAGCCAGTTTTTATTTGCCTTTTATTTGCATTGACTTACTACAATACAAACAGAGAATAAATGGTTATTTAAGGGTAATTTAATGACTTAATCATTGGATAATTAAGGGATCTTAGCTTCCAAACAGGGTTCTACTTGAAACCCTTTCTGACGGTGAAACACTCCGTTGTATGGTTCCACATAAAGTATAGCGTATAATGTATAATGTGTAACATTTTGTTAATTAAAACAGCAGATATTATGTGTCTTTGGCAGTTCATTTAAAAGACATCGTGTTGTGTATATATCTATGGTTCTCACACAAGCAGAATGGAGGTCACAGATCTCTCGTGCACTAGTGCCTGTACTGATACACTATCATACAGCTGTGCTACTGACCAAGGCTCAGCTTCTCCTTGTAGGTGCTTATCTATAAATTTTGACCAACTGATCAATGCTCTCAAACATAAGGTCATTGCTCTCAAAACTGTTAACACTACATCTCACTTGAGCTCAGTGACTGGAAATGATGAAATATCAGAGGTAGATGTTTTTCCTGGGGATGCTGTTGCACAGTTGATTTATACAAATCTGGTATTAAAAATGCTAAAACAAGACATGATATTTATATTCATATCTGCTAATACATGATGTTTATATGAAATTATATAATAAAATGTTTGGTAGTGCCTCTCACTGTTAAGTCTATCTGTATATAGTCTCATATACAGTAACAGTCCACTTAGGTACACCTGCACATTCATGCAGTTATCTAATCAGCCAATCATGTGACAACAGCACAATGCATAAAATCATGCAGATACATGCAGATACAAGAGCTTCAGTTAATGTTCGCATCAAACATCAGAATAAAGAAAAACTGTGATCTCTGTGACTTTGATCGTGGTGAGGTTGTTGGTCCCAGATGGGCTGGTTTGAGTATTTCATAAACTGCTGATCTCCTGCAATTTTCACACACAACAGTCTCTAGAGTTTACACAGAATGGTGCGAAAAACAAAAAACATTGGTTGACATCTTATCTGACAGGAGTGGAACCTGATGTGGTCTTCTGCTTCTGCTCTTCCACCTCAAAGTTTGATGTGTTGCGCATTCTGAGATGCTTTTCTGCTCACCATGATTGTAAAGAGTGCTTATCTGAGTTACAGTAGACTTCTTGTCAGCTAAGACCAGTCTGGTCATTCTCCTCTGATCTCTCTCAACAAGGTGTCAACAGCCTACAGACCCTTCACTCACAGGAGGTTTTTTGTTTTTTGCACCATTCTGTGTAAACTCTACATAGTGTTGTGTGTAAAATTCCCAGGAGATCAGCAGTTTCTCAATTTCTCAATTTCTCAAACCAGCTCATCTGGTACCAAGCACCTTGCCATGATCAAAGTCACAGAGATCACACTTTTTCCCTATTCTGATATTTGATGTGCACATTAACTGAAGCTCTTGATCTGTATCTGAAAGATTTTATGCATTGTGCTGCCACTACATGATTGGCTGATTGGATAACTGCATAAATGAGCAGGTGTGCTGGTGTTCCTATTAAAGTGGACTGAGTATGTAGTTTGATGATAATTTGATCCTTTACAGCCATTTTCATAATGGATAAATTTCTAGTTTTTTCTTTTTAAGATAATTAGCTGATTATCTGATATTAAAGTATGAAAAAAAAAAAAGTTAAACTAGTGATTCATTTCCAAGAGCAAATGAACATCTGATAAAAAAAGGAAGCTGATTTACTAACGGCGTACAGAGGTTTGCATATTTGAAATGAGCAATATAAAATATGTTGCCCATATTTGTATGTTTTTTGCATTCACAGTGTTGTCATTTACTGTTTCACAAAATTATTTCTTGGAACCTCAAAAGAATGATTGTTTTTTTTTTTAAATCTTGGATTCATTTTACGATTAACATTTAAAGAAAGCCAGTGAAAAGTTTTTTATTACCTTTTTGAACAAAACACACACTCTAATTTTGAATGTATTCCATGTTTTGAACACTTTTTTCAAAAGTCTCCCCACCTTTAATCTGCATCCTACGTGACACACAGTTACACATACATCTGACAAGTTCCAGTTTTACTCTTCCAGAGATCTGTTTGAAACTGTTCCAAACTCGCATATCGAGAACAATTAGCTTACACAAACACCTCCTTTTATTATTGTCTCCTCTCGCTACTTTGCATGTGATGTCATTTCCACCGTTATTTTTTTCTCAATCATTTGGAATGTTCCCATTAATCTTGCACGCAATTTCTCAGATAGCCCACACAAATTAACACTCTTGGGATATGAGTAAATCAGGGCCTAATTATACAGTATTTCCGAAATAGAACTACTACTGTTGTCAGAAGTTGTTTTATCAATTAATTTGACTACATTTAAAGTAGTATTCCTGTTATGCATAATCCTACATGCAAACTTTGTCAAAATCCTGTTCAGTGTTCTCTATGACTTTGAGATTTGGTTGAAGATCGTTGCAGCTCCTGCAGGAGACTCTCTGGAGTGTTGAGGGGGCACAGATGGGTAATGGGTAGTGTTAAGGTGCCCTAGCTGCTCACAGTCCCTGAACAGAATATATATTTAAAATACCCTGGGATTTTGAAACTGTACTCACATACCATAAATGTCGAAGTGGCTTTATTGAACACACGGAGCAGTGTTATGGCATTGGAACCTTGAAAGCTGTAGCGTGGTTTAGGTTGAGATTTTCTTAATGGCTCGTCTTAAAATCATGGGTGAGAAGAAGCTGCCTTTTTTAAAATGTGAAATGTATGGGTTTTCACACGCAAATGTGCATGCTTTAACAACTTATACAGTGAGGGAAAAGAAGTATTTGGACACTTTGTTTTTTGTTTTTTAATATAGTTCCAGAGTGGTAAGGGTTGAAGGAGATTCCTACAGTTTTCAGGGACAATATTATTAAACAACACTCAAGAAGCTACAGAGCCATAGCAAAGACCTTAAACATCCCTGTCAGTACAATTGTTTCGATATTATGCAGGTGAAAAGTTGCTGTCGCTTTAATAGGCAGTAAAGGTTGTAGTCAGTATTTCATTGTCCCATCCTTTCCATAGCCATAACCATAAAATACACAATGGTGCGAAATCCTGCATGAAAATAAAAAGGGTCACAAATCATCTACATGTGAACTTTACTGTGTTTCCACTTTCACACACTGGAACATATAGACTCAGAATTTCCATAGAGATCACTGGAGACTTTGTGCTTCATTGCTTGATGTTTTTATGTTCTTAAAAATATCTTATTTGGCTTTATTTGTTTTTTAACTTGGAAGGTAGGAAAAGGCCAGCTACAATGGGGCACATATGGAATGTATTTGAGTCATAAATAAATGAAAAGCAACAATTTGATAAGCTGTGACTTGGGAAATGGTTACTATTATGTTCTGTACCTTCTTTAAGACAAAAAAAAAAAAAAATTTTCTGAAACTAAAACACCAACAGATGCTGATGGCATTCATGTGCTCTGAGCTAGGAACTTAAAAGTTTATGTTTGCTCTCGTCTGTGGGCCAGCTGCTATATGGGTATCATGCAGGAGTGTGTAGGTTTTTGCATGTTTATGGTGTGTACAATCGTGCCCAAGAGTGTATTCTGTAGAGGGGCTCGCATATGGAAAAGGCTTGCTCAATATGCAGACTGTAGTAAGTGTTTACCCTAGCTCTTTCTTCTGCTCAATCTGTGCTTTGCTGTGACGTAGGTTTCAGACAATAATTACCTTCGCCTGGAGGGCGGAACGTGGGGGCCACAGGGAGGTATTGGAAAGGGCGGGTGGGTGTGGGGGGGATCGGTAAGAAAGGAAAGAGACGCTTTGATCCCTTTTGTCTGCCCTTGTCACATGCAAAAGCAATTAAAAAGTGGGTGTATGTGAGTGTGACCAGAACAATTCTGACATGGCTTTCATTATGACTGTTTACAGCTGGGGTTGGAGAGTCCCGTCTGCACTGGGAGCCTGCGTTCATGTTAACCCCCATTAGCCTTCTGCACCAGAGGCGATTAACTGCATATGAATGGCAACCTCACTCACTGTCCTCTCTCAACTACTTCACTTACAGTATATATATATATACACTCAAAATGATGAGTGTACTTCGACTAGTAATGTTCAGACTTTACACCATTCAAACTTCTAGCCTTATACCAGGATGTTCATGTTTACCATGAAAGTCTGGATGTGACGTATAAAAAAATCGCACGTACGTAGATAGATTTGGTGGAATTTACCTTTCAGACACTCTCTACTTAAGCCAGAATGTTGTTATATTGTAGCATGATGGTGATTCCCTCATAAATAACTAACTTTATTTGACGCATAATTTTGTTCTTGCCCTGAATGACAAACCGCGCTGTTTTTATTAAATGGACAATCTCCAGTGTTGTCAGTGCATCATAGGATTGCCACCTACTAATGCAAGAATGTTCAACTAACTGTTTTCATAATAATTTCTTCCTTTCAAAGGTTCGGATAAGCAACTAACATGTTACACAACTAATAGCTACCTTTTTAAAGGTTTTGTTTCGCAATTGCGAATCACATTACCACTTTTGACTAGTGGCACTTTTGACTTGAACCAAATGAGAATAAACCCATCCTTCTTTACTGAATCGTATTTAAACTTACTGGTTTTGTTGTTGAGTTTTCTACTTTGTCTACAAGCTATATTGTTACTTCACTAATCAGACACGAGGAAAAGAACAATCTAAAATTCTGACGTAATGTCTTAAGCCCTGTAGCTAGTCTCTGGTCCGATGAGATGCCTTCAGCTAAATAATTTACGTAAATGCATGTGACTGCATAAACCACAAAAGATGATCTGAACAAGAAGCCACACTGGATCATGTTTAGAAATCTGGAGTCACTGAACTATGGCTTTTTTCCCCAGTTTGGTCTAGTAAAATGCTTTGCTGGCTCCGTATTCTGACAATTGGTGACCCCAGCTCCTGATAATATCCTAGGAATTTCACCAGGTCACATCCTGGATGATTGTCATATCAATTTTCCCCAGATTTTGGCTTGCATTCACACTTAACCACTTGTAAATGAGGCTTTCCTGATCTGGGAGCAACTTCCCATACACCTCCCTCATTATGACTATTATAAAAGCAACAGCTGATCATAGTTCAGAGTTGTTGACCACAAAGCAGGGCTGCGATTGGCGCAGTACTTATTTATGCTGAATGCTAAGCGCAATCTCAGTGTGCCAATCTAAATTGGTTTGCTGGACCTTGCTGTTTATTTTCACGGGCTGGATTAGAATATAAATGCAGGCATCAGTAAATGACCTTTAAAGCAAGGAAAAAATTCAACACCCTGGGTTGTGTGAAGCCACATGGTCATTGCAGGACTAGAAGAAAGTAGGCATTGCTCGTGAGAGGACTTGCTGAGCTGGCACTGATGTAGGAAAAACCTGTTTAATGATCTCCAAGTTAAAGACAGTGGATAGAAGACAATGACAGATAATGAGGATGACCACTTATCTGTCCACAGTCATTGGAAATGTCGTCAGTCTATTAGGTCTGACTTATCCCAGCCCGCATATTTCACTTTACCTTCGTTCGGGCCATCTTTTCCTCAACAGTGTGTATCACATTGCTTACTTAGAGCCAGAACTAGAAGCATAGAAGGTGACAGAAAAGGCACCTGTGTGGTGTTTAGCACCATAGCACTGTTATTTTCAGACTCACTCATGTCAGTGGTGCATTGTTAATTTTGTTGGAGATGCTGTCACACTCTTAATTTGTAATATTAGCAACCTTTTCGAAAACAGAGGCACTGTTTCGCAATACAATGTTTTATTCTCAAAAAAAAAAAAATCAGGCTAATATAATACTTTCTAGCAAGAACTAGCATATCAGATGACACCCCACCAAAGTCACTGAATTAATTTACTTTTATAAAGTCTATGCAGCATAATAAATGTGCTCACTAGAGTTACTGAATGCACCCAGTTCCCTATAAAAGAGCTGCTGCGTTTTCGAGACGCAGTTGTAACCGTATGATTTCAACACAGGGAGAAAGCCCATAATGGCAAAAGAAATAACATACTTAGTTTGTAACTAAATACATACTTTAGTTTTCACTGACTAAAACTTTTCCCTTTTTGTTGATGAAAATTTGTGGGTTTTCTTCAACTAAATTGATGATTGATTGATGATTCATTATCTTCTTATCATTCATTCATCTTCAGTAACCACCGTATGCTGGTCAGGGGGTTGGTGGATCCAGAGCCTTTTCTGGGAACACTGGGGGTCAGCTGGCAATACACCCTGAATGGCACCATGCACACATACATTTACACACATATTAACACACACCTAGGGGCAATTTAGAGTAGCCAGTACACCTACTGGCGTGTTATTGGAGGTAGGAGGAAACCGGAGAACCTGGAAGAAACCCACGCAGGCACAGGGAGAACGTGCACAGAAACCCCACACAGACAGTAACCCAAGCTTACTATAAACTGTGAGGTGGCAACATTACACCATTGAATAAAACTAAAACATGATTATAAGTATTATTTGACTTTTGGCTTTAATCCCAAAAGCAAAATTAGCTGTCAGAATGAACACTGGTGTCGGTGGTGTTGGTCTGTGCTGTTTTGTGGGAAGAGTGTGTCTGAGACTTACCCAGCATCTTAAATGCCTTAGACCACCCGGACGTAATGAGCTAGGCACAATAACACCCTGTAGAAAAATCTGCATTTGAGGAAGAACGTGAGTGTGTATTTTGTGTGTGGCTATATTAAAGAGTATGCATGTTGGAAAGAACCAGTGTTGAAAAAAAGAATGCTCATGTGCGTACAGTTGTATGCTCTGCAAAGTATATAAGCTCTGTTTTATAGTAGGCTCATATCCCAAATGCATCTTTCACTATGCTTGAGGCAGAGTTGAATTTTTTTTTTTTTTTTTTTTTTTTTTTGAAGACGTTAGTTTGCCATCTTCCTACTGTGATAAGTGGCAATCTCATAAACTTTATGATGGTTTGGATAAACTCTGACTGAGCAAAGAAAACACAAGAACATCATAAAGCCCCCAAAGGAATTGCACTCCCAAGAGAGTTGCAAAAACAAATCTGTTTAGAGAGATATCGAGGGGAAAATGTGTGCTGAATCCCCAAGAAAGTGTCTGTTCTAATCGCATTTGTCACCAAAGTTTTTGTCTGAAGCCCACAAATTTCCGAGAACCCTCCGGAAACCATTTGGTGTGTGTATATAAAAGGTTCATTGGTAGCGGAGGCAAACAACACCGCTTACCCTCAACCATTGGCTTTAAATGTCGAGACATTTGGTCCTTTGCGAGATTGCAGCTCTCTAATGTGAAGTTTCGCTCAGTTACTGCAAAGACCTGAAGTTGCACTCTAATTGCAGGTTGGCCAGAAGATGGTTTGCCATAACACTTCGCATTGGGCTGGGAAAAGAAAAATGTTTCTTAAACACTTGTCCCGGCAGCCTCTTCCATCCTCCCGAAACCTTGATTAAGATCTCCAGTGGTAGCTGCAATTACAGAAGTCTGGACAACAAGATCTGTCAGGAGTGGCGAGCCCAGACAAGCCCATTCTTCGTGAACAAGCCCATGTGAACAGTGGGGTTCTGGGTATCATCCAAGCAAGTGTCTGCTTTGTCAGCAGCTATCCTGCCATCCTGATAATGAAATAACTCGCTAGACTGTAAGTCCATTAGGTGAGACCTCTGTCAATGAAACGTATTGAGATATTTAGTAATGAGCTGTCCAGAAGAAGGAGGAGTGTTTAACCTTGCAGCTGTCTACACGATTCCCTCAGACAGTCCACTATCTGCAAAACAGGCACCAGTCATTTCTCCTGCTATCAAGTTCTCTTAGCTTGCATATCAGACAAATAATTAATCAGCAAGTGTGTGTATTTGAATTGACTAAACCTCAATATCAGCTTTTCAGCGAAAAGTAGAAAATGAGTAAGAATTGATTGATTCATTCATCTTCAGTCGTTCTGGTCAAGGTTGCAAAGATCAGGGGCCTATCCCCGAAACACTGAGCATGAGGTGGGAATACACCCTGGATGGGACGCCAGTTCTTCACGCGGCACCATACATACATATTCAAACACTCATAGACATTTAGTGTAGCCAATCCATGTACAGGTGGTTTGAAACTGAAGAACCCAGAAGAATCCCACATGGACATGGGGAGATCATGTGAAAAACACAGACAGTAACCCAAGCTCAGGGACGAATCCAGGACCCTGGAGCTGCACCACTGCACCACTCTGCCACTGTGAGTAAGAATTGTTAGGTAAATTAACATTATCAAGAAACCCACTTTCTGATTTGCTCTGGTTTTGACATGCTATGCTTTCCTACATACGTAGACGGCATGAAAATAAGCGGAGGTTGAATGCAATTCAATTCCATTTGTATAGCGCTTCTAACGACGGATATTGTCACAAATCAGCTTTACAGAAATAAATACATTCAAGATATAAATTTTAAGTGTATGAACTTATCCCTAATGAGCAAGCCAGAGGCGAGGGTGGCAAGGAAAAACTTCCTGAGATGATATGAATAAGAAACCTTGAGAGGATCCAGACTCAAAAGGAAACCCATCCTCATCTGGGTGACACTGGAGAGTGCAATTATAAATAATTCCCTTCTATAACTGTGTGCTACATGGTCACATAGTGCAATTGTGTAACCAGGAAATTCATTACAGTTTTCACATGAGCTCTGTTTTGTTGAACTTATCCACTGTTCACTGATGGAGACTTGAGGGCAAAATTGTGCGTGGCAGTTGGAGGTATGTTTGCCACTGTGCATATGGCGGGCTGCTGCGAACCTGAGCCGTGAAGACAAACTAATTTTATCCTCCACTAATGAAGAATGAAATCTTGCAGTTTTTTCTTCATTCTGCAGTGTGACAACCTGTCCTCACCTTTACTGGATGCAGTCAAGGGGAAAAGACTACAGAGACCTATGGTGAAATGTGGATGATGATAAATGATATAAACTGTGTATAGATCAAAATGCAGAGCACGCACATGCTGACACAGTTCACACACGGACAACCACATGGCAGCATACAGACTTCAAACCTAATATTTCCATTGATTTACCTTCCACAGTGTTGAAGTGTTTTTCTTGTGTGTGTGTGTGTTTGTGTGTGTGTGTGTGTGTGTGTGTGTGTTCTGGACCTAATGGGCTTGGTCTGCTGTGCTGTGCAGTGCCGTATGCTTCGTGTCAGGGCTGATTAGAGACAGAGAGAGAGGGTGTGCCAGCGCTAGATGAGCATGGCTGATTTACCAGCTCTGCTAGTTTACATCTCCTGGCTTGCCCACGTTTGTTGTCTTGTGTGGTTAGCTGTGTTAGGAAGTGGGGATTAAAATCCCGTGAATGAATTGGCTTATTTGTCGAGCTTGTTTGTTGCTGCACGTTGGATTTCTTTTTGAAGAGCGATTAAACACAACTGACTCATTTCCCTTTTGTGTGCTTTTTTTTCCCCTCCCTCATCTTCTGTTACAGCTGAAGTGAGAAACATCAGTGAGTCCCGCTTCCCACGAATGGAACGGTTATTGTAGACCCGTAAAGGGAAAATTGTTTGCACATTCAATCACTGCTTCATTGAGCTCCTCTCCCAGAGCTCCTAGAAGGTTTTAACTGTAAAAGATAAGGACACTTCCTTTGTGTTCTCTCTTTCTCTTGCTCTCTTTGTTTTTTTAATCCTGCTATTTTTCCCACTTTGTGTCTTTGTTTAGCAGACATTTGGTCTGTAAGTGACTCATCATTTCTAACTGTTACCTTAATCTGCCTGGCCCCTAGTCAGTTATGCCATTTCTCCAGCACGCAGGGGTGTGTTTGCTGAGCCAACAGTTCGTATAGTCTTGGTGGTGGGAGGAATAAGGAGTAGCTGAACTTACAGTAAAGATGTATCTCTCCATGATTCAGAGGCAGTTGGGTGTCCGATTAGGCAACATGTTTTATTAAAACACGAGTCATAAGTAGTAGTCATCAATGAGTGAATGCATCAGTCTTTTTTGCTTTGCTATATTGATTTTTAATACAATTTTTAATACAAGGATTGTTTTACCTGTGAGTGTGATCACCCTCTCATTAAGCTTAACTATTTTAACCCTAACTTTTTGTAGAGTGCTCTTTGGTTGATGCCGCATGGCTGATGGTGACACTTTTCTCCACTGATAGGAGGTGATGAGCAGCCGACATTTCAGAGAGGGAAGGAAGCAAGTCGTCATGGCGACATTCAGTCCCCAGAGTCCCTATGCACTCTTGGTATTAATATTTATCATTTAGTTGCTTGGCAAACACTCTTGTGATGCGACCTACATAGCTGACAGTTGCTAATGTGATTCATAATGTACACAGGATCTAATGTGTGCTGATGGCTGTCCAAAAAGTTTGTGATCCCACTTAGTTTTTGAGCACTGGGACCTTATGGTCTTAATTTTTCGCTTCTTTTTATATACACTATATGGTCAAAAGTATGTGGACACCTAACCAGTCATGCCCATATGTGCTTGCTGAAAAACCCATTCCAGATTTAATCCCCCTTTGCTGTTAAAGTAATAAAAATCCACTCTTCTGGGAAGGCTCTCCACTAGATTTTGGAGCATGGCTGTGGGGATTTGTGATCATTCAGCTACAAGAGCATTAGTGAGGTCAGGCACTGATGTTAGGTGAGGAGGTCTGGAGTACAGTCAGTGTTCCAGTTCATCCCAAAGGTGTTCAGTGGCTTTGAGGTCAGGGCTCTGTGCAGGACACTTGAGTTCTTCCACTTAAACCTTCTCAAACTAGGTCTTCATGGAGCTCCTCTTAGTTCCGGTGAAGGGAAATCTTAATGCTACAGCATGCAAAGACATTCTATACAGTTGTGTGCTTCAGAATTTGTGGAAATAGTTTGAAGAACCACATATGGGTGTGACGGTCAGGTGTCCACAAGCTTTTGGCTATATATTGTATAAAGTATGAAGAACTTTAAACACCAGCAGAGCCAAATCCGTTGTCATTGATAATATAAGTTAAACTAAACGTGTCGCCCTTTCTATTTTCCTTCACTTGCTTATGTTTTCTATTCATTTCCTTTTTTTAGGTATGTTTAGTACAGTGCTTCCTTACTCAGAGCCTGGGTAATTAGATATAAACTTGACTTAAGTAGAATTTCCTGCCTCTGAAAAACAAACCAAATGGGGTGGGGGTAGTTAAGGAAAGAGGGTTCTTGTAATCAGCCAAAATGACTCAGCCCAAATTCCAACACCCACACTCTTAGACGAGTCCTTTCTTTTTCCCAGACTAGTTGTTTGATGAATTGGTTTCTGATTTAATTACAGGTCATTAGAGTTCATTTCCCCACCAAGCACTGGTCGTGCAGTGCTCTAGAGGGAAAGCGCAGTGTAGTATTTCGAGATAAAGTCTCTCAATCTGACCCTTTTAATGTGCTTAGCTTGGCATTTTTAGTCTCACTTTCTTCTGAGAACTTGATTAGGTATTAATATTTCACCTTCAGTGCACCGAAGACATTGTGACATGTTTATAGATGTTTACTGCCTTACAACTTCAAGACTTTTACTCTTTTACTCATTTGATCATGACCTAGTTTTGTGTACAGTTTATGGATGCAGAAGAATCCTGTTATGAGTAAGGTTGCTGATTACATTTTTAATGTTTGATGTAAGCATTATCAAGGGGAAGTGGGAAGACTTTTTGTAGTTTCATAACAAGTTCAAGGAAACTTAATGTCTTACTTGATAAGCTTTCATCTCTTAGAGCTCTTAATCGTTTTTACATTCCATACTTCTTCATTTATTTCACTGGCTGCACCATCTGCACTGCCATTCTTTGTCAATGAATAGAAAATTTAGTGCCAGCGATTTGGGAGTCCACTGCAAAGAAAACAATGTCTTTTTTCCCATAAGAGCAATGCCAGCTCACAGAGCAGAGTTATTATTCACCAATGAATCTCAAGGTTATGGAGATACAGTGTGCAGTCAAAACATTAGGATTCCTTCCTGGACCCATTTCCTGGCCGACATGGATCGCTGCCACTGAAAGTGCAGAGTTGTCACATTTTAGGGCTCTTTTGAGAGTTTTTCGCCACAGATGAAAGCCTAATGAGCTTCAGCACCTCACAGATTAGCTAAAGCCAGTTTACCCTACTTTGCACCACAAAATCTCACCAGCATAGCGAGGAAAACTGTTGATTACATTTTTATTAATGTGTAATGTAATTGCTGCTGGCAAATAAGAAGTTCTGCAAAAGTGTGAACGTTATTATTTTCCTTATCAACACAGTTTCTTTCTACCAGCAGAGATTGAGAACAGAGGCACAACCTCAGTTCATTACGCGACTTTGCTAATGTGGTGTTTTTGCCATAATGTCATTAGCAAAAGAGATAGTTCTGTGAGGAAATACGCGGTATGCAGAGAGTTATCATGATGTGGGTGAAGGAAGCCATTTTCCAGGAGCACAATGCAGGCAGGCTTGTTCAGGCTAAATAAATTATCACGGGAGCTATTTTTACACTGAAATATAAATGCTGTAGTCCTCAGAGCAGGAGCTGAGAGTCTATACTCAGAACGACATTAGGGAATACAACCCACCCCTTATCTGTGTGCTCACACTTTCCACCTTCCTTGTTATCCATTCCTGCATGCATTCTGTCTTTTAATGCCCTTCTTCTTTCTAGGGTATATTGCAAGAGCATAATAACAGATTTTATTTGTAAATTTTATTTGTAAGATGTTATTAGAAATTGTGTATGGAGTAAAGCACAACTGGGCTTTGCTCTTGGAGGAAAATAATTTACATTGCACGATGCCCGTTGATTGTTTTTCAATAACTGTAGGTCGAAAAGTGTTTTATTCCTCTTACATCACAGCGATTTCCCAATGATTACAATTTTATATTATCTAAAGAATCACACATCATACTTTTTATTTATTTATAGTTACTCTTAATGTTGTGAAACAGCAGACACAAATGTTCCTCGAAACAAGTTACTTCCTGTTAACACTTACATTTAGTCAGTCCCCTTTACCAGCCTCTCTTTTTGTCATGTTACTGTGAAACCGGCAAGCTGTGCCAGAAAACTCTGACCGTTACAAAAACACTGACACTGGAGACTCCTTCCAAAAATGCTAAATAAACATCTCTTCACAGAAAATTTTACTAAATGCTAAATAAACATCTCTTCACAGAAAACTTTTGTCTTTTAAACGTGCATTACGTAAGATTTTTTTTTCAAGATTAAGTCTCTTATGGTTAGGTGGGTTCGAAATTTGAATGATTCCTGCCCGTGTAACGAAGCTCCGCCCCCAGAATCTTAGCTGGTCCATATAGTGTCTACAAAATGACTGACAGGAGGAGCATCCAAGCAAAAACGAGCATTCGAGACTGGAATTTAGTTTTCCAAATGGATTTTCTCAGCAACTTAATAAACTTTTGCTAAGGCCACGGCTTAATCCACTTTTTTTTGTCATGTTCTGCATATCTTCCAGGTTATTTGCACAAGTAAGGTATAAAAAAAAGACTATTTCACTTATAATCTGCTATAAGGAATGTCCACCTTACAATCCCCTGTCTAATTTGTTACTATAGAAATGATAATGTATTAATTAAAACGAGTGCATTAACATGAGCATGTCTGAGCCACTGTTATAGAAAATTAGTCAACACCTTCTAACCAATCAGAATGGAGCATTAATCAGCACTGTGGTACATACAGTACATCTACTCCACATATACTCCAGCACTCCAGAGTAAACCCGGCCAACATTTCTACTTCTCTCTACAAAAGATGCCTTATAATAATGGCACCTAATTTTGTTTAATGGAGTGTCGTTAATCACTGGCTGGAGGTTAAGTCATGCAGGTTAATCATGAGAAAGGAAGTGCTGTTTCAATGGGGAGCAGGTATTTACCAGTGTCAGATAAAGCCTGGCTCCATGCACCATTGACTACAGCCAGAACTATACCAATAAATCACAGAAAGGAAAGTTTCCTCCCTCTCAGACATGATTCCAGCTTCTGTCATCCCAAACTCCCTGAGTGTCAGGTTTTATTCTTCTCTTTTTGTTTTGTTAGTGTTTGCAATGAGGCTGGCAAATTAGGTTGCACCACGCAGTTGCAGTTTTATCATAAAGCCCATTTCTTCTAAACCTATTTATACAGCAGAGAACGTAACTCCACCTCTTTGCTCTAGCAGCATTTCATTCCTCCCTCTCTGCACCATTCTCTCCATGCTTAGGTTATAAGGGGGTAAAAGGGAAGGAGTATGAAGAAAATAGGCATGGCAAGAGAGCACTGGCTAAGGTGCAGTATTATCCCTCATTCTTGCATTGGCTCACCTGCTGAGTAAGGATTCAGAGTTGCCATTTTAATCAGAGCATTGCAGCCTACATTCTAGGTCCTCGGTGATGTAAATACAGTTAAATAAATATATAAAAATATATATATAAATACTGTTAAATAAATATTCATATGGATCATCCACAATTCTACTGCAAAAGCATTTTTCACTCCTTAGCTTCACACTTTCGATATGGTTTTTAGATCATATCTTGAACATCTGTATCCTTGAGCATGCAAATAGCGTGTGCTTAGTGGAAATGGCAGTGTTGAGCACTTCATCATGCAATTTTTATTTATTTAATTTTTTTGCCTGCTTTTTGGCCTGCTTCTGTTATTATTAGGAGCTGCTGTATACTGGTATCAGTACTGTTTTGTAGGCTGGCAGGCAATTAATGTAGGTGGATTCAAGATTGCTAAATTAAGACAAACATGTAAAGATGGAAAATTAATGCAATTATTATGAATAGGACTATTCATGACTATCAATATATTCTAAATATATTTGGCTACTGATTTACACTCACTGACCACTGTATACCTGCTCATTCATGCAATCAGCCAATCATGTGGTGGCAGCGTAGTCCATAAAATCATGAAGATACTGGTCAGTTACTTTTCACATCAGACATCAGAATATGGAGAAAAAGAAATCTCAGTGACTTTGACTGTGGTGTGGTTGTTGGTGCCAGACGAGCTAGTTTAAGTATTTCAGAAACTGCAGACTGGTTTGAACTGCTACAATTCATGAAGGCTGCCGAAACTCAAATAACCACTCTTTACAACTGTGGTGAGCAGAAAAGCATCTAAGAATGCACAACACGTCGGACTTTGAGGTGGATGGGCTACAACAGGAGTCTCAGTGATCCTATCCTCACTGTAGCCTCAGATTCGTGTTCTTGGCTGACAGGAATGGACTCTGATGTGGTCTTTCGCTGTTGTAGCCCATTCACTTCAACGTTTGACATTGTGTGTTCTCAGATGCTTTTCTGCTCACCACAGTCATCCTGTCAGCTCAGACCAGTCTGGCCATTCTCCTCTGACCTCTCTTATCGACACGGCATTTCCACCTACTCACTGTCAGTGTCACTCTCTGTTTTTTTTTTTTTTTGCACCATTCTGTGTAAACTCCAGGGACTGTTGTGTACTCAGACTCGGACCAACAATGAAAGTTTTTGATATGACATCTTTCCCCATTCTAATGTCTGATGTGAAGATTAACATCCTCTAGATCTGCATGATTGGGTAATTGCATGAATGTGTAGGTGTACAAGTGTTCCTAATAAATTGGTCTGTGAGTGTATGTTTATTTATATGTTTGCCTTCATATTTTTTGTACACTTTCCTATTAGTCTATTTTATTAAATGCCTCTTGCTTCGTACATTGCTTTGTGACTGACAGCAAAACATGTGATGTGATAAGCTTTATCAGTCTATGTTTTCTATTGCCTGATTTTTTTTTTTTTCCATCCACTGATCTTGTTTTAACAGCAAGGTCTAAACACTACTGAAAATCTCTCATGGTAGACTAGGCCAAGAGCTCTACTCAGGAGAAACTTGAGAAAACTTCAGAGACATGAACAGCACAAAGGTCATTTCAGTATTCTTAATGTGCACAGAAAATCAGGTTAAGCCCCTGTGTAAGTTAGGTCTGAATATGGATAATGGTTCCTGTATAAGTATTGATTTAACTTTCAAACCTATCTTTCCGACTTTGAATACAGCCCTATGTGAATGAATGACCTACAAACAGCATCCCGGTTGGATTTTTAATGGATAGTGCAATGGATAGTCTTTAATGGATAGTCTGATTATTCTGATATTTTGATGACGTCACGTGCTTGTCCATTGTTTCCATGCGAGGACATCCTATGAGCTACTTATCATTTAGTTTACTTAGCATTCTCTCTCATATCCTATGGATTTTAACCATTTAGAAGCATTATGCTGAATAACTAAAATTGCAGCTTGAAGTAAGGTCTAAAATATGTTAGCAAAAATACTGCCTCGTCTATTTATTTTTTAATTATTTTATGAACAGGCATTGGTAAAGTTCAAGTGTTGCACTGAAGAGTAAAGAGTCTGTTTCTGTAGTTTGAAGAGAGTATAATATGTGTAATACAGTATATTCAGCTAAGTGATGCTTCAAACTATTCATAAAGAGAACTTAACCTTGAATATATGTGAACGGTCAAAAACTAATTTAGTGTATTCATCATATTCAGATTAAGTAGAGAAAAGACTTTAATTGCTAGAATGATTACTGCTTTAAATGACTTATGGTGCAACATTGAGTGATTTATTCAGCGGCTCTTCCTAAAGTCACCGGGGGCGGGGGGGTAGGAACGATGCTGCTTCCTTTCTTCACACTCCTTATCCTCATCATTTCCTGTATGCAGCCCAGCTCGAGAGGAAGCAACAGAGCAGGAGGGAAGGAAGTGTGTGACTGGTGTGAGTGTCAGTGATGAGAATCAGAAAGTCTACATAAATAGACCTCTTTGCATAGCCTCTGTGGGTTATGCTGATGAGCTGTTTTGTTTGAACAACTTTCCTCTTTTGTTTGTTATCAGAATCCAGGGCGAGGGAAAGAAGGCACTAAAAGGAGAACAGGACGACCTATTTAAACCTGCTCACGAGCAGATCAAAAGTTCTGTGTGTAAAGATGTCCTCTTATGTGTGTACTGATGGGAAATGGGCAGCCAGATTTCAGTGCTGGTGAGGACTGAGGCGCGACACAAAGCCCAGTGCTATAAATGTCTCATTTTTGTCCTAAAGTAGAACAAATAGTGCAGTTTGTTCTAGGAGCATATTTGAAGTGACTGCCCTTTCATGGACAATAAATTTAAGGCCTATTGATGTGTTGAACAAATCACTGTACTTGATGACTTTTTCAAAACTCATTGACATTTCAAATACATAGCAGCAGTCAGACAATGGGTCTCATGTTTGCATAAGCCAGACCGAATGAAGTATTTTCGCTGGATTTAAAAACATGTCAGAAATGCTGATTTTCTTTGTATTTGCATGCGTATGTTGATAAATGCCAATTACCTGTAAATTACCAGGCATGTGCAGGACACAGCTGATTTGCATCTGGTGACACCCATGAAACCCTATAAAGGGAAAAGCTCACACAGCTGAAGTTAGAAGCCAAGGGCAAAAACAGGCTTTCTCAGGAGTAAAAGTGAAAGTTATTTTGACTGACGTCTATGCCCATAATAAAATATATATTATTTAACAGCATAACAGCACCTGAAAGGCCAAAATCTGGAAGAGAATTATGGAAAAGGTAAATTCGATGTGAATTAAATGAAGTGAAAAGAAAATGGTTTGACATGAAAATGGAGAAAAATATATATATCTACTGTAATCAGGTGACCGTGGCCACCAAGAAACTGCTATGCTAAATTGTTTTTTTATTCAAACTGAAGTATCTCAGCGACTCTCGGCCAGAACTCCCTCAAAACGGTAAAGGGTAGGATTGTTATGGTCTCACTGGTTTAATCTGTCACTGTTGACTTTTCCAAAATAAGTGAAATGTGCCTTAAACAAAACCCTGGGCTGCTAATTTCACAGAACTATATTAAACGATTGCCACCACTGTTTTTTCACATAGGTACTTTAGCTAATCTTCGGTAAGGTCATACAAACCAAATGCCAATGCTGCTGCAACATGCACAGTCAAATAACTTCTATATTTGTGTGCATATTCAAAGCTTGTTTGCATCACGTGCTGGTATAAATGGACTAAAATCAACTATTTTTGACCTAGCAGTTGTTTTGTGATCATGTGATCATTCACATAGAGGATTCAGATTTTGCCTATTTGGCCTTTAGTTTAATATATCATTAGCAAAATAGGCTGGTGACCGTGATGAAAATTTGCATCCTCCTTCAATAGCAAATCAAACTGATTGTATTTGAATATTTTGGATAGCTTAAAATGCAGATTATAAACTCATGTTGATGGCAATCCTTTTCACATTAGTGACCATTTGGTGCAAGAAAAGGGAAAAGAAAAAGGAGCAACTGAAGCATGGTTAAATATTTATTTATCTGTTTGGGTTTTTTGCTCGTTTAATACACAGGATAAAGTATAAATAAATTCTTTATCCTATTTTTCCAGGATAAAGCAAGTGTAATATGTTACATTTAATTCATGTGTGAGTGCCAATGTTCCAATTTATTTTTGAATAATAAATTTTCCTTCTCTTCAGCATCTTGGTTGTGATACCAGGATACTACAACAGTGATCTTTTCTGACTTGGTCATCATACAATAACAATGTCTAACCATAACCCAGCTATAGTGAGGCGAGCCTCTCCTCCTTCAGAGTTCTCAAACATAGCCCCAGGTCAATTGCCAAACCAGAAGCCACAGTGGATCAACGCCACCAAAAGTCTTCCAATCAATGAGCTCCTCGGCCACTACAAAGGCAAATCTGTCAGCTCCTAGGGCTTTGGGAAGCATTCAGCAGAGAAACTGGGTTTGAAACAGTCAGAGGCTGAGCTGGAATTTACTGGTAGAAGTACGAACTAATTAGGAATGCATAGGTAGCCTCCAGCTTCTTCTCCAGAGCTCTCTCCTGGATTTCGCCTCTCACTTTCTCCCTCTCTGAGGGCGGCTCATCTGTAATTCATTTGAATCCAGTCTATCATTTCCACTGGGGCTGAGAAGGGAGCCAGTATGGTGCACGAAAAGAGAAAAAGATCTCACTCTCTATCTTCTTCACATTTTATTGCACTATAAATTTTGTCAAAGGAAGGTTACAGTGATAAATAGCCTTTGTTTTCAGAGGAAACATAAAAAGCAGGCGTGTAATGTGTAACACATGAGCTGCGCCGACTCTGTCTGCGTTCCATTATGAGTAAATCACATTGTTTGAGGATGGAGTCAGTGGGGTGAAGGAGACTGGAGTATGTCCTCTGGCTAGAGGGAGTTAGTCAAAGAGAAGTGGACATTTTCTCTCATTCCTCTTACGTGATTTACGACGGAGATTGAGAAGGAAATTTGTCTTCCGTCAAAGTGGTGGGTATGGTAGAAACAGATCCGTGGAAATTATTATTCCAGTCATGGTTCATAATGTCAGGGAGTCACGGAGACTCACTATTTGAAAACTTTTACTGACAGGGAGAATGAAGGAGTATTTTTCTAATTCCTCCCAACAGCAAACTTTCCATTACCACTTTTAGCCCAACGCTTCCTCCCACATGCCATAGTGTGTGCATGCGAATGGTAGCTGTCATGTTGGCATTTCTCCTGGCGCAGAACTGAAAATTCTTGACCTTGATTCAAGGATTCAGGATCAACCCGAAAACTCCCGAGTCAGCCACTCACAGCACCTGCTCATGTGCTTCTGCATGAGATGGAGGGCCTGTGATGCTCTGACAGCTTGTCAGGCCACTCCATGGTAATGGATTTCAGATGCTTACTGTGTTTTTCTGTGTGTAGCCAGGAGGCAGTGCATGTTCTTGTAGAGTGTATAAGCGCTAATATGCTTCTTTTTTTTTTTTTTTAATATGCCGAGTTCTTATATCCTCCGATAAAGATTGGGTTGCTACCCAGGTGGTGTTATCTTATTGGGCATATCCAGACTTGTTATGCTGCTGAGTGTCAGATGTGTCATGTCGTGATGTGTGACTCTGTGTGTGTCGGGGCAGGTGAGTCAGTGGGGTGCCGGGTTCATCGACACTGTCTTGTGCTAGTGGTGAACTATAGTTCTATTGATTTACCACTGCAACTGCCATATAAATCTTATGTTCTCTTTGCTCTCTCCTCTGCAGTTCTTCCCTTTTTTTTTATCGACTAAATTCTTCATATTTTTCTACTTCTCTGCCTGTGTTCATTTTTGCCTCTTTCCATTTCCTCAAACTGTATTTGTTATTTTACTTCTAATTTCCCTTCTTCCGCTCGATCTCCCTCAATCCCTCATGTCATTTCCCGCACACTCCTTTGCACTTGCCTTTTCCCTCCTCATTCCTCTTTTTCTCTAATTTTGTTCGCCTTATCCCTCCTTCTCCCTTCTGTCCTATCTTCGTTTCCTATTTTTCTCAACCTCCCTCCTTAAATCCCTCTCTTTTTTTCTCTTTTTCTCTTTTTGCAGCCTCCTTGGAGAGCTCTCCATAACCTGAGCAGTCCCAGAGACGCACCAGCCACCACGTGACCCTCCGAGCGTCTTCTCAAATGTCGGCAGTACACACCAGCCTTCCAGCCCAAACTGAGTCGCCTCAAGCCCTGGATCAAACCCTTGTGTCTTAGGACCCTTATCTTTCCCTTTTTCTTTTTCCCTCTCCCCTGCCCATACACCCTCCCCACCCCACCCCCTCCAAATACCAGCCCTTAAGACATTTATTCTTCTTCTTCCTGTGCCAAGTGGAACGTCTCTGACTTGGACCACAGATATTCTTCCTGCTAAAAGGACAATTGGCATTGAGAGACTAATTGGCCAATTAGCCCACTCACTGTATGTCATCTTACCAAGTGTAGCACTTTACCTTTCCTGTAGAGAGTCTGTTAGCTAAGCTCTTCAGACTAGCATAATGTTCAGGCACACACAGTAGATCTTCTAGTTGCTGCAGTAGGGCTACTGGTCACTTTTTTTCTACTTCTGCATCTTTTTTCTTACTCTATATCTGTTTTTTGTGATTTCGCCTCTCTACCCTATAGAAGGACTGCGTAGAGACATTTTGCACATCTGTATATTATCTGTGCCTCATGTTTATTCCTCTGAGTCTGTTGTATCTTTCTGTTATGTGAACTGTATGTTGTGGGCTTGTCCTTTCTTTGATCTGTTTTTCTGTCTGTCCCCTGTGTTCGAGTTCCCTCAGTTTTCCTGTACTGCAAACCCTTCCACTCGTCCTTCCCTTAATCTGAACTACACTGTGACTCTGACCAGCTGTCTTAACGTGGCAGACGCCACCTCATCTACTCTCCTACACTCTCACCCCTTCAAATGAAGGCAACCACCATGCTTTCCAGGATAAAAAAAAAATTACAATATAAATAAGGAGAAAGGTCAGTCATTGCAAGTCAGGCATAACACTATTCCCATTTATTAATGGACAGCACATGAGCACATGGTGTCTGTTCAGTGTCTGATCTGAGAGCAATGAGAGGACTTAGTGCTGAATCCAGTGAGGTGGGAAAATGGCCAGTATGTTTTCTCACAGGAGAAAGAGAAAAAGAAATCTGGATGATGGATATAATGGATGATGTCCTCTCCTGAAGACTGGCTTCTCTTCTCTAGCTTGTCATGCCCCTGGAGGAATAACATAAATTAAAAAAAAAAAAAAAGAAGAAGAAATCTAGCTATGAAACAGCACTATTAAAGCATAACAAAAATGTAACAAAGCAGGAGAACTGTGTCTGAGAAAACGGGATGTGCGAAGCCTGTCAAATGGAAGTCATGAATTTGTTATTCACTGTCTGCAGACGTTTTCTGAGGCATCGCTGTGGTGTGATATGGCCGTACACTGTTACCTTTATTACTATGAAGCACAGAACTGCTTAACTGAATGAACATTGCTTAGTCATTGTTATTTATCTTAAACCTTAATTCATCAGAAAAGTCCATGATACACTATATCAGCTAAAAAAAAAAAAAAAAAACTAACCATACTTTTGTAACTGTAGCATGACATACATGACTAGCCTTCCAAATATTTTAACCAGAAATTGTGTGTTGGAGTCAGTGTAAAAGATCAGTTCTAGGTTGGTGAAATTAAAGGCTACATAAAGTCAATTCATGATTTAAAAATGGAAAGTTGTAGCAGATAGAATGGTATTGATTAGACTGTATGTATTAGCTAACCACTAGAACAGTGGTGTTGTTGAGAATTACATAGGAAAAGGCATGTTTCAGTTAAACTACTCACCACCATTTCATGGCTGGATGAAGCCACTATCTGGTACACAGGAGAGCACTTTTAGAAATGGCTTTTGTGATCATTGAAATGTTGTGTAGTAATAGAATAGAGAGTGAGACATATAATTAATCTTTCATCTGCTAGACTATCTTGGAGTGTGTCAGTATGGGAGCCGGCTCAATGAAAGTTGCATGGTTCGTGACGTATAAGCGCAGTATTAAAGGGAAATAGACGGGTAATATTTATTTACATATCATTTGCCTCTACTGTGAGACGAGCACTGAAAACTGACATTATATACTATAAACTATCGATTTTAACTAACATTGATTGCAAGTGTTTCCTTGGTTTTGATCTTAAGTTTGAAATTGTTGGTTTCACTGACTGTAGAGCGCTAGTCGGTCAAAAGACATCTTATTTACAGATAGATAGCAAATTTTATCTGAGTTTTCGTTTCCCTGAAGCATTTTTAGCCTTTTTCTTGTAAAAAAAAAAACAGATGTCACTAGTCCTTGATAGCTGAAAGAGTGCTTATAGAAGAAGAACCATTTGAGAAAATGATTTGATGACTTCTGGAAAATTTGACAGCTAATGTTCCATGATATTACAAAATGTCAAAATGGGAAAGATGGCAGGCAAAGTTCTTCTGTGCTGAACTTTTGAAATGGTCGAGGAATAGAAACCTGTAAAACTGAAAACTTAGATCTTTCCTGTCAACGTTGTTGAAGATGGCTGCAGCTATGGACCATGTACATGGCGGTTTAGTTGTCAAAAATGCATAAGAACAAAGGATAGAGATTGAATTAACTGGCGCAACATACCTCTGAATACTCACGTCTGTGTACCTCAACATTCTTTTGCCTTGAGCTAAAAGCCCATTCACCCTAATGAAATAAGTATCACATATCTCAGAGTAAGAGAACTGATCTCAGTCAGGTCCATTTAGTCAATGTGATGGTTTTTATTAGTATTTAAAGAAACTGAACTCTTATTTTGGAACTACTAATCACAAAGAGTCTTAGCATAGACGTGCTAATCTAGGATGAAATGCTTTCTGTCTAAAATCATCCAGAGACATCTCTCCTCTTCGAGTGACATGCTGTGAAAAGCCTCCAATAAAAGAGATGATTGTGAGGAAATGGAGTGTTGATAGACACGTCTGTAGTAATGCTCTACACTCCCGGTAAAGTTTGCAACGTGTTAAATCTGCACATGCAGACTTCAGTTAGGACTTCATCTAGCACTGATGACTGCTCTAAGTATCAGCTCATTGATCTGCTGCATTAAGGTGCCATCTAGGGAAACATCTCTATCACGGCTGCTGCTTACAGAGTGAGTCGGTTGTTCTGATGAAAGAGCTGTACACAAGTGTGTGTCTGATTGAACACTCAGACACAACATACACACTTATGTGCATGCTAACATTTGCATACAAATATTTCGTGCTTTTTTTTCTGATATGCTTAATTATACATTGTTGGTTATGCCAGTGTTGCCCAAACCTGTGGTTTCCCTCCAGACCAGGGGTATTCAACTGAAATTTCCAATTACATAAAGTTCCTTGTTTACAAAGGTCAGGATAAGCCACTACTGACTGAATGGCGACAAGAGTTAGCGTTTAATTCTGAACCATTAATGGTTTGGCAATGAAGAAGACAACACTTATGTCTGGTCCCTTCATCTGTTTTCGCCATTGACTTTTTTTTAAACAAGCCATGTAGTCAGTTCAGTAATCAGACCCGAGAGGGTAAATGAAATGGAAAAATCTATGAAAGTCAGTGAAAACCCTCCACTTTCTGAGCTGCTTTTAGCATGTGATTGGATAACTCGCAGCAGGGGATCTACTACAGAAGCCATGCTGGTTCATGTTTAAAAAAAATCTGTCCCTGTACAACAACAAATTTTTTCATACGTTGATCGGTTCAGCTACTCGATTCAGTCCACTGAAATACTTTGCTAGACTGCCAGTTGATGGCCCCTGCTCCAGATGGTTGACATTTTTGCTTTCCTAGCTCACAGCACAGTTGAACCAACACTTACACTGTGCCTTTCTGCTTTTGTGTACCTTTTTGCGTGATCATGTCTGCGCATGTCATGTCGGCACAATCTCAGATAATTAGACTAGTCACTTAATAAACTCTCCTATACGCTATGATCTTCTGATTAAGACACTCTGGATGTGGTGTGACCTAGCAGAGCAATGATAAGTTGTCACAAAATTGTCAAAAACACTATAGCTAAAACAAACTATACATACTACACACACACACACACACACACACACACACACAATACAGGTGTCTGCCTTCTGCATACAGAGGGGAAATTAACACTTTTTAGCAAAATGTCTTCCAAAATTTTTCATACTAAGTTTATATATTTTTTTCAGATAGCCTTTAAGAATGCCTCTGACAAAAGAAGAACATTTTGAAATCATGCTCATGGCTGGATCAGGAAGCTCTCGCAAGGTTACGATGGGCTTTAACAGGAAACATGGCAAGCACATCACACACGACAATGTTGCCAAAATTCAAAAGGACTTGAAGAGCTGTGGACCACCCGAGAAGTGGACGTCCTCGAACATCCACTGACGAAGGCACAACCGACGTGGTGCTGGCTTACATAGTCCCCTTTTTGCTGCAATGTAATAAGGAAAGAACAATTAGCACTTACTGTTTAGCTTAAAATCTGTAGTTTACCAGAAAAGTGTGAGTTTCCCTCATACTCAAACAATTGAAAAGCATCAGTACACTAAAGGCAGTGGATAATTTTGTCCCACCAGTGGAACATCCGAGCAAAAATGCAAACCATCTGGGGCCCTGAGTACTGGTTTGAGAAACACTGGGTTATGTTAATGCATACACACTCACTCTCACTCTCTCTCTCTCTCTCTCTCTCTCCTAACAGTTATAATATCCATGCATATGACTGCACATTTGCATACACAGCTGAAAAAAACTGTTTGATTTCTGCCATTTTGTAGCATGCTACGTTATTCTTTTCTGCTCTTGTGTATGAAGCAGGCATGCAGACCAAACCTTTAGAGTCCTGACTTTTCCTCCATTTCCATATAGTGTGCCTAAAATGATGGATAAAAATATTAAGAAACTTAATAAATGCATTGTTACAAGCATTGGTCTACCTGTGTCTTTTATTGTGTGCTTGTGTTTGTCAATGAAATGCACAGACACGACTGGAAAATATATTGTACATCATGGTCTCCCAGCCACAATTAAAGGGACAGTTTGGATTTTTTTTTAGAGCCCTCTGCTGCCTGTGAGGCAGTTTGCAATGAAAACACTGCGAAGTCTTCACGTTGCTGCAGCTGACTCCAGTGCTCCGTTGAAACTATGTATTCCGTGTCTTAAAGAATGGGGGTGGAGCTGATTTCTGGGCCAGAAAACAAAAGCCTAGAAAGCAAAAGAATAAAATATAAGAGGGTGTGCTGTTATTAAAAAAAAAAAAAATCAATGATGAGGTGATGTGATGCGATACCACTTGATTATAGCACTAACAGCACATCGCTAAGTATTTTATTCCTGTTACTCTACAACAATTTGCCAATGATACATTTTTTTTATTAATTAAAGAACAACTTGTACTTTTATCATAATAATAATAATAATAATGTTGTGGAACGTCTGTCAAACAAGTTAGTTCCTGTTATCAGTTGCGTGATAAGTCGAAACAGTCATTCAAAATTTTTAAAAAGTTTTATAAGACAAAAAAACCACAGCTTGAAATGATAAAAAGTGCTCCATAACTGGACTCCATAAATGTTAAATAAATATTTCCGAATCATCAGGGTGTATTAGACCTTTAGACGTTTTTTGTTAAATACAGACACATTTTAATATATTTATTATTAGCCTTAGATGATATGGAAGTGTCACTTTGGAACAGATAACATATTAGAATATGTGCATTAAGATAAACCTGTGATTTGCCTTGGAGGCAGAACTATTGTCATTGCCACTGTCATTGTAGAAAATTAACCAATACCTTCTAAGCAATCAGATTCGATAATTCAGCAGCACTGTGGTATAAATAGCAATATGGCAGATACTGGGTTTTTTTTCATGAATCTTTGAAATAATTTGATTATCATAGATCTAGAAACACTTTAATTCGGACCCCAGATTGGTGAGTCTACGTTTGATGGTTTCACTGCACACTCTTAATATGATATAATAACACAAGGGAAGAGTAGATACTGTTTAACTCAGTTATGTATGTTCTAAGGAAGGTGAAATAGCCTTTAAAACAACAGACATTCTCCCCTGTGTGTTGGAATTATCTACACAGTAAAGTAAAATTGACCTGGACACACACACACTCGCAAGGCTTAACTCATTTTGCTGATGGAGTGAATTGAGGATAGCTGGAGAGAGGCTAAGAGATGAGCAGAAAGAAAGACACGATCATCCATTACTCTGACTCTAGCAGAGCCTCTTATCTCCTCATATCTCATTTTTAACTCCTGTCTCTGTTTTTGTCTCTCTCCTTCCATCTCTCTTTGTGTCACTCTTTGCCACATAAGCAATGTTGTTTTATTCTATTTGTATTCGCTATATGTGGAGCAAATTTATTCTTGCTTTCCCTTTCCATCATCATCTTTGTTCCCCCCCTCTCTGTCTCTCCAGCTCAGCTTCTCTTGTCTTGCTCTGTCTTTCTCTCACTGTGGATGGTGTGAGCTCAGGAGGCATCTACACACCATCAAATGAATTAAATATCACAGGCAGCATTCTGAGCGCTTGCCAAATTCAGAGAAGCCAGCCGTGTATGTGTGTGTGTGTGTGTGTGTGTTTGTGTGTGTGTGTGTGTGTGCACGCAAATCCTTGTGTGCTTTAGGTAAGCTAATTCAACAGGGATAGATCAGGCATCTGATTTCTGTTCTGTGAAATTCACACATTTACACAAAATATTTTTAACTTAACATTAGTTTGTCTTAATCTCTCTCTCTCTTTTAAACAAGATTCCCTCTGTTTCTAGAATGTTTCCTGCATCTCTCTCCGTGTTGTGCTTGAAAAAGGAGTCCCCTGATATCCACACATGGTCCATATCAGGAGAATATTCTGACCCACATCCCATAAAATCTGCTGTTTCAAGAATGTTCAATATCCTATGCCACGTGTATACACACACACACACACACACACACACACACACACTAGGAGGAACTTTACAATGGAAAAAGGCAGTTCACCTTTACAGCTGCAGTCAGCCTACACCTCAAATCTGACCAACGACACACACACACATTATTACTCCACTAAAAATGTTTCACATTATACTGAAGGAGTGTGTGATGTTGTTCGAACGTACATCCTATTTCACAATATAATTGATCATGTGCATATGTCCAAGAGTGTGTGTGACTTGTACTTATGACTTGGCGATACCTGGCAGGCACCTGTGCCCAGTTAACCAGCCCAGTAGGGAATCCGTGCACTTTCAACAGCCTCCAGGCGCCACTAAGTTCGATAGAGTGCTGTGAGCACACTCATTAAAGCCTGCATGGCCACTAAAAACCTTCCTTCTCCTCCCCCCAACTCTCTCTCAACTGCTTTAGCTTCTCTAACCAATAATGAGAATCTGCTCCACGGAGCTCATGCTGGCACTGTGTGTCATTAGCGCCAACACCACACACACACACACACACACACAGATTAGACGGCTGCTTCTCACCATAGCATCAGCTAACTGTAACCAGTTGTGTGGACGTCCCTGCTGGAGGCTGAGGTGTGCAATGAAGCTTTTTTAGCTGTAAGAACATGTGGTTGAGATGGAACTGCACTTGGGAACTTGGTCCACCATTTTGAGCAAAGTTCTCCATAGTTTCATTTTTTTTGATGGACAATAAAATACTCTGATTATAGCTTTTAACAATATTTCTGAATTTGTCCTTTGTATTAATCGTAACAGTTCTGGACAAAAATCTCTGTTGTCTTAAGACTTTCTGTGCATTATACTTCTTGAAAGATTCCATTTTATTCTGGGAAACTATAGATATCCAGCTAACCATCAGCCAGCCATCAGCCAAGGAAAAACCACTGAGGAAAACTAGTTTGTCCTGCTTCCTGGTGCATAGCTTGCTCTATTATGGATCACTTTTCATTCACAGTCTTTGTTGATGGGATACAAAGTCATGATTTAGATACAGTTTTCAGTCTTTTGGCTCTGGTAGGCTACACCTCAGCCTGCTCCTCTTTTCTCTTCTTATAGCACAGCAATTTGCCAAGGATTTAAATTTTTTATTGAAACATGTCCATGACACGTTTATTCCACGACATGTTGTGCATGTCAGACGCTGTGGAAAATCCATGAGACAAGTTATTTCCTGTTATCTCTGTTACTGTTTTAGCAACTATAAACAGTCATTCTGTCACCAACTTCTCTTTTCTCTCTCTCTCTCTCTTGATGTAATAAGACAAAAAGGCCACTTATCATATTACTGAGAAACTAGAACGCACAAAGCCCTCTGTCATGAAGACTTGCTCATGGCAGAAAACTTACTGACCTTTACAAAACACTGACACAGGAAACTCCTTCCATAAATGTTAAATAAATATCTCCGTACAGAAAGCTTCACCATAGCAATGGTTATACATTTTTCTTTGTTAAATAGCGAAATGATAAGAATGAGGGCATTAATATAAACTTGAATTAGCCGGCAACACTATCAGAGCTTTGCTGTTATAGAAAATGAATTAACACCTTCTGACCAATCAGATTTGAGAATTCAGCAGCACTTTGTTATAACAGTGTTTATTACATGGCACTTAGCTGATATTGTGCTGAATTTGGGGAATATGTATAATACATATTGATATACAAATATACAATACATATACAAATAGATCAAACACAAGAGGAGGAGGACCTTACGGTAGGTCTGACGATGTTAATACCATGGAAATATACTCAGATGATTACGTAGATCTTTGAGGAAGTGCAGGAAAAGTTCCAGGGGAAAAATGTTCACTTGCTCAACTTTTGCTTAGTCAGCCTCCTCTAAGAGCACTATGTACATCTATATTATTACCTCCTTACACTCCCAGGAACTTTCCATTGCTCCACACTTCCATTCCTCACTCTCACGAATACATACTATTAGTTTCGATGGAACTACGGAACAATATGGTTCAAGATGAATAACGGAATAAGCCGAGAGTTTAAGTGACCTCGCCTTTTATCAGTAAATCTGATCTGGTTTTACGTCATTCCAAATTATAAATTAGAGTTGTGCAACTAAGCTTCTTGAGCAAAAATGTGATTCACTGCTTTCCGTGTGTACCTAAAAAACATGTAAGTGTGCATACATAAAAGAAACAAAAAACAAAAAAGAAACAGCTGCCCAGGTACAAAGATCTGATGTGTCATCGCTGGATCTGCAGATCTACCACCCCACTCCCCTTTCCTCCTTTTTACTCTCTCTTAGACATGTCTGTGCAACGGTCCTGGCCTAAGTGAAGAACATGACTCACATTTATTGCAATCCGATGAGAGTAGAACTGCCCTCAACACCTTTTATTCACTGTATAAGGGTGCTGATGATGGTTCGTGCTTACCTTAAGAGGACTAGGAGCACATTATACATTACATTAACAATACATGAAAGAGAAGTGTTTCTTTGCTGGAAACCATTTTATTAAAATGCAATAGAACATCCATCATTACCCATGTTAGTTAAAGAGCAGTCACTGAGTATAAAGCAAGGGATATATAGTACTGTGCAAAAGTCTTAGGCACCCTATTGTTTTTTTAGTACAAGCTTTATTATAGATTTTTTATTTTATGACTTCTAGATGATCGAGTCAGTAAAAAAAAACATTTTACTTTCCCAAACATTAGTTTCCCAGCACAAAATTAAATGTTATAGATGTATGTATGTTTGTATGTCAGTAAAGAAAGCAGCATATTACATAAGAGACACTTTTCAGACAAAAAAACATAATGAAGGCTGCTGGGTTTTGCTGCAAAAATAAGAAGCAAATGTGACAATCAAAGTCTCCAGAAGAACTGTGGCTGATTCTCCAAGATGCTCAGTAACACTTACAGCTCATTTCCATATAAAACTGCACTAATTGTACCTGAGTCTACTAATTCTTTTTAAAGCTCTTTATAGTATTTTTTAATGTAGAAACATTTAATTTCTTTGCATGTGCCTAAGACTTTTGCACAGTACTGTACACCGATCAGCCATAATATTAAAACCACCTGCCTTTTATTGTGTAGGTCCCTCTTGTGCAGCCAGAATAGCTCAGGTCCCAAGGTTTCCCAGCAGAACATTGCATAGAGCATCACACTGCCTCCTCCAACTTGCCTTCTTCACATAGTGCATCCTGGTGCCATCTCTTCCCCAGGTAAGTGATGAACACACACCCAGCATGGGCACTCTGACTGATCTGCAGCTATGCAGCCCCATATGCAGTGAACTGGGATGCACTGTGTGTTCTGACACCTTTCTATCATAGCCAGCATTAACTTTTTCAGCAGTTTGTGCTACAGTAGCTCTTCTGTGGGATCAGACCAGACAGGTTAGCTTTCATTCCCCATGCGCATCAATAAGCCTTGGGCGCCCATGACCCTGCCGCTGGTTCACCGGTTGTGCTTCATTGGGCCACGTTTGGCAGATACTAACCACTGCATACTGGGAACACCCCACAAGACCTGCTGTTTTGGAGATGATCTGACCCAGTCGTCTAGCCATCACAATTTGGCCCTTGTCAAAGTTGCTCAGATCCTTACGCTTGCCCATTTTTCCTGCTTCCAACACATCAACTTTGAGAACTGACTGTTTGAGAACTGACTGCCTAATATATCCCACCCCTTGACAGGTGCCACTGTATCAAGATAATCCATGTTACTCACTTCACCTGTTAGTGGTTTTAATGTTATGGCTGATCCGTGTATGTGGATATGGCCCTCACTTTTTTCAATTTTATACCTATATAAAAAGTATTTGTTATTATGCAAAGTTTCCCATTTTGATATCCAGGCAATATGATTTAAAATGGGATGATCAATATATCTTTAATGTCCTGAGGGCTTAATTTAACCGTACCCTTAGAGAATATTAGTCTTTGGAAAGTAAAGCTCCTGAAGAGATTCTGCTTAGAACCTTTTCTGAAAGATAAACCCTCTGTTCTGGGGTTCTTCACAGAACATTTGAGGGTTCAAACAGGACAAGCAGGAGGATTGTTTAGGGTTCTAGATTTAACCTTTTTCCATAGAGCATACAGTTGAGTGGCCAGACATTGAAATTAGCCCTTTTTGTCAGCTTTAATATTGAAAAGATATCAAACGATCAATTTTTTTCTGTCAAAGACACATTCAAAGGTACCGTGAACTAAACCAGCAAAAAAAAAAAATGCTAGTTATGCAAATAAGCAAAATGAACACTAGAATCTTTTCACATATTTTGAATATACTAGCTGTTTTCACTGGTCATATACATCTCATTTAAATCTTAACTTGAATTGAGCACCTGATTAGCAAGTTTAATCAATGTAGCTCAGATAACTAGTTAGGTTTAACTTTGGATGGCTTTAGCAACAGCCTGAACAGTCACCATTATAACTGGACAAATTGCCTAGTTTCTTTATATTAGGCTTTTAATATGAAATGACTGAGATTCACAAAATACCATTAAATTTGTGTGTGTAATTGAAATACATAAGCTCTTTAAAATTAATAGTGTAATCTGTATATAAAAGTAACTGATTGCGATTTACATGATTTGAAGTCGATCAATCGAGGTAGTCTTCTTATGTGTAAATTTACACACACTCAGAAGCACAAGTAGGATATGAATGTTCTTTTAAAATTGCAGGATTTTCATGAATTCCATATTTTCATACGCTCATACAAATGATTTACGAATTAATCTGTTCATATCCAGCTTGAAAAATGAGGCTCAGTGTCATTTTTTTGATCATCCACTTCTCTCAGCCATCTTTGAGTAGAATGTGTGATTTAAATCTGTCAACTCTTGGTGATGATTTATTAAATCTCTGCTGTCTCTATGTGAGAGAGAGATTCAGCTCAATTTCCCTTTCCTCCAGCTGAAGGTAACTTTCTTCCAGTGATTAATCGAAATAACGTATATTTTGGGGTATTATTTTGCCAGTAACACATCACTGACTACAATCGGCAAGTAATTCTAAATATAAAGGTATAAAATGCAGAATATTAAGAACATGCATTAGCAGTGACTCAAAACAGCATTGTGTTGTCTTCCTAGTAAGCAAATGAGCTATATATATGACAATGTTGAGATTGGGTGGTGATGAATCTGTACAGCTATGCAAAATAGACTAGCTAGCCAGCTCTACATACAACAGAATGCTTTGGAATTACCTTTAGAATTAGTTTTATAGTCTACTTAATATTATGAGCTCTTATTAAATAATTTATGTAACAAGTGGAAATACTTTGAAACAGCACAAAGGATTTAAAATGTACTACAAAGCCAAAAACAATCAGGAACCTAAATCATGGAGCAGTAGAAGGCAAGCTCACGAGGGCATTAGGGTAACTAGTAGCTGTCTATATTTATTACGGCAAATATTTAAATGATTTTCACATAGAATGTGTTAGAAATAACTTACAGTTCCATCAAATTTAATACAGCTCAGTTCTGCTTCTCATTTACATAAACCTAAGGTGCAAGAGTTCCACTCCTGTCTGCTCCCTTCTAATTTAACCCCTGTGGCTCCGGTATTATAATGATTTTATAATGCCATATAATTATATATGAGGTTCTAATGATCTTGGACATTGAGTCATTGAGACCTTAAGGCCTAGCATTCCACCATGTGCTTACAGATCAGAGAAACCTCACCATTGTCACACCTCTTTAAAGTGCTTCAACTCCTTAAAGTTAATCATTTAAGGAATATTAGTCAGTAATTACTGTGAATCAATTATAGTGAAACTAATAACAAAATATTTACTCTGTAGTTACAAGAGGCAGGAATGCCGATGGGTTCTGGGACTTTAGTCTTTTTTTTTTTTTTTTTTTTTTACTGTTGCTCAGTAACAGCAAGAAGAACACGAAACATTTTTCTCATTTCATTGTATTTATCTTTAACCTTTAACCAGAGTCATCTTAAAGTTCCACTGACACACTGCAAGTGGAAAAGATCTGATCTGGATATTAACAAGGTACATTCATAATTGGCTTATTCAACCACTTTCTGCTTTTAATATCCTTAATTAAAATCAGGTATACTTTAACTCCTCCAACCATCTCTCTATCTTAGTCCTATATGTAACCAAGTGTTTGTTACAACCATGTTAAAGATGGTGTAGGACATTTAATATGTCTTTGTTGCCATTAGCAGAGACGGGTATTGTTCCCACTCATTCATTCATTTATTCACTCACTCACTTCCTGTAACTGCTTTATCCCAGTCAGGGTCGCTGCTTTAACTGCTTTATCCCGGAGTCTATCCTGGGACCACTGGGCATGAGGCGGGGACACACCCAGTCCATCGCACTATAGGTACAAATGTTCACACACTCACATCTAAGGGCAATTTATCTTAGTCAATCCACCTAATGGCATGTTTTTGAGAGATGGGAGAAAAAACCAGAGAACCTGGAGGAAACCTATGCAGACTCGGTGAGAACATGCACAGAAACGCCACACAGTCACGCTAATTCAGGATCGAACCCGAAACCCTGGAGCTGAGAAGCAGCAATGCTACACGCTGCACTACCATGCCATCTATTTGTTTATTTATTTGTGATATTTTGTTTGTTGTATGGATGACTCCTAATTTAACCTCATGTTCATCATTCATCACATATCACTTTGACACTTATTAACACACTGTATTATTATTATTATTATTATTATTATTATTATTATTAAGGCCCTCCCCACCTAACTATTCCTTTTCTTTCAACATTAATGAAACAGAAGCATGTTTAAGATCATGATGCTATCTTTCTGGAGTCAGGGGTATTAATTAAGTCCATTTGATGTGCTCTGAGAGACAATGGCTTCCCTCACACACTCCTGGCCCTGTGCTTTTAGAGCATTTTCATCACAAAGTCACCATTGTTCTGCACAAATGTGCTGTTATTTCCCAATCCAACCCCACAACCACAAAGCATCCTGCATCAATTTCAAACTTGTGTCTCGTCTAAATCCCCTTGGATACCTTTCGGTCCTATGGGGCCTCTTTGGATTTTGAATTTGTTCTGTTTTGTGTCTTAGAAGAGGCATGGGAGATTAATGATGGGGAGTTTGGATGTGGCACATTGTTAATGCTCATGTCAGATTTTGATGTTCTGAACATGTGTGGGCTAGGCAATATGCCCGATGAAAGGGCAGGGGTGTATTTGTGTGAGTGTGTGTTTGCGTGAGGGGTCTGCAGGGTCTGGCAGGCCAGCTGGAAGCTTTCTCAGCCCTGGGAGCAAGTCTGTCTCTGGAGCATCAGGCTTGGCACAGGGCTAGGTGGAGCAAAATTTGCAGCTCTGCTACATCATCCTAGCCAGAACAGCTCTGCATCACAGCACTGACAAAACAACAACAACTGAGTGAGACTTTTCAGTGAACAGGTAACCAGGGACATGGATGATTACACCAGATGTGTAATTACACCTTGTGTTTTTTTTTTTTTTACAAGGATGAGAGGAAGTGAATGAGGATCAAGGCTAAGTCATACACTAGAGACTCAGTGATGTTATAATCGTTTCTGTTCTGAGGATGTCTAATCTCTTTTAAAATGCATTCAAATTTTAATTACTTCAGTGGTTTAGTAGTCAAATGAATTCAAATATTAATTAACCTACAAAGGTGCTAAACTACTGTATGCCTTCATATGGATTTACAAATGCATTTACAATATTTAGCAGAAAAACACAGGTTGCACAAACAGGCCATGGTCTGAGAATGTCATAAAGCTAAAAGAGAGTTAGTATGAGAATTAGTCCAGCAAAGAAAACTGTACAAGTTAAGGGTTGGTGGGTTTTTTTTTCAGCTTTTCGGGCAGCCAGGGAAATTTCATTCCACCACCTTGTTGTCAAGACAGAGAACAGCTTTATACATCTGCTTTGTGTCTTGAGGGATGGTGGTCATGTGGCTTGAAGGGAACATGATGCAGAGCATGGTTTGATCAGTGTCTTCAGGAACATGGGCTCTAATCCATTTTTTTTTTGGCTTTGTAAGCAAGCAACAGTGTTTTGAATCTTATATGATCAGCTATAGGAAGGCAGTATAGATGGAACGCAGTAATGAGGTAATGTGGGAGAACTTGGGGAGATCAAAACCAAGTCATGCAGCTGCTTTCAGGATCAATGCTGGAGCATGGGACTGATGGGATGCAGGGGAAGACCTGCCAGGGCTAAGTTGCAATAGTCCAATCTTCAGACGACAAGCAACTGAACAAGCACCTGACTGGCCTCGGTGAAAAGAAAAGACCAGATCCTCCAGAGAAATCTACATGACTGTGTTAGATTAGCAACATGAGAAGAAAACGATAGCTGTTTGTGCAGAACTATACCAAGGTTTTGTGCAATGTTGGCTGTCAGTCATAATATATAAACCATGGAAGGGTAACATTTTTCTCTTTCTAAAGCAAAAAAAAAAAGATTACAAGGAGGCAATATCGTAATTTTATCACTGATATAATGCCCAATTTTATGTTTCTTTCACTACCTAGGATCCACACAAAAATCCATAACATTCAACTCATCTTCATGAAGGAATATTTTATTTTTATTTAAGCCCCTTCTGACACACAGCTTCCTATTTACTATGTGTGCTCATTAAATGTGTATAAGGTAATAGTCTATTGAATATAATTATGAATATATGCCCAAAAGTTCTTCATTTGAGATTCTGCCACAGAAAAACAGTGGTGGAAATTATTACTCACGTACATGTAATATTCATCTGTATAGTACAAAGAGCTGCTGTGAAGTAACGTGAATTTCAGAAAAATCTGAAGATAAAGATCTTATCATATCAAATAGCATTTTAAATATTATTTCCCTTGACATAAAACACAGACCCATTTAGCTGTTAAATAAATTTCACAGACCCCCCTCAACACAGATTTATCAACATAATCCAACTAATCAAATATTATGGTAATTATTTATATGTAGACATTAATATTCTGGCTATTTATCAGATTATTCCTGAAATTTCCACCAGCTGGCCTACTTGTGATTTAGATTAAATCCATTCCATTAAACTGACCAGTCAAACACTAGTAACTCCTCTCTAAAAGGATTTTATCTTAATGGTATTCTTCGTACTAGAATGATGATATGTTTTTGCAGGAGACTATAAAGGCAAGGCAGGACAAGGCAAAGGCCCTATAGACCCCTGCACACTTGTTTAACTTGTCTGCTCTTATTTTAGTGAACTATGTTGTGTTACAAACATAGAAAAAAGAAGACTCCAGTGTGTATTGAAAGCTTACTCTGCTTTGCTATTAACCCTGTTTTAATGCAGAACTGGAACAGAAAGGTCACAAGACCAGTGATAAACACTGGAAAGAGCATTAGACGTCTCCTCCCACTTTCTCTCTAGCACCCACCCACTTTGTCGCTCAACATTCATTACGGGTCAAAGGAGCACTCATCATTTTCTATGTCTCTCTCCATCTCTGAGTCATGCAGCAAGCCTTTATCTGTCTGACATCAACTGATGTGTTCTGAAGCATCAGGTACCTCCCTCCCTCTGCCCTCTTAATGGGACTGATGGCTGTTGGTGTCAGCTGCTATATTGCCCTACCTCATCATAATTACTGCTACTGCTGCCTCTAAACGCATGATAGCAAAGTAGTTTGTAGGGCTCACAATGATTAATCACTCGCCAAACTGATGGCTTCTCTCCCTGCAGCAATACAACAGGCCTAGCTTTAATCAGCACACCATACTAGGAATTGTGGGAGTGGGGAGGTGTGTGTGGAAAGAGTTAGTGTAAGTAATTTGTGTGCCGGACCATTTGGTAACACCTGGTGATACATATGGTTCCACTGGTGCAGTGTAAGAAATTCAATTTACATTTCTTTTAGGAGTGTAACGTAATGACACTATATTCAGATTTAACTCCAAAGTTTCCATGGCCTAAACCAGAAGGGTTTTTTTTTTATTAAATATGAACGCTACCACTATGTTCCTGGAAACACAATTGAAAAACCCCAGAGGTAGAAGTTCCTAGAACTGTCAGTACAGTCTGTGAAATCTGGCTCTGACAGTCCCTCAACCTCAGCTACATAACTCAATTTCATAACTGATATCAATTAGAGATGCTTTTTTTTGGTACCTGATTGTGATATTTTCTAATGAATTTATCTGGTTATTTTTCCCCAAATATAAGCAAACTAAGTGCCTAATTTAACCTACTGCAACCCCGACCAGGCGGTTACTAAGGATGAATGAAAGAACAATGTAAATCCATCCTGCATCTTCATGAATGTGGTCTTCATATGTAACCACTTGCTCATGCTCACATAAAAGTAAAATCCTCCCAGTCATACAACCTCTTTGTTGCATCCTGCAGGGTCCCAGTCCCAGTGCACATCCCTTGTCCGGATGACCTTTAACCTTTCTGTAAGCTTTCCCAATAAATAAATAAATAAATTTATTAATTAATTAATAAAAGTGTGCCTCCTATTCGAATCTGTATCTGAATCTGTTATCTGTTCATTCTGAATAATGTATTCTCATTCGGTTACTTCCCTAATTCCTAAGTATTAATACTGTTTGTATTCCAGCAGGTCCCAATTATCCAACTATCAGCATCATCTTTGTCTGTCCTGAATTACAGAATCAATTGTGTTATCTATAAAATTCAGAGGAAACACCCCAGACTAACCTTCATTTCTATCAGATCACTCCCCAGGCACTCCTTTACCTTTCACCCTCCCCAACTCCCTCTGGGTCTGGAGAAGGGAAAAAAAATGAGATGTTTCATGTTTTCTTTTTTCTTCAGCTGTCTGGCTCTTAGCAGAGAGAGTTAAATGAGAATTAAAACAAGTCCAAACCCAGAGACATTCCCTCCATTCTCCAAGGAGCCTGTTTTCCTCAATATGTTGACCTGAGTCATCCTGGTGGGCTGTCTCACAGGGCTTTCTAAGCAAACCTGCATACAGACAGTGTCAATATTTCTTAAGATGAAAAAAAAGCCACTACTTGTCTTCAGATAGCAACTGTCTCTTCTGTGCCAGCCTGGGTTTGTCTCAGATAAATCTTGCACACTGTGTGTGTGTGTGTGTGTGCGAAAGCTGCAGTGAGCCTTCCTCAGAGCTGCAGTGCACCATCCTGTAGTATTTACACACAAATAAGCCAAAAGTTCATGTTTAGAGATTCCTGCTTTCTCAGCGTATGTGGTGTACCTGCAGAGTGTGATTTACGAGGCTGTGCTCCTCCAAGGCCTGGCAGACACAGCTGGAGGTGTGGGTGTTCATCTGTTCATGCTACTACCATGTGTGTGTGTGTGTGTGTGTGTGTGTGTGTTTGTGTGGGTTTGATTGGTATCCAGCTTCTTGCCTGTGGCCAGATCATTGCTTTCCAGCTGTCCCTAGGCTCACGCAAGGGCCTGGATATTAGATCCCAGTGTTTTACATACAGGTGGACCCGAATACTTTCCATACTTTCCAAGTCAGCTTTATTGTCATTTTTAGCACATCTCATGGCAATGGATAAAAAAAGAAACACAGTTCCTTCAGGAAACAACCATGCAACATGTAAAAGACCTTTATGAGGACTAAAAGACAGCAGTAAATATGGACAATAAATGCAGACAATAATACCATAAAGTATACAGAATCAAACAAAATTAAACAAGTTAGGTAAGTAGGAAATATATAAAAGCAGTGGGGAGATGGTGAAATGTACAGCTAAAAAAAGAAAATTCTACAGTGGTGTAATGTATGAACACTGTATAAGTACCAAGTGTATAAATATATATACAGTTATTGCACATAGTAATGTAATAATAATATTGCACTTCATGAGTGAGGTAGAGTGATACTGATAGTGATAGCTGCATTAATAACTATGTCAGTGGAAGGTAATCACAAGGATATTAAGAAAAGTGCGTGTGTGTGTGTGTGTGTGCGTGTGTGTGTGTGTGTGTGTGTGTGTGTGTGTGTGTGTGCGTGTGCGTGTGTGCGCATGCACAAGTGCTTTTTGGAAGTTATGCAATTATTCATAATGAACATAGGCTGCCAAGGCCTTCTGTATTTTTTATGTTTTGTTTCTACTAAATGCTTTGGCATGAGCCAGGGAGTTATGTAAGACTAATGGTTTTCGCAGAGGGCCTTTGGTGTGCATTGCAATGCATTAATGCAAAGAGCAGACCATCATGTCAATTTGCCCATAACCCACTATGTCCTAGTGGAACCTAATTTCCTTCTACCATTATACTCGCAGCCTGAGCCTGTATTTTTGAAGTCAGCCTGCTGGAAAAAGTGAGGAAATGCATCAGACAAGGTTGGTTTATTTGACAGCTCCTGAGTTATGCTTGTCATAAAATGTATAACATGCCTCAATAATGCATGCATGATGAAAGGCTATTCTGTCGTGGACCATACAGAATAGTAAATGTTTCTGTAATTTGTGAGAATTGCCCAAGGCATAATGTCCGGGCCCCTTAGCTCACAGCTGAAATATTAAAGGGACAACGAATAGTTGCTTTCACACAGAGACTGCACAAGGAACTCTCTGAAACAAGCTACAGTTAACCCTGACCCTCCCACAAACGCTCATTTGTTCTCATAATTAACCCACTCACAACACACAACACACACTGGCAGCCAACTTCAGAAGCTGCATTTCAGCTTCACTTTCACACACACATACCCAAGTTGTGACAACAATAGTAATGCATGCTAAAAGCTTTTCAGAAGCTGACTTGTGATATTGTTCTTTCAGCAGCCTGTTTTCTTATGGAAGGCCACGCTGTGATTATGGAAGGTCGCTCCGCTTGCCTGATTCAGCATTAGTGCTACTGACTCGCCACACACAACCCTGGCACCTCGCCATCACTCCCGGCAATGCCAGTCAAGCACTGTGTCATTCAGCTAAAATTCATTACATGCACTAAAAATGGCACTGACAGGATCATAATTACATGAGGGGATATTTTAAGATACTGATAAGCACTAACACAGATTAAATAATCTCTTACATAAATTATCCTTGTGTAGCGAGCCATAATTTAAAAAGTAATCAGATTAGAATAATTTATTTATTTTAAAATCCACTTTGCATTAAGGACTATATAAAAATGAACGAATATTAGAATTGAGAAGTGTTAATAATGAGCTATTGTCTATAAGGACTGGGATGATATAAGTGTGAACATGAAGAAATAAATCTGTGATGAACAGAGCTGAGGTTCTTTCAGCCTCAGCCTCTTCGATAAAGCTTTAATTTGTTCAAACAGTAGGGAAATCTGATTTATTGCAATGTCCACATTCAAGACTGGGGTAGCATAACCATTTTTGGTTGTTAAAGTAATGACATGTATGCTGAGAACAGTGGGGCAATTGAAAGTTAGCTAGCTGGGTGCCAACATAAGGATTTCAGCATGAATTTTAATTTTATTCATTTTAACTTAGCTAAAATATTTACTATCTGAATGCATTTGAACTCATTAGCTGACAGTGTGAATATTATGCTTCACTATGAATAAAAAGGTGAATGTTCATTCATTCATCTGCAGTAACCACTTGGTCAGGGTCACGGTGGAGCCAATCCTAGTAACACTGGGCACAAAGTGGGAGAATATATGCCAGATGGGCAAAGGTGAAAATTTGTCACTTTTTTTAATTAATTTCATAGTATTGTGTATTATAAAATTGCGCCCAAATGGCGCAAAAGAAAAGTTTTTGCCTTATCTACAGGCTCACAAGTCGAATCCCCACAGCCATCTGTGGCCAGGGGGACAATGGAACAAAATTGGCCATACTGCCACTCCCCTGTCAATCACAGTGACACTAGCCAATCATGGGCATCTGTGAGCTCATGTATGCGGAAGAGGGTAGATAGCACTTTTTCCCCAGTGTGTTACACTACACTGTGATGGAGTATGAGCAGCAGTTTGGGGGGAAAATAATTGGTTGGATGGCTTCAAGTGTCTCAGGAAGCACATGTTAGCCTTTACCCTCCCCAGCTGGTAGCTGTCGAATGATAGGAGAGAGCTGGCTGGTGGGTGGGAATAGGCAGGTGATCAAATTGAGGAGAAACTGGGGGAAAATATTTATTGGTTCAGATTTGTTTGGATTACTTCGCCAGATTTTACATTTCTTAGGTGGCCCAAGATCAATATCCTTTCCCCATTCACATTCACCTGTTTACTGATTACACACGCCTGTTCTCTATCTCCTAAACCCATTGACTCATAGACCTTGGCCAGTCTCACTCCAGAAACAACATTATTGATCTTTTTGTTCATTGCACTCTTTTTGGATGTAGACCTTGCTTTGTTTTCACATTGTTTTCATGTTTTCACACCCCATTTAGTCTTGCCCAGTTTATGTCTGTTTGCCATTGGCCTGACTCTTTGCCTGTTACTGTGTTTGAGTATTGCGTTGCACGTCTGATTTGTTTGCCAGGACTTTGTTTATTAAAGCCTTTAACCTGCACCTGCGTCCTCCCGTCTGCAGTCAAATGACAGAAAGTAAAATGTGGGGACTTACAGTTAAATGTGGATTTCTTGCCTTCAAATATGTAAATATACAGAGCCTATGAGGTGACAATGTGGTTATTATTTAATAAGGCATACCACAAATTAAGATATTGTGGCCACAAGATAATACACTGAGGCCACGAGGTAATGTTTCGAGGCCACAAACTAAATATCTCATGGCCACAAATGATAATGAGATACCAAAGTCATGGCCAGGAATTGTTTAACCTGAGATCATGATTTAATATGTTTTGAATCATACTGCTTAGTACATGACCTCTAGTTATTATCATTTGGCAGGAACAGGCGAAAAGGGTGCTATTCGCTATAATGGTATATCCATGTCACAAGATTCCAAGATTGAAGTATAATACTATCAATCATCTTCATGCTTTGGTTTTTGTTACCACAATAGTCTAATTCAATATTTTTTCTCTTGGTCTCATTCATTTTAAAATACAATAGTTGCCAAAATATCTCAAGAAATTTAATTTGTGACCTCTGTATATTCATTTGTGGTAAGACATTACTGAAAATAACCACCATGTTGCCTCAGTGGCTATGTGAATGTCCAGTAATGGTCCTGAATGTATTTGGTGCAGACAACACTAACAGAAACTGAAGAAGTGGTATATGCAATGATGCTACTGCTACGGAGGTGAGGTTCTCTCTAATGACCTTAGAAAGTCTATAGTCCTGTCCCAACCTGCCTTCATGCCGGTTTTCGTTTGTGTTCTTGTTCTTGTCACAAACTTCTGATGTGAAATAGTGCTATGCACCAGATGACGTTTCATGAGTTACTGGATTTAAAACAGCATTCAAGCTTTCCTATGTAAATGCAACAATCAAATTCGAGCTACACATCTGAATATACAAAGTCTACACACGCCTGTTAAAATGAAGCCAAGATACTAAATCATGTCAGATATTTTTACACCTTTAATGTGATTATAGCAGCCAAAAAAATTCAAGTGAAAAACAAATAGAGGGCTTCATGGGGAAAAAACAGAAAACTAAAAAACTTGCAATAACATGATTGCATAAATGTACACACCTTTTTATAATGGGGCATGTGAAGGGGTTAATCAGAATCACTTCATTGATCACAGGTGTATGATAATTAGGCCTACTTCTGACCATGAGTTTGAATGTGATTGGTTAACTCTGAGCACAGTCACGTTATAAAAGGGTGTGCACACTTACGAAGCCTGATCATTTAAGTTTCTTGTATTGTAAGTATTGTAAGTTCTTTTTCTTTTTTTCTACCTAAAACCTTTTTTTTGTCACTTGACCAAGCAATTCTCACTTGAAATTGTTGGTTGCTATCTCACATTAAAGGTGGAAAAAAAATCTGACATGATTTATCTTGGTTTAATTTTTTACTTCACAAAAAAAAACAATTATTTTAACAGGGTTGTGCAAACTTTTTGTATACACTTTAGCCGTAGTTACCCATAATTAATTATTTCTTCCTAAAAGTATGGCATCTTGTCTTATTTGTGTCTTTCACTTGTCTTTTCCTTGTATTATTTGCTGTAAGTACAGCAGGAAGATATGAATACTACGAACAAAGCATAACTATTGTGTAACTCGATTTATTAATTAAATAATGTGTCATAGTTTTCACACTTAATGCATTTTGCCCTTTTATCACTGTGATGAAATGATGAGGTTCCTCTGTCTCCCCTCTGTAATCACTCGGCTCTCCCAGGCTGGAAGTGCTGACACATGATAAGAGACAGATTTACCACCATTGGAATTTTGGGGGGGGAAATAAATAAATAAATAAAGGAACGTGAGGAATTAAATTTAGAAATCTATTCAACAAAGTTTTAACATTATCTTCTAAAGCTAAAGCTAATGATTATTTTGAATTATCACTGCCCAAATGGAACAACTGAAGAAATTTCAGTCTGGATTGTCTTCTTATTTATGCAACCATAACCATATGACTAAGTCTACAATTTAAAGAATGGATATGTCTGCAGTGTGAGTAGGCCTTTGTTCTATAAAGGCTAGCTGACAGTTAGGAAGAATGAGAGTGCAGAATGTGGGTGTCGGTGTTAGATCTTAGGATTCCTAGCTGATGGGGCATCTATCCAGATGCCTGTTGCTGTTCAGCAGCTGGAAAATGTAAGCAGAAGCATGGGGAGGTTCAGAGGGTTGAGGAAAGATGCTCGCTGATCTAATCTCACCCTGTGAAGGTAGTGCATTAAAGTCCTCCCTGTGTGTCATGAAAGAGAGGCACAAATGTGTGTGTGTGTGTGTGTGTGTGTGTGTGTAATGTGTTAACGTCACACTCCTCTGTTTCTTTTGAACTAAATTACAGGCCAGACAGCAGTGTTTTGTTTTTTCAAGTCTTGCTAATTGTAAAATATAGTTTTCCATATTTATGAATACAAGAACAGCATAAGGAAGTAGTTCTTGTATTGTAACATACAATATACTGTATATAAGGATCAGGAATATTACATGACTCACTGAAAGAATTATGTACAGTATATTCCTTACAATATAGAAAATGCAGTATATGTAACTAGTATAATTATTACATGATGCACTAAAAGAACTCTCTATATTCCTTACTCTTTATAGAAAATGCAGTGTTTTCTCATTTTCAAACTTTCTCCATAGACTTTTTTAATCACTCTGCTATGTATGTCAAATGTAAAGGGTCTTTTGTTAGCTTTTAGCTAAGAAAGTCTCACTTCACCTCTAAAATATACTCCAATTCCCTAGTCAAAATCTGTACCGAATAAATTGTGTCGGAATACAAATGAAGGGGTGCAGAAGTCAAGAGCTCTGCTTTTTTTAATGAGGACAAAAACCTATCAGCACATCTAACCCTTTCCGCTTCATTTACTGCCTCTGTCTCCCTGAAGACACTGAATTCTTGTGTTTTTCTTTTTTTTTTTTTTTTTTTTTTTTTTTTGCCTCAGTGAAATCTCTCTCGCTGTCTTTCTCCATCACCCTCCCCTTCTACATCTTCCAGAATTTAAACCTTCATGTTGCAGAGAACTGGCTTTCCACTCTGGAAAGGTCACTTAAATAAATAAAGAAACAAGGAGGTATCTAGCCACCCCACACCCTCACTCAGGCTTTGAAAGCTTGTGCTCTGCTTCTTTTTTTTAAAGATTCATTCGCTCAGAGGACATTGGGGAGAGTTAAAAAAGAGGAGTAGAACTTCACACTTCACTCCTACTCAGTGACCATGCCGGCATTAGTCACGGAGTAGTGGTTCGATTCCCTAAATGCCTTCGGCTCTGTAACATCTGAGCTCACTCTCTGGGGTGAGCAGACTCTGAACATCTTATCTGGTAGAAGCTGGAAATAGATACAGTGTTGTAAGGAAAATCAGTATTTGCCTACTTGAATAGGGGCAAATTGAAAAAAGAAATCATTCTATGAAGTCACAAGATATTATGGCAATGTTTTGAAGGCATGCCTCATGATATGCATCTATTAATCTATATATGCATCAGGGCCAAAACCAAATAATTCAACAAATACAGTGACCAAATAGATTCATTTTATATTAGCCATGGACATATTTTCATGCCTTGAGCAGAATAGGCTAATAAAAATACATTAATTCTTTAAAATACAGTCAGGTGATAAAGGTTGCATCTTTCATGGAAGTTCTAAGTAAGAAATAGGTATAAGTGAACTTCGGAAATATTTGTGACATTTTACTTGTTAGAAAAAATCTAGATCCAACTGGAGAAGTACGCTCTAAATAGCTCTAATTAGGCACTTATAGCACAGAACATTTATATTTGTCTTACAGTTGACAGTAACACTGTCTAATATCAACTTTAAGACAAATCAAGGCTTGCAGTATGTAGGCTTGCAGTAACTTGCAGTTGTACAATATTTGGTTTACCAAACAAATGCACTTACTTTTACATTAAAATTTACTCACTAAACACTAATTTAGAGCCCCATTAGAGTGGACAATGAAGAAGTCTTTATTTGATGGAACATGCTTAATTTTTTTTCCTTATTTAATTGCCAGGAGTGGGTAAACTGTAATTTATATATATATATATATATATATATATATATATATATATATTCAGCCATAACATTAAAACCACTGACAGGTGAAGTGAATAACATTGATTATCTCATTGATTATCTACAAAGAATTATCTAAAGTGGTCCAAGGAAGGACAACCGGTGAACCAGCGACAGGGTCATGGGCGTAGAAGGATCAGTGATGTAGAGTAGGTAGCGAAGGCTAGCCCGTCTGGTCCGATCCCACAGAAGAGCTACTGTAGCACAAATTGCTGAAAAAATTAATGCTGGCTATGGTAGAAAGGTGTCAGAACACAGAGTGCATCCCAGTTCACTGCATATGGGGCTGCATAGCTGCAGACTGGTCAGAGTGCGCATGCTGACCCCCGTCCACTGCCGAAAAGCTCCTACAATCAGCATGTGAGCATCAGAACTGGACCATGGAGCAACGGAAGAAGGAGGCCTGGTCTGATGAATCATGTTTTCTTTTACATCATGTGGATGGCTGGGTGTGTGCATCACTTACCTGGGGAAGAGATGCCACCAGGATGCACTATGGGAAGAAGGCAAGCTGGCGGAGGCAGTGTGATGCTCTGGGCAATGTTCTGCTGGGAAACTTTGGTCCTGGCAACATGTGGATGTTACTTTGACACGTACCACCTACCTAAACATTGTTGCAGACCAAGAACACCCCTTCATGGCAACAGTATTCCCTAATGGCAGTGGTCTCTTTCAGCAGGATAATGCGCCCTGCCACACTGCAAAAATTGCTCAGGAATGGTTTGAAGAACATGACAAAGAGTTCAAGGTGTTGATTTGGCCTCCAAATTCCCCAGATCTCAATCCGATCGAGTATCTGTGGGATGTGCTGGACAAACAAATCCAATCCATGGAGGCCTCACCTCACAACTTACAGGACTTAAAAGTTCTGCTTCTAACGTCTTGGTGCCAGATACCACAGCACACCTTCAGAGGTCTTGTGGAGTCCATGCCTTGACAGGTCAGAGGTCTTTTGGCGGCACCTACACAATATTAGGCAGGTGATTTTAATGTCATGGCTGATCAGTGTACATACAAACTTTTGATGTACACTGATCTCATTTTCTTTCCTATTTGATTATTTTCATTAAATCTGATAAAGGAATTTGAGAAACCTAACAATATCTTGTTGCTATAAATTACATTGCTGAAAAAAAATTACAGTTTTAAAAAAAGACCTTAGCTCTACCCTTGAATGGACGACCTCTGCTGTTAAATTCCATTGTTAATGTATCCGTTTGTTGAGGTTTTCCCATAAGGGTGTGTTTTGGCTGTGGGATTGTCTCACCGTGTTCTCTCCTGTACCTGCTCCGTATCACTGCACCCAGGATTCTCTGGGAATGCAGCATGTTACATCATCTCATGTGGCCTTATCGGGCCATGAATCAGGGTCTGCTAGAGGACTCTCAAAGGCTGTTTTGTCTCCCTGATCTTAGAACTCTCTGCACCCGTGATGCACCTCCTTCAGACAAGAGTATTTGTTTACAGCGGCCCAAATTTTAGGCTTTTTATCGCAGGTTGCTACGCTGTGTGGAAAAGGAAGTACTTTAGCACAGGGCAGCTTATCTGCAGCAGGAACAAAAGCAAATCCTGTAGGTAATCCACCTCTCCAACAACCAGCTGCTATGGTCCAATCAGTTACTGTCCACCGCTTCAGAAAAAAAAATAAATAAAAAAAGATTCTTCAGCAGAAGTGAAAGCTGTGATTAGGTATGATTGATAATGATCATTAATAAGTCATTATAATGGGATTTAATGCCCAGCTCCAGCCAGCAGGGTGGCTGTGGAGTAAATGAGCAGCAGATAGCAAGGGAGTGATGCAGAGCACTCCTCTGCTATATTTATGAGGAAATAAACGTTTTTATTCAATTATGTATTAAGAGTCTTCTCTAATTAGTACTATGTGCATAATACTGACCAAATCCATTGTTAACGTCACACGCAGCTGCTTGGAAGTTAAAATTCGACTTTTAAGAATTGATTCATTTATCCATGAATAAATAAATCATTTATTTTTGTAAAACATCATTTAAATGCAGGCAGCAAGGTGGCACAGCGGGTAGTGTTGCTGTCTCACAGCTCCAGGGTCCCCAGTTTGATCCTGAACTCGAGTTACTGTGAGTTACATGTGGGTTTCCTCTGGATTCTCTAGTTTCCTCCCACCTCCTTCCAAAAAACATGCATGTAGGTAGAATAGCTATGCTAATTCGCCCCCCCTAGGTGTGAATGCATGTGTGGTGTCCTGCGATGAACTTAGCATCCCATCCAGGGTGTATTTCCACTTTGCACCCAGTGTTCCAAGGATGGTCTCTGGATCTACCATAACCCTAACCAGGATAAAGCGTTTGCTCAAAGTGAATGAATGAAACATTTTAATGCAACTCTACTCTTTTGTTTGCACTTTGTTCGCAAATCTAAATAGCATGAGAACTATCATGGATCATAAAAACATCTTTGAGTATTGTGATGAGGTATTATCTCCAGTCATTTTTAATGGTCATTGTTTATTATTATGTCTTATCATTGTGTTGTATTATGTCTCATCCTTTTAAACCAGCTGTACAGGGTGTCCCAGAAGTCTCAATACAGTACTGTGCAAAAGTCTTAGGCACATGCAAAGAAGTGCTGTAGAGCAAAGATGCCTTCAAAAATAATGAAATTTAATGTTTCTACATTACAAAATACTATAAAGAGCAGTAAACAGAAATAAATGAAACAAAGTCAATATTTGGTTTGCTTTAAAAAAAATGATTAGTAGTCTCAGGTACAGTGTGTGCTGTTTTATAAGGAAATGAGCTGTAAGTGTTACTGAGCATCTTGCAGAAGCAGCCACAGTTCTTCTGGAGACTTTGACTGTCGACTCGCTTCTTATTTTTGCAGCAAAACCCAGCAGCCTTCATTATGTCTTTTTGTCTGAAAAGTGTCTCTTATGTAATCTGCTGCTTTCTTTACTGACATACAAACATTTTTCTATAACATTTAATTTTGTGCTGGAAAACTAATGTTTGCAAATCTGAAGTGTTTTTGTACTGAATCAATAATGTAGACGTCATAAAATAAAAACCTATAACAAAGTTTGTACTAAAAAAAATAGGGTGCCTAAAGCTTTTGCACAGTACTGTATACAGGGGAAATTTTTAGCAAAATGTCTTCCAAAATTTTTCATACTTGGTTTTTTTTTTTTTTTTTTTTTTTTAGATAGCCTTTGAGAATGCCTTTGTTAAAAGAAAGCCATGATGTACCAGGTAGATACAGCACAAAGATCATTTAAAGGAATGCATTCAAAGTGCAATTATGACAAAGAAATTGCAATCATGTAGAGGATCTTTTGTAAATAAAGTTACATTTTGCCCAAATTAATTAATTCATTATTATTATTATTATTATTATTATTATTATTATTAATCAATCAATCAATACATGTTAATTTCCCCTATATATGGAGACTTTTGGGACAGTCTGTGGTTCAGAAGGTACAGTCTGTAGTTCAGAAGGTACAGTCTGTGGTTCAGTAGGTACAGTCTGTAGTTCAGAAGGTACAGTCTGTGGTTCAGAAGGTACAGTCTGTAGTTCAGAAGGTACAGTCTGTAGTTCAGTAGGTACAGTCTGTGGTTCAGAAGGTACAGTCTGTAGTTCAGAAGGTACAGTCTGTAGGTACAGCCTGTGAACTGGTTGTGTGCAGATGCTGCAGATTTTACTGAATGAATATGATGTGAAATAATATGATGTGTTTACATTTTTCTCCATACTCATGATTAGGTATGGTGTGTTGTGATAGGAGGCTTGGCACAGGACAGGCATTGCTACAACTCCTGTACTAGACTCCTTAATGCGCGTTACGCACTGCACTCCGGTAATGAATGGGTGCGCTGGAAGCCCCGCCTTTTCCGGTGGTCACACGGTCCAATGAGAGCGCACAATGCAGCGCGATGGGACGTAACGTAATCCGCCGTCGTGTCGGGACTGGAATGTAAGAGAGTAACAATCGGAACAACTGAGCAAATGGTGATTAGGAAGACAGGACTGAACAACTCGGTTCACCATCTTTCCGGGACCATCCGCCAGCGATAAAAGACACACCAAGTGTTCTGGCTGGTTCCTTTCTCTCTCTCTCTCTCTCTCTCGCTCTCTCTCTCCCTCTCTCTCTCTCTCTCTCTCAGTCCTGCGTCCCCATGAAAGGATTTACTTCTTGCGTGTGATGATCGGAAGAGAGGAAAGGAAGAAGAGTATAATGCAGGGATTCGTGAGGTTAGTGTCGTTAGGATGAAGTGAAGGAATTGATGGAGCTGAAGTGCGCGGAGGTGTGAGGAGAGCTGGGACGCGTGGTGATCCTACAGAAAGCGATCAATCCTCTCATCATCATCATCATCACCATCATCATCATCAACATCAACAGCAACAATCTCTGCTCCTCTGGGATTAAAAGTAACAGAGTGTCCTGCGATGGAAGTTCAAAGATACCGACAAACAGACTCGAGCTACGTGTGAGATTTTAATGGGAGAAAGAAATCCCTGAGTAACACACCAGGTTTGTTTACAGATCTATCTGTAAACAGGTTTGTTTACAACCCGGTCAGATATGAAATGAAATGCTCCAACTAGTCAGCCGAGGGAGAGTGCGGGAATAGCCGGTAAAGTCGCCCACATGCGCTGGATCAGCGGCTCGGCACGGGATCGGTATCCGAAGCAGAGGGAAGCTCAGGCGGCTCGGGAATCCTGGCAGGCTGGAAGATGGCGGAGCGGCGTGGCAGTAGCCGGAGGCGGTGAGAGCCAAACTTCGAGATTTGTTCGCAGACGTTCGCAGGGCCCGGCTCTCAGGACCCATGCAGGCCAAAAAGCGCTACCTGGTTTCGCTGCTCACCGGCGCCTTCCTGCTGCTGCTCTTTTACCTGGCGGGCGTCCCGGTGTCCACGGGCGGAAAGAGCCGGCATGAGCGCAGCCGCCACGGCCATCGCCGCTCCGAGCAGCCGTGGCCACACTTCTCCGACCCCTTAAACTCCTTCAGCCCGTGGGACCAAACCGACACGGAGGAGTACAATATCCACACGTCTCCCAGGCAAAAGCGGGACGTGCACGCCAGCGTGTATAAGGGCAAGCGCTGCCGCATGGACTCGTGCTTCGACTTCTCGCTATGTCGCCGGAACGGCTTCAAGGTGTACGTGTACCCGCAGCAGAAGGGCGAGAAGATCTCCGAGAGCTACCAGAACATTTTGGCTGCTATCGAGACCTCTCGCTTTTACACGTCCGACCCGGGTCAGGCGTGTGTCTTCGTGCTGAGCTTGGACACGTTGGACCGGGACCAGCTCTCCCCGCATTATGTGCACAACCTGCGCGCCAAGGTGCAGAGCCTGCCGCTGTGGAACGACGGCAGGAACCACCTGATCTTCAACTTGTACTCGGGCACCTGGCCCGACTACACGGAGGACCTGGGTTTTGACATCGGCCAGGCCATGTTAGCCAAGGCCAGCATCAGCACAGAGACCTTTCGACCACGCTTCGACGTGTCCATCCCACTTTTTCCAAAGGAGCATCCAAAAACTGGTGGTGAGAGGGGGTTCCTCAAGTACAACACTATCCCACCCTTTCGGAAGTACATGCTTGTCTTCAAGGGCAAGCGCTATCTCACCGGGATTGGCTCGGACACAAGGAACGCTTTGTATCATGTTCATAACGCAGAAGATGTGGTTCTCCTGACCACATGTAAACATGGGAAAGACTGGCAGAAGCACAAGGATGCACGCTGTGATCGGGACAACACAGAGTATGACAAGTAAGTCGTTCTGGACTTTAACTTGTAGTCAGACTGCAGGAAGGAGTCATTTCGCAGATTCTCACTGCTTTTCTGAGGCCCTTTGTCATCTCTTGAAAATGCAAAGTATTTAGTCCAGGCCCTGAGGGGCCCCTCTACCTATGACCCACTCAAGTCATTCTGAATGTCTTCTAGTAAGAGATCAAGGCAACTGGAATTGCTTCCCAAAGGTTTGACTTGTAGTTGATATCTTTAGTCGCACTACACGTTTTCATTCTGTAGGAAAAACAAATACTGTTCATCAGATGATTGATAGAATCCCTTTTATCACAAGTCCAGTCCAAAGCTTTCCAAAAGCTCATTGAATAAACATGCATTAACAAGTGAATGCATTGGTACATTGCACATTATGTCTTGTTAAACATCTCAACCTGAGCACCGTTTGAAACGGTAATACTGGGAACTATAAAACCGCGAGCTTTCCCACAGAATGGAATTCATTTTAGTGCCTATTGACACAGTGGGAAATAGTCCTTGAATGCCAGACTAGATGCTTTAAGGACCCTCAGTGTGTTACTTATTCGAAAGTGTGCAGGCTAAATCACTAAGGCCACTTTCCCCCACTTTTCACCCTTTCCAGTGAAGGAATTTCTCCTCTCATATTTCACTCTCTTCTCTTCACTCATGATGCAGCAACTTAAGTTGGATATGCTTGGGCACGTTTCATTCACTTGAAAAATGAGCAGTGTTTATATCTAATGGAGAGAAAACTGGCATTTACTCTTTTTCATCTTTTTTTTTTTGATACAGTGCACCAAAACTTGTGTGTTGCATGAAGCTTTCATAACTGTCAAACAAATTGTAGGTTTATTCTAGTAAAAATTGACTGCAGGTTAGGATGAAAGCGTGTGTCACATTAGCAGGTTTACTGTGAAATAGGGCTGAAACTCCTATTTGAGTTCATAACACTCCAGTGTGTTTTCGTATGTGTGTGTCAAGCCCCGTTAACTGCAAACCTGCTGTTGTTAATGGGCATCGAATGTTGAACATCTTTTAAATCTGTACCGAGTTCACAGTGCATATTCATCACCGACTTCATGCTCCAGAACTCTCGCTTCATGCCGAGTGTGTCATCGCACCTGGGATAGGTTGCTGCATATCCTCCCACTCGTGCTTAGCCATGGCACTAATGTGCAGGGATATTTTTGGCATCAAACCTTTACCTCCCATGGCACTGCAGAGGTGCTGCTCAGCAGGACACACTGATGTTAATTGGTGTGTGTGTGTGTGTGTGTGTGTGTGTGGGGAACAGCTGTTAGGAACATGAGCAAGCTGATCCAAGCAGAAATGCAGCATCTGATATGGTTTTGCATGTTTTTATTGCTGCCTTTTTGTGGGTGTCTGGTAAAGGGGAACTGGTTGTGTTGATTAAATTAGCTAATTAAGGCTGAAGCTCATGCATAGTTTTTTGTCTTTTTTTTTTGTTTTTTAACATTTTTTCCTCTTTTATTTGACTATAATCTGTACTGTTGCACTGCACGTTCAGATAGCCCCATATAAATCCACTTGCTGTTGGTGAACCCCTCAGCCATTTGTTGTGATTCCAGGTGTTTGCAACTGGTACACCTTTCCGTGTGGAACCTTAGTAGCAGGGCTAAATCCTGACTTGGCTCAACTACAGTGAAAACTGTATAACATTTCAACCAGCTGACACTTTTCCCCAGTGTCTCATTTCTAGCAGTATGCTGCCCACTACTACAAATAACCTCGAGTATTACATGTATTATGTCACTTGTGGTTTCAGTGGTGAATCCAGCTTGGTGTTGCCGCCGGTTCATACTTCAGCCCAGACCCAAAGCACTACTGACCATTAGGCTTTCTGAGAATTCCTATCAATCTCCGACTTTCTCCCTGACCAGAGTTAAGCTTCAAGGTTTTAACCATTGACTTGACTTCATTACCAGACTTTGTAACACTATTACTAGGCAAGCCACAACTCAGAGCAACCTCTGCCCTGCTCGTTTTGATGTATTGGTGGTCCAGCTGTGTGTCTACCACACATGTAGTAGAAATCTGGTGCTGGAGGCCAAATTCCTCCATTTACCAGGCTGCAATAGGTCTCCAGTGCCATGCATTAGTAAACAATGGAATCATTCAGATCCTTCAAAGGCTCACACTGGCCACTGCCTAAGCTGGGAAAGCACAGAAATCCTATCCATCTCAAAATGATTTGTGGAAGTTGTCAAATTGATCAGATACAGATGGAGGAAATGATAATAAATCCCTCGTCCATGCTGGATATTCAATCTGGCTGGTGTTCCAGCTTTGTCTTGAAACCATTTTCTTAAATTCAACAGATCATGTTTCCTGGAGAATGAGTCAGTGTGCAGACGTGGACGGATAATATTTGTAGTGCAGAGGTCCAGGAAAAGGAACTTGACTTGAAAGGCCGTTTAATATTTAACCTGGTTAAATTTAACCAGAGTTTTTCTCCTCTGCTGGCTCTATGGCTGCGCTTCCGGCCGTTCAAGGACAACGGTCAGATAGCGCTGGTTAGCCTAGTCCCCCCCGTGTCGACTTTTTATGGCGAATTTCCATCACGCTTTGTCATGTCAGCCGCTTTTGACAGGGCGAGTTCAAATTCCTTCAGATCATCTTGTAGAGAGGAAGGGAAAGTGTTTGAGTCTATCAGTTGCCCATGGCCATGTTTGATGTTAATTTGCAGGAATTATTTGGGGAGAGCTCTATTCTCTATTCCCTGTTCTACACACTGTATGTTTCAGAATTGGCATCTTTCTCTTGGCGTATGGTGAACCATGGGTGTGTTTTATTATTCTTTTACAAGCCCATTTTATGCCAGGCTTTTAATCATGAATAAAATAAAAGCACCATGTGGTTGCTTGTGCTTTTAGGACAGTGTGGATTGTACTGAGATTAACAAAAATGTTTATGAAAATTCAGCGTGCAAGTCTTGGAGGCAGATTCCCTACTGCTTCTGTTATTTGTTTCTGCATTGTTATTGCACTAATAAATTGTGTGTGTGTGTGTGTGTGTGTGTGTGTGTGTGTGTGTGTGTAAAATGCTAATGTGGAGCTAATTAGCCCAAATAGTGTTCTGCTTAATTACTGATGGTTGATTATGTATTTCTGTGTATAATGTGGTGTGACTGCCTTATCTTAATCAGTGGATCTTTTTTAAGTGTGAGTGTGTGTGAGTGTGTGTGAGTGTGTGTGAGTGTGTGTGAGTGTGTGTGAGTGTGTGTGAGTGTGTGTGAGTGTGTGTGAGTGACTGTGTGTGACTGTGTGTGAGTGTGTGTGAGAAATCTATGTAGATGTTTATAGTTCTATAACGGTTAAAAGTATTTTAAAATGACTTTAACAGTCTCTGCCTAAATAGATTGAGGTATACGCTAGATATCTTATTCTGTATACTTTATCTATATGCCTGCAACTATAACGTGTGTGTGTGTGTGTGTGTGTGTGTGCGCGTGAAAGGGTGTTACTAGTCCTCGTGGTGACGTTTCTGTGTGTTCTGTCTGTCCTGCTCACCCACATTCATGGGGATTATCATATTGAAATTCCCCTCAGGCAAAAATGATGAGGACAAAATCCCTAACTCAAAGTGCTCACATGTCTGCAGAAATATGATTTGCTATATCATTATTTTATTTCCTTAATCCCACCAGACTTATCCTGTAACTACTTGTTGACGTACTGTACCAGTTGGTTACCGCTAATCAGTAATATGGTGTAAGCAGGCCGTAACCAGGATCAAAATTTTGCAGAAATGTGACCCACTTCATATTTAATATACCACAGTGTTGAATATGTACTACATTTATAGTTAGTTTTTAATCTGTTGTTATACAGTACTGTGCAAAAGTCTTAAGCACCCTATTGTTTTTTTTTTTTTTAGTACAAACTTTGTTATAGATTTTTATTTTATGACTTCTACATTATCGAGTCAGTACAAAAACATTTTAGATGCAAACCTTCATTTTCCAGCACAAAATTAAATGTTACAGAAAAATGTTTGTCAGTAAAGAAAGCAGCAGATTACATAAGAGACACTTTTCAGACAAAAGACATAATGAAGGCTGCTGGGTTTCGCTGGAAAAGTAAGAAGCAAGTGTGACAGTCAAAGTATCCAGAAGAACTGTGGCTGCTTCTGCAAGATGCTCAGTAACACTTACAGCTCATTTCCTTATAAAACTGCACACACTGTACCTGCTACTATTCATTTTTATTTAAGCAAAGGGTCGTCTTTGTTGACTTTGTTTCATTTATTACTTAATTATTGCTCTTTATAATAATTTTTTAATGTAGAAACATTTAATTTCGTTATTTTTTTTAAGGCGTCTTTGCTCTACAGCATTTCTTTGCATGTGTCTAAGACTTTTGCCCAGTACTGTACATCAATCCAACTGCTCTGACGCAAGTTATGCTGTTTAGACTGTTTAGTTTTGTTGAGTTAAATATTTGTTTTTGCAGTTCTCTCTCTTTCTGGGTGTGCTAGTCCTCCTTTTCTCTCTTCTCACTAAATACCAAAAAAGTATACATTAAAATCTAGATTTTTTTTTTATGAACAATTCTCAATTACAATTTAATTTTTTTTAGTTCTTACATAATGCAATTGAAAAATTATGCAATTTATTTATAAAGTTTTTCTTTACTAGAACAGACTTTGGAAAATGTAGATGTGCCAAAAATAGTGACAGCACCATCTATAGCAACTAGAACAAATAGTGGTTCTTTTAAATAAAAAAGGATATAAAAAAACACTTCTGCTCAACTACGAGTTCCTTCCCTGTTTACGGAGTGACGTCAAATCAACATGGCTGTGCACAACATCAGAAATAAACAACGTAGAACTTCTTACCTTTAAATGAGTTATACTGTATATACAGGTATTAGCATTAGATGGATCATCATGCTGATATATATCGCTTGTTAAATCTAAAATATTGACTCTACAGCTCGCTGTTTGAGTAGGAACATATACATCACTTATCACGGTTAGCTGGCTAACTTGTTACTAACAAAAGACAGACATGGAGGTGTATAATTTTTTTTTTTTCTATTTCTCCACTTCGGTCGAACGAGCCGAGGTCGGAAATGACGTAATCTCAACCGGCGAATTACCACTTAGGACGTAGGTCGAATGCAGCATAAAATTTAACATAAACTTGTTCATCTGATTTTTAAAATCTGTACCAATTCCATGTCTCTGAAGTGACCTTTCTTTACTACGAGCTCAGTTCTCAGTAAACGGCTGCCTGTCTCTATCTTGGCAGATTTTTTGTTGTTGTTGTTGTTGTTTTTCCTGTGTTTTTCCTTCGTATTGGGTTAAAATTTCAAATAGAATTTATGGATTTTTTAAATTTAAAATTTAAATATGTATATCTAAACATATACAATCTCGATTAGAACATTTTGAAATTGCTCAGCACTACATTAAAATTGCCATGTACCCTGCAGCTTACATTACTGCGATCAGCTCAACTACATTACACTGGCTAGATGTATACACTCACATTTATATCATATGTTCTCTAATAAACTTATATCCTAGCTATGTCAGGTGTACATTGCATATCTTTCAACAAGAAGCTGAAGTCTGGAAGCAGAGCATCTCGAGAGCACTAAACATAATGGGTGATTAAGTCTATGGGAAAACCTAAAGTGTCCTCTTGGATCAATGGAGAATTAGTCATCACTGCTGATTGGGTCTTGGACTGCACCTTTCTCCACATATTAGTCTATGGTCTTCCACCAAGTTATCAGGATGTTGCCATTTCCATATTGAATTTGACAACTTGAGGTTAAAAAAAAAATTCCCAAAACCATCTGCAGCTAGCAAGGTCCAGACCTCTGTGTCCCACAGCTGCCAGGATATCCAAACACCGTCCTCTGTAGTTCTTAGGAAGGGCTAAGATAGTAGATAAGGAGCAGCAATTAAGTTTACAAGGTTAAGAAGACTTTATGAAAGTACCCTTTTTTTTTCTTGGCCTGTCATGCACCACTTGATGCTCATATGTGAAATATAAAGTGGTGAAAATCATTCTGAAGCAAGAGGCAGGCAGGCAATTGGCTTTTCCCTTTGAAAAGTCCTTTACAATGCCAGACTGTTGATTGGCTCCCAATTGAGGACTCTTCTGAGATGAGAGTTTCCTTGCTGTGTCTTTGAGATCAAAGGAATTGTGAGGACGTTTGTGTGAAAATTGTTTGTGCCACGTTACTTGAAAGGCATGTGTCAAGAGGGCCGCTGGCTCACCAAATTACTCGTGTCAAGATGGGAAAGTGTTTACTGAAGTAAACTGAGATAATAGGGGTGTAACAGTACACTCTGGTCATGATTCGATTCGATTCACTATATTGGCTTCACAATTCCGGTTCAGTTCAATTCACAGAATATTTAGAACAAAATTTGAATTAAGACAAAATTATGACTGTAGAAATGCTTAAAAAAGATGCAAAACAATGTGCATTTTTGTCTTTATAAAACTAAATGAAAAAAATAGCTATGAACAGAGGTTTAAAATTGTAAACAAAAAATAAATAAGTTTATAAATTCTCCCAAAAGTTTTGATTGAATAAACAAAATGACTGACTTTATAAATGATTGACTGAAACATAATGAGCTCTGTAGCAGAAATAGAGCTCCAAAGTTGGCTAAAATGGCTGATTTCCACAGCCTTTGGTGGTGTTTGAAAGCTACTAACCGTTCTAATGTAGTCATGTAACTGTACAACGTATAATGCATGTTGGCTGTTGCTAGCTGAAGCTGTTGGATTTCACAAGTGCATGAATCATAGCCTTAATCAGGAACTGCTGAAGGACATGAGAGAGAGCATGTTTCTCCTAAAAGCTATTTAATAGTTCCTTGTTGAATGCAAATAGAATTAGTCTAATAGAATAATAAAACTAATTAATAGAATGGACTGTAGTGAATTACTTACAGTGACACTCAGTTACAGAGAGTCGAGGGAACCTGACAAGTGTTGCTGTGACATCAAGCTAGCATGAGAGTCTAATTCCTATCTCCAGTTGAATATGACAGACCATTTTGTGCAGATTCAGTTTCTCATAAATTGTAAACAGGATCTCAGATGATCCACCTAAACATGCCGCTTTGTCATTGCTGATGTCAGGAAGCTGTACATGTTCTTTTTTTTTCGCTTAAGAGGTGCTTAGTGTTGGATGGATTTGGGGGATTATGAGGGTTGAGAGAGATAGGATGTAGAAAGTAAACAGCTCTTGTGTTTGCTCTCCATGAGGCGAGCTAGCCTTTTTGTTTGGCTAGATGATTGGCCTTAGTTGGTTGGAATAGAGTTTTGGGATACGAATGAGCCATTGACCTCACACATCATTATACTCTTTCTTTGTGAGGTGTACGAGTATATCTTTCTCACAGTTATTAGATGTCCCTCAACTCTGGCCTGACTCAAGGACAGGAGACTTAGCCTACTTTTGCATGAACTCTGTGGACCAGTTCCAGCAGGAACAAGACTTCATGTCTGCCTCACTCTGGAGCATGGGGGTTTAAACAGCCCAAAGGGGCATTTTCATGGTGTCCACTTCACTAACATTCATCACCCTTTAAAAGTGCTGTCCATTACTGTCAGTTACTGAGCTTGCTGACTGTGAGCACAACAGAATCGGTGTACTACTGGATTATTTTTGTTCAAAATGAAAAGCTGTTATTGCTCCTCACGCCCAGTACTGTGTAATTACAGTGAGTTTTTAAAGTATTATTCTCTGAAGAAAGTGATTGTATATTTGTGTAAGCTGGGGAGGGGGTTGTCTCTGTTAAAAAGAGCGTTTTGTTTAAGTGCTAGCTAATCTAATGGTTTGTGCTATTTTATGACTTGATTTGACTTCCTCTCCAGTGAAATGTGTGTCTCCCTCTCTCTCTTTTCTCTCTCTATTCCCCAGGCACTGAGCGGCTCCTTTGTGCCAAAGTTTGCTCAGATTCTTTTGCAGCCTGTGCCTTGTTGACACCATGCCCCCCTCGTTTCTCAATCCCAGCACCCACCTCGTCTTTCAAAGCTCAAAGAGAAGCTATTACAGCCCTCCCCTCCTGCCCAAATTTCCCACATACCCTTCAGAGCTTCTTTTGCTTATCTCCCAGCCAGAGACTAAATTCTGATCTCTCTTTGCTTTTGAACCTTGGTCGGCAATTCCACTGATCCTCATTTAGCAGATTCCGCCCCATTTAACGGTTCAATGTCTGAGCCATGGTTGGTAGAAGGGGATTTTTGGGGGCCGTGTGGTGGTGGGGTTGGTATAGTGGGCCCCAGGTAGATTTTTTTTTCTTAAGCGTTCCAATCTTCAGCATTGACCAGCTTCCTCAGAAAACATTGAAGTGGTTGGTGGTGAATATAGAGTGCAGCTGGTGGCAGAAAGGGCTGAAGACTGCCAAACTGGACCTGGTTCCTCTGAGAACAGATGGATGGATAGCATGTTGGCGGATGAGTGTCTTTTTTCCAAAGTAATGCACATAATAAGTGAAGATGGCATGGTGTTTAGATGTTGTTCTTCATCTGGGAACAAAATTTTTGCAAATCCTGGAACTGGGTCAAGATTGGTTTTTAAGATTGCCTATCCCTTTAGGTCGTGTTTTTATTCAGTACTTGGCAAGAAATCACTCTATCTATCTATCTATCTATCTATTTGGAAGATGATCAACTTCTGCTGAAGGAGAATATGTTTGCGTACATTTGAGGTGAGGTTATTGTTACTGAAATGATATGTGACTGTGATTCGTCTGTGTAGGTCTTTATTCCTTCATGGCCCGTTTTTCAGAATTAGCCTAGGATTTAATGACCTAGCACACCTTTAAGCTATTAGACTGGGTGCTTTGGTATCTAGCATAAGAGAATTTGCTAAGTAGTTTTGTTTTTACTGACTTGTGAAACCTTGTGATTGATGTTGACCTTTGCAGTAATTTTATGGTTCTCTGTTTTGAGCACAGATAAGTTTATCGCCAACATTTTAGCATCTCGCCACACATCAGTAAGATGTAGTTGGCGTGGCTGTTTGAAACTCTTTGAAGTTGCTCAATAACCAGGTCCATTTTTCACATGGAATTTCTTTCCTAATACTTAGTCAAAGAACATCAGTACTGTAGGATAAGGATGCCACCAGGGTCTTGAAAAGGTTCCTATCACTTTTTGCCCACTCTTCCAGTGCAATTCAGCTAGTTTTTCCCCTGCTGTTCTGAATAACCGTGCACATTTCTATGGGATTGAGGTCTGGCGGTCTGTGTTCCTGTGTTTCATCAAGATAATCAAACATATGGTCTATGCATGTGGGAATGTAGGGGTGTCAGTGTTGTGTTCTGCCTGGGTATCAAACACACAAAACAGACTCATGGTCTGGCCAGGAATTGATGATCCACTATTATATCATGTTACGTTTGTCAAGAGGTACAATGTCTTGACCTTGTACAATAATGCTGCATTTGATGTGAATTTGCAACTTGTAATTCCCCACTTACTATTGGTAAAAGCCAGCGAAAACACCCTCTCAACCTGAAATTTCAATTTGGTGTAGTCTTCTCAACTACCAGTTCCTTCTCTGTTTATGGGGTGATGTCAAATCAACATGGCCACACACGCTAAGTGCGCTTAAAGTAGCTTTATATGAGCTTTATGTGCTCTGACAGGGCAAAGAAAAGACACGCATCCATGTGTTGTTTTTTCCCCCTCTTTCACACATCCCACAGTGGGAAATGACATATTTACAACTTGCAAATTACCACTTACAAGGTACCGTGAACACAGCATAAGGCGCTGCATTTGTTGTTTGTTTTTTTGTTTTTTTAAATCTGGGGAGATTACTTGAGATAATGGCTAGTTTAAGTTAATTTTTTTCAACATATGTTGACCTTTTGAATGGCTTTGATTTTGTTTTACTGATCTGGTTACTGGTTTACCGACTACTTAAATCCTGGATGCGTTTTCTTGTCCACCTCCATCCCCAGCTCCTCCATGGGAATCCGCTGCGCTCCAGTAGTTTTCTTCCTTGCTGCTTCCTGTTTGGCCAAGTGCTAGAGCTGCTTTAAATGTAGCCAGTGATGTGGAACCCCAGCAGCAAAGCAGCTGAATTATTCAACAGCCGTGTTTTATTCATTTATACTTGCAATTTTGTACAGCATGTCCACTCGTACAGTCATACGTACAGGTGCTTTCGCTTTGTTTTCTGCTTGGTGGCTTCATCGTTTTGAGTTTCAGCTGGGCTTTGACACAGGATGGTAAACCTGTGCTCTTAGGAGTCCGATATTGTCATACAATTGTTGAATTTGACTTGTGATAATGCTATAAATTCAATATTCAATTACTCTTAATGAGGAATATTGGTTTGGATAAGTCTCGGAAAGCTCAGGATGGCGTTGTAATTATTACATATAATTATTTCTCTAAGGAGCGGTAGTTCTTCCAGACTAGAGCAGATGAAAAGCAATAGTCCAGCTCTCGCTTCTCTTTTTTCTTTTTTTCTCAGCTCCCCATCATGAGCCAAGTTGGCCCAGATGCCGTGTCTTTGAGCTTGTTTAATGGTTTACTGACCCTATTAGATGGGTTGCCACTGGAAATGAGAGAGAGGAATGAGAGGTTGCTGATTAATTAAGCAAAGGTGCACTAATGAATCTGCAAATCCAGCCACCATTATAGAATAACATCTTTTTTTTTGCAGTGATTTAGAACAGGTTCTTTCTGATTGTTGTTATGACATTTAAACCTCTGGTAAGAGCTTTGCAAGGTCATGTAACTATCATTTGCCTCGGTACACAGAGCAATGTCATATTTATTAGGCATTCTGTTTGTTCTGCAAATGCTGCTTGAAAAATACAGATTATGTAGGTAGTCTCAGCAGTGGGGTGTCGCTCTCCCTTCAGCTTATTGTGAGTGTGTCCTAGGGTTGGACAAATCATAAATTCATTAGCTAGTCCACCAGGCAAATAAAAGCTCCAGTGTGCTTGCCCAGTTCCTTGTTTTGGTTGCCTGGAAACCTAGCACTGGGAAAAAAAAAAAAATGTTCAGTGGTTCAGTAAATATGACAAAAACAAATCTGTGATTTTTACACAAAAAAGTAAATTATTAGAATTACTTAAATGGTTTAAGTACTATACTAAATTAATTCATGCAAATATGTGGCTAAAACCCAAAGTGTATATTTTACTTACTGGGTTAAATTTACTATTATTTTTGCAAGAGCTCACAAAACTAGAGAAAAAAAGAAGTAATGTTTACTTGAACCAATTGCATACTAATGTGGGCATGTGCATGCTTGATACGTTTGCAGTGTTATGAATGGATTGAGTGAATTTTCAGTATTTCTTGTTTTGTCTTGGCTTTAAGGCCCATGGCTATTGTATTATGAAATCTTTTGCATCATCAAGTGTTTTGGTAAAATTTTCTTGGTTCACCCTCTTTGTGCTTCTCGGTTAAAGTGTATGATTTGTGTGTGCAGGCCTGGTATTTAAGTACTCTTGTTGGGTTTTGCCTGTTCAGTCTTTCTGAAGGCTGATGTAACTGCATTCACATCATTAGAGTTTGGTTTCTGTTAGGAACCTTTTAAGGTGTTCATGATAATTTAGTAGTAACAATGACAAAGGATTTGCGAGATTTATTTACTTGTTTTATTTGTGCAGAAGGTAACCATTCGACTCATGTTTGAGTATAATTTACTAATTAAACAAAGAAAACTGCTGGTTAAATTTACTTGCATGTTTTATGAGTGTAATCTTTGGTGCCATGTAAACCTTACATACAATATGCTTAGTTAAATTTACTACGACTTTATGCGTTTTTTTGAAATTGTTTATTAAATTGTTTATTAAAAGTAAATTTCACTCCAATATTTTTTTCCAGTGTAATTGCCTAGGTGAAAAAATGGTCGCTAATGCAATGTAATAATGTATGGTGTGGTATTTAGCTAGTAAACTGCATTAATATAGACTAAGGAAAATGAATTCTCTGGATATAAGAAAAATAGTTCATCAGAAAGAGCATGCCTTGGCTGATGTGCATAGTACAGCAGATGGTGAGGCTCGTGCTGTAGTTAAAGCATTGAGGTTAGTAAAGTGCATTGCGTTTAAACATTTAAAGCCTACATGTCAAATGCCTGTAGTGAATAAGCAGTTTATTTATCTGGTTGTTGAATCTGCCTGTGCTATGAATTAAAAACTAATAGCTCAGCCATAAAATCAGCTTGCCCTGGACTCAGAGGCTAGTGACTTCTCCACACCCCAGTGGCCATTTGTTTGTAATAAGGCCTTGTTTTTGCACTGAAAAGCCAGGCTCTAGGAGTAGCCTGGTTCTTTTAAGAGGAAATGACTATCTTGTTGTAATAATTATCTTGGAAACGCCAAATGTGATCACCTTCTATTCTCTACACTGAGGAACTGCAAAGGAGCTGTGCGTCATATGTGCTTGTTGGAAACTTAAATGATTTTTTCCTCAGCTTTGTAAAGGCCAGGGTTTGAATGAAAGTTTGGAAAGTGTTTCTCTGATTTGCTCACTGCTGGCTTTTTGAAATTCGTCATGTCATATCTGTAGCTAATGTAATTCGCTATAAGAAAAGTATGTAAAGAAAAGTATGTGAAATCACTTACAGCTTGTCTTGGAGTGCTGGACTTTTTTTTTATATATACTTGATATCTCGGTAGCTTTTCTAAGCTTTACTTACAGCCTTCCAGTAGCTGCTTTTGCAGCTGCTGTCTCCTGTCTGCCGGTGATTGACAGGCTGTATGTGTGCTTATCATAAGTGTGTTCAGTCACCTAGACAGCTTGTTGACGGTGTCAGCAGCTATAGATGCTGATCTGGAATCAGTCACAGCTTCATACCCTGAATATCAATAGATGACTGATGGAGAAATGAAGGCTCTGAAATGTCCTGAAGATATTGTTCTGTTAAATTTAAGTGCAGCGATACAGAGTCATCTTGATCTTAAATAGTGTAATTTACCACTTGCAGATTGTGATCTGTACGAGGGGAATGAACAGCAGGAGAATAGGAGACACTTCATCTTAATCAAGCTGGCATTCTCTTCCATAGTAATTTGTGCCTCAGCTTATCTGCCTCGGAGAGGATTGCTCTTGATTGCTGATGGTGGAATATTGAAGCTTCAGGTTATAGCCTATATTGGTGTGAGTTAAGCTTTAAAAAAGGGCTCTAGACCTTCCACCTTCTTGCAAGTCAATTGCTACAATAATACTGCGATAATACTTCCTACAGTGCTTATCTTTACTCTTAAGGCATGTTCACACAACTTGTACTTTTCCTTTCTTCGTTGGAACAGAATGCTTTCAAAAGTTGAAAAATAAAAACTTTTCCAACAAGCACCTAAGCACTTTATCATCCAACATACACTATATGGCCAAAAATTTGTGGACACCTGACCATCACACCCATATGTACTTGTTGACCATCCCATCCCTTCCCATCTCTTATAATAAGCTCCACTCTTCTGGGAAGGTTTTCCACTAGATTTTGGAGCGTGGCTGTGGGGATTTGTGTTCATTCAGCTACAAGAGCATTAGTGAGATCAGGCGCTGATGTTACAGTAGGTGAGGAGGTCTGGGGTGCAGTCAGTGTTCCAGTTCATCCCAAAGGTGTTCATTGGGTTTGAGGTCAGGGCTCTGTGCAGGACACTCGAGTTCTTCCACTCCAATCTTCTCAAACCATGTCTTCATGGAGCTCGCTTTGTATACAGGGACATTGTGATGCTGAAACAGGTTTGAGTTCGAGTGAAGGGAAATTGTAAAGCTACAGCATATAAAGACATTCTATACAATTCTATGCTTCAAACTTTGTGGCAACAGTTTGGAGAAGAACCACATATGGGTGTAATGGTCAGTTGTCCACAAACTTTCAGCCATATAGTGTATGAGGTTGCAGGTTCAGGGGCTAGAAAAACCAGCCAAGAGTTTGGGTAGAGTCCTAATTTGGCCGGGTGCACTGTCTTTTTTGCTGTAGTTGAATAATAAATCTAATCTAGGTAGCTAGCTAGTCAGGTGATACAGTTGGATTCAAGATAGAACTGAGTGGTTCTGTCAGTTCTCAGTGGAACTAACATGGTTGTTATGGGTCGGTGTATAGCTAAGGATAGATAAGGATGCACTGAAATCTTAACCATAATGTAGAAATGGTTTTCAGTTGAAAAAGTGAAAATAAGTGAGGATTTAAAAAAAAAGATCCTCCTTTTGTCAGAAGACTTCCTCTGCAGATTTGATACAACTGAAAGACTGACATTGAGGTCAATATGAAGACCATGTATAATAATTTTGTCATTTGTTTTCTTTGTCTACTTGCTTTTGTGAATTAAAGCCTGATTTTTTTTTTCACTATTTTTCAATTATATTAATTATTAATTTCTTTGAATTAACACCATTATATTTTCAAAAGCATAAGAAACCAAAATAAATTTATGTACAGTTTATGCACCAGTACAAAAAGCTAAAGAATTCGGCGCTTGTTTTTTTCTCTTTTTTTCAGTCCAGTATCCCCTGAATTTCGGGTTCAGTCAGGACTTTTCATTTCATCCTTTGTCAAGGTTAGTTCTCGACATAAAGCAGTTAATCAGCACAAAAGGCAGACCATCTTGACCACATGCCAGCATGTCACGTTCCATTGAGTCCCCACACCTGAGACAAGGATTAGGTCTCCCTGTCTCGTTCTTCAGAGGAGAAGAGGCACTTAATTATGAGGTGCCCTGTGAGCCAAGCGAATGTACTCAATGACCTGCAGACCTTCATTATGGGAGGCACAAGGGACTAGCTGGAGTTCAACACCCTGTCCTCTAATGACATTGTCAAGCTCAACACCTGTTCTGTCATCGTCTTGCTGTCTTGCGCTAGTTTTCTCTTAAATGTCCCTTTCAGTGTGGAGGCTGCTTCTCTGAATGAGATTATGTAGCAAAAAGGACCTGCTGCTCCCAGAGAAAGGCTGAATGTGGGCTGAAATTGTCAGGCACTGGGCTTGAAGGACACCATTCGATGCTGTAATTTAGCACATATGTGAATCACACGCCGACTGACTGTAGGCGTTTTCGGACTGCTGGCTCTCGAGCAGCTGTTGCTGTTTCCTGCTCCAGGCCTAGTGGATGTGAAGCCATGTGGTCTGGAATATGTGTGACTGGCCGGTTCCTCAGAGACCCATGCAGCACTCTATTGGGTATTGCATTTATCCAGTGCATCTTGTCAGTGGAAACATGAGAGTCAGCAGAAATGATGAAAAGGGAATCTGCTCCTAAAATAAATAGGCAGCAGAGCATTAGGTGGCTAGAGAAGCAGCTGTCCCAGACTCAGTCGAGCGAACAGGCTTATTCAAGGCAAACAGCTCACTTTGGTTCCCTTTCTCTCACATGCTCTTTAGATCATGTAGCTTTTTTGACCAGGGCCTCCAGAAGACCCATCTGCATGTCATCTGTGCAAACTGCTCTCGCCTCGCCTCTCTCGGCTCAGAAACCTTGGGAGGTGGCCAGCATCCAGGCTGCCAAATTGCTCCCAATACCCTGCTCTTCGAAATGTGTCATTAAAGACTTTTTGCTATGAGGTAATGCTCCTTTAGCTCACTTTAACTGCAAAGCTAAGATGATCACCTCTCTAGCTCGTAGGCGAAATCAGTCATTGCCAAGATGCTCAAGAACAGGAATTAGCCTCGCGATTTTTCTGTGTAGCTGTGGGCAAGTGGCTGTGTAATTACACACTGGCTTCATTAGCAGCTCAGACCGGGGGCTTTAATGAAAGGAAACGAAAGGCTCAGGCAGGCGAGCTGGCGCGGTTATTGTGCCGGAGCATCGGGTACAGCAAGGGAACGCTACAGCACAATGGCATCCATCATGGCTCTGAAGCAGATTTTCCATGCCAAGCCACTGCCATTATGCCCTCCTACCGGATTGCAGCACAAAAGCTGTCTAGCTGCAGGAAAAAGGAAAAAAAAGCCACGGTGAAGGCCTTTCTTAGCCCCTATGCACTGTATTTGTTGCATTGTGCTCTGAAGAGCTCTTGGCAGGCTCTTGCCTCATTGCTGAGGTTGTGGGAGGGCTGAAAAGTCTAGCTTTTTCCCTTGTCTTTTTTCCTCCTTCTGCACGCTGTTAATCCAACCCTTCTCAGAGTGGCCACCAATAGCACTGTCAACTGATTTGAAAAAGCCGGCCTGTCCGTCACTCTGCTGGAAAATCTATCCACTGTGACTGGAAATGAAAGTCGTGTCACAGGCTTGGCGCCGCAGCTGTAGCGTACAGCTTAGGCCAGTGCCAGTGAGGGTGGTATAGAGCTTCCTAATTCTGTCTGTCTTCCGGGAATAGTACAGTCTCCTCCACCTACTGCACATCTGATTTATTCAGTCTAGAACCTGCCTAGGTTAAGTTTGACTTGAATTATTAAATGGCTAGTACTTATCTAGATTTCTTGTCTATTTGACTTGATTTGCTGTAGGCTGTTCAGGTTTAACTTTGTATTACACACTTATAGATGAGGCTATGTAGCACTAAAGTCAGCATAGGAGCCAGTTTAAAAAAAAAAAAAAAACAGTAAGTTTCTCATTTTCATTTAAAAAAAAAAACAAAAAACTTCTTATTGTTATAGCGTCTATGGTGAATTGACCTCCTGACTGCCTGCAAAAGAAAGAACATTGTTAGTTTTAAGAGATTTTCTATGAAAATAGTGAATTAGTGAATACTGAATTTCTATTTTTCTGCCATTTTCTTCAGGTCAGAATATTTACTTCAAGTGAATTCATTGTTACCAAAGCACCATGAGAATTAGCCACGTGGCTGTGATACAAGTAGCAAGTGAAATAATCATGATCTGCATCTAGTACTTAAAAGACATAGGCAAGCTGTATTTTTATTTTTAACGCATTTTTGTTTTTCACACTTGCATAATAAAATCTCACCACATTATAAACAGATATACGACATGGGCAATCTGATCCTTCCAAGCTTCACCAGCAAAACTCTGCATGATTAATAAACTGCACGCTGCTCAAAGATAGTTAAATGACAGTACAGTGAAGCTAATTTGAATCTATTTTATGAAATCAGACATGATATGCATGCTTGTTATGCACACTGCAGATCAGTGTACCTTTTCAAACACACTGGAAGGGGAAAGAGCAGAAGATTGCACCCAAACCACAACCTTGACTGATTTTTGCCGCTTTCCTTGAGCACCATGCCGCTCCATGCAGCTTTCATGACTCGTGTGTAAAAACAAAAGCACTGCTGTAAAAGTACCACTCTGGCATTCCTACACACTTTTCTAGCACTAGCACTTCACGAATTGATTACGTTGCCTGGGAGACGCTGCTGTGAAGCATTATGGGATTTGACACACCCACACCATTCTGATCAGGCAAAAAAAAAAAAAAAAGGGTTCTTGTAGTTTTTTGTTATAACTAGGTTGTAGTTGTTTCATTTCATTCATATTTCTGCATATTTTTAAATTTTCATAGCTGAATTTTTCCTGTCATTCTAACGTAAATTCTTCCACAGAGGAATCTTAACACATAAAGTAAAGATTTGTAGAATATTTTTTAGTTTTATTTTCTCTAGCAGAAACTAAATATGTATAGAGCCATGCAAATTAGATGCTGTAACTTCTACTACAATGTTCTACACTCTGCCTAATTTTATAACATAATTGCAACTTTTGCTTCATATAATACTTGAGGTGACTTCATGGACAGTAATAATAGTACTTATAAATAAAAAAAAGCAGTTGTCATGGCAACAGAAATCCCAAGGTGTGTAGCTAAGGTGTTAAAACAGTAGGGAACTATAAGTGTGAAATATTCTCATTCTTGAGTATTTTGTCAATTACTTATTTGTAATCTTGTTTCCTCTCAGGCAGAGTTCAAGGCCCTATAGCTCCAGTGCAGCATGTATGGAAAATATGGTATGCCCTAATATACATGATAAACTCTGTGCAATTATATTTAGTGATGAGTAAAACAAAACTATATACAGCACACTCTTTCTGCCAGGGTCTTTTTGCAGCTCCCTTCTACAACTACAACTACAAGATTATTACTTGAAAGTTTCTGAGTCTCATACAGGAAGTGAAAGCAAATGCTGATGTCACAGACAGAATGACTGACAGGAATATGCTAGAATTATATGCATTGGGTGTGTTTTTTTTTTCCCCCTCTCTCTCACGCACATGCACAGAGACACACACACACACACACACACACACACACACACACACACACACACACTTGCTCACTCACTCACTAACTATAACTCTTTAAACAGCTAACTAGAGGAGGGCTTTGGATTTTATTATTATTATTATTATTAATATTATTATTATTATTATTATTATTATTAATATTATTATTATTATTATTATTAATATTATTATTATTATTATTTAACTGAATGTTGAAGTCCTTGGGGGAGAAATGAATCTCCTTAGTGTTAAGTCAGTTAAGGGTCACTGCAGTCACTTAAATGTCCTCTATTCCCCATCAGGCCAAGATGTTCTGCACAGAACACTACAACTTGACATCAGCTGGATATGTTTTGGTCATGTTTGATGAGCAAACAGCATCTAGTACTTTGTCAGCATTTCTTTGCAAGCCTATTTGCCTGCACCGGGCAGTCTTTAGGAACATTTTGAAAAACAGCTGGCAGGGTGCTTATCAGCTCAGTTTGCTCATTGCTCTAGTGCTTTCCTTCTCGGCCTTCCTGGCAGGAGGCATAGTGCATTAACTCTAGTGATTGATTTGCTCGCTCCTGGTTACCTGCTTAAAACCTCCCATTTGACAAGAGCCATTTATAGCCTACGTTTTAAAATCAGGAGTTATGGAAGTGATGTATAATTTTCTACAGTCTTTTTTTTAGAATAATTTGGAGTTGTGTGTTACTGCTTTTCCACTGTGACTCAGATAAATCCTAATTCACTGGGTTTCTTGTCTCAGAGGTTGCTAAAGAGATGTGTATCAGTGTGATTCTCTGGCTTAGGGCTTAGGATCCTCATTTACATTAAAACATCATTTGTACTAGGGATGTTTGTATCTGTATCAGGGCTGACACTGGCCTGAAACCGAAGAATGTATTGGCTTTGGGTTAATATCTTTCAATCAGATCAACTGACTTATTTTACACCTTTATTGGTGTGAGGTTGATGATAAAACACCAAGAACCCAGAACACAATTTGTCCTAAATAGCATCACTACTACACCTCAGATATTTCTTTGCCAACAGAAGATTACAGAAAGCATGTGTGAGCATGTGAAGATGTTAGTATTGGGTATTACTCAGTACTTTAAGCGTACTTTCACATATGCAGTGTGTAGTCTGGTTGAATCAGACTCTGGTGCATTTTGTTTGTGCAGGTGAGAGCACAGCAATCGAAAGTCTGATAGCACCTGAGCGATTCCAAGTGACATGGTGGAATTATTTTGTAGTTGTAAACAGTTAAACTGAGCTGTGAGACAGACACTGAGACAAAAAACAGAGCTGTAGTACCGCGAAGAGAAAACAAATGGGTGATGTTTACACAAACTAGTTATTTCTACAATTATGTAGTAATTTATTGAGCACCAGTTCTGTCTTATGTCAGTTCTGTGCACACATGGCAGGTTTGTACCTTTTTCTATCTCTATTTCTGACCCATAAATGAAAAAGTTTTATGTATGGCTTCAGCTCTACATACGTTTGTGGTTTGTTTGATTACGTCCAGTGTGAACTAAACCAAAGCACATAGCAGACAAACCAAAAGGATCAATTTCACTGTGATCCGAGCTCAGCAAATGGACTAATGGGTGTGAAAGTACTCTAACACTGGTATCAGATAAAGAGATGTAATTGGTGCGCGTGTAATTTGTGAAGATCATTGCTTCATGAACTTGAGAAGAAGAATGCTGATGCAGCAGGTGGAGATGTGGAGCGTTTTGCCCAGACAATCTTGCCGCCTGTGCTCTATTCATCGTGAAGCACACATCACTTCATGTAGAATCTGGGGAATTTCAATTCTCATACACAAAAAACATCCTGAGATGTGGTTATGCATGCTTAGTTAAGTGTGTTCTACTTGCTTTAATACCCACTTGTGATTTTTTTTTTTTTTTTCTTGACTGCTAGTCAAGAGTTTTTTCCTTTTACTCCTAGTTGACTAACACTTCAGAAGCTACTGACCTCTTGTATTAAAGGGCACATAAAGAGCACAAAGATTGCTATTGAGCGGTATTGTGGCACAGTTTGGCATTCAGCTTGTCTAAATACATATTCAGACCGAGTGTGCTCAATCAATAAGCTGATGAACGGCTGAGTCCTGGGTTATGGCCACAGCGAGAGTGCTGCCTTTGTGTTCTTGTCGGCTGCTGACCCTGCAGCTAGAGCCCGTCATGATGCTTCGAGCCATGATTAGCCTCATTAGAGTCTGTGTAGGCTGTTGAAAGGGCTAATGTCACACTGCTGGTGTTCATCCATCCTTTTTGTGACCAGGTGTGTGTGTTTAGACCACACTTTCAGGCCCCATTCAAATTAAACAGATCTGTTGTAGCACAAGCTAGGTTGGTTTTTTTTTTTACCCTCTTCATCCACATTTTTTTTTCCTTGTCTTCAGCCTCGTCTCCCCTACTGTGTCTTCTCTCCTGTGGCTGTGTGGATGGAGGAAATCCAGGTGCTTTGTTGTACTTTGCACCAATGCTCTGATCAACTGTCTTGCTTGCTCGGTGGGAAATTCCCAGCTGTACAGTCCTTCTTGCAGTATGTTTTGCTGCTGTACAACAGCCACACATGTCAAGCAGGGCAGTAAAGAACTCCATCAGCACACACACACACACACACACCATCACCCTCACAATGACAGCTCAGCCGTAAACCCCATGACGTATGACGGAATAAAGATGGCAGCCTTCCAGTAAGGATCAGCCAAAGTTCTTCTCACATTTTTGTTTTCTTATACATGTCTGATTATTTTTCTACAGCCTATTCTACAGTCAACTGCACATTGTGTAAGACTACACTGGGAAATGGGATTTTTTTTTTTTTTGTATTGTTCTTTCACTTTAATTTAAAGTTATCACTTTTATGGTTAAATGAAGATGGGTGTCCAGGTCCTTCCGAAGCAGTTCTGACTAATCCCTCCCACTCTTTCCATTATGTATGTCATATCAATAAAATCCTCATACTGTGTGCACATAGTGAACGCCGTCGTGGGCAGCGCTGTGTGTTTGGAGCCGCGGATTGCACATCACTATCCAATCCCACCCCGGAGTTAAACATGGAGGTCCGATTCATGGGTCATTATTAGCCTGGAAAAACCTCTCAGACAATTTTTTAAGAGTTTGTATGTCCTTAAATAGTGTAATACGATGCACTCATTTTGTACATTTACTGCAGTGATTTGTTTTTTTTCATCATTAACCTGAAAAAGCATTGAAACTGGAAATATAAGCCGTATCCTGTGTATGGCTGTTAATAGAAAAGCTGTTTGACATTGTCCTTGCTATTTATCCTTATTTTCCTGCATTAAAAATGGCCTAAAATGAGCAATGTCCTAAACCAGATTATGCTAGGAACTATGGAAAACATGACTAGTCAACTATTTTTTTGAATTGCTGGTCAACTAGTAAAAATTAGTCATGCAGCCCCAAGGGGAATATCAAAAATCCCAATGAATCTGACATTTTCAGTTCTGATTTGGGCCAGTGTATTTGTACTACTGAAATCCAATGCGTATCTGATATGTAGAGATGCCTCAGTCTAAACAGTCGGCCCTTTGTCAATCCAGTTAGTGTCTTGGCTCAAAAATCTTGCCGAATGTCGCTGACAGAGGTAGCTGAAAGTCCCTTTCATTATCTTGAAAGTCTGGATGAATCCCATGCCTGTGAAAACCTCCGAATCATGGTCCCTCCACTCCTGGCTTTGGTCTCACATCCAGACTTTTCTCTCGTCACACACATAGCTTCCTCGACTCAACAGAAAGCCATTGTTATAATCTTGGCCCCTTTTAGTCTTTTCACTCCCGTATTGATTTGTCTGTGAATTCACAGCTTGAACTGCACATTAATGTCTAAATCAGCTTTAGGTTAGCGATTGTTAATGCTGCCTCTGTAGTGTGTGTTTACTTTTTCGAGCATGTGCAAAATCTTAAATGCTTCTATGATTATGGAAATAAGGTCTTTATGTAAAAAGCTTCCTGTACTGTGTGGATTACATTTCAGGAGCATGTCACGTTAATGGTGGTGTTCTTTATTACGTTCTCCAGCCTGCTCTAGATCATCCTTTCCAATGCTTACATTCTCATGCTTCTTCACTCATTGACTTGTGACTGTCCAAATAACGAAATTTAGACGTTATCACTTTGATCTGGTTGCAATCCTCTTCTGTCCATCTTCTATCACATTATTAGAGGCTGGCATTGATGGTGCTGACTGGACCCTGCATGAGTCTGATGCAAATCAGCTTGAGATAGGCGGATCAGTGAGATCTGTTAGATATGCAAATGGATGCTTTCCATCCCCCAGGGACAGAGAGACTCGTGAATGGCTGAACATTTGTCACTCCTGGTGTTGAATATCTGGCAGACGTCCCACTCAACCTTTCAGGTCAATGTCCATGAGTTACTACTGTTTGGAGGGGGATGTGCCATGGATGTGGATTGTGCTAGGGATGGAGAAATGGTACGTGGATCAAGCTTAACGTTTTCTAGAGAGTCCAGATTGGTGTGCTCTTGTATGACGGGAGCTGTAGAAATGAAAGCTCTTGCTTAATACGGGTTTGTGTGGTTTATGTTGAAGACAAGCAGGCGCTGATTCTCGATGCCCCCAGATGCCAGTTTTATTGACGTGGGAAATGTTGTCATGCTATTTTGGTTAGCCTCAGTTCTTTTCCTCTGTGAAGTTTTGGCGCTCTGATCCGAGTGTGAATTCTCAGCACATGAAAGAACACAGCAGCTCCCATACACCCAAACACACTCCATCTCTCTGTTTCTCAAGACTCCAGAGTTTTATTAGCATGACTGAACCACAACTTTCTGTGAGAGATCCTTTTAGAGAGATTGCATGTTAGGCTGCGAGCTGCTTCCTGCTCTACAGTCTCCGCCGATTAGTCATCCTGGATTCAGCTTCCTGGTTATATTTATCCACGTCTATATATTCCTATATAATGTGTGCCACATGCATGACGTAATGCTGTCGATGAGGGAACACCACATGCTGGATGGTGTATGAATAAAATGGTTGCATCCTGAAGAAATATGTCAGAATTTTATTTAGATTCTGACGTACCAAATTGAGATCGGAGAACTAGGGAAGGTCTGATCATTTGCCTCATTTGTTTGCACAAATAGCTTCATACAAGGAGGTGGTAGTAGTCTAGTGTATTTGTAATCAGAAAAAGAAAACTGGAAAACCCAGTTTTGCTGAAAGATGAAGCTTGTGTGGCACGTGAGCTAAACCCTGACCCTGTTGCAAAGAGACTGGAAGCACAGCCAAGAGAGTCCAAGAGGGGTGGGAGGGATGGTGTTAGTCTCTCCACTGTTGATCAGAATGCCACTTACCAATCGTCTGCGAGGTCTGTATATGGAAGACGACACTTAGCACTTTTTTTTTTTTTTTTTTTGGTGTTCGACTAAAGATGTCGTGACAGCTGCACATGTCTCTGGAAGCATGTGTTAGCCCTGACCCTCCCAGGTTTGTAGCTACTGTGTGCCAGTGAGAACAGGCTAGTGGGTGATAAGTGGCAATGACCAAATTTGGAGAAAATGGGATGTTATCCCAAAAAAAAAAAAAAAAAAAAGGAGAATCTTTGGCCTCAATAGTATATAAATGTACTAAATCCAGTTAGCAGATGTGCAGAAATGAAAAGAAATATAATAATATGTGTGCCAACTGGTTTCACTTCTTCTATACTGATTCACTAGGATGGTCAGAAGATGAGAAACGGCCTCAGATTTCTCGCATTTAACATGCGAGGTTCAACCAGGGTTGATGGTGCGGATGCATCGCAAGAACTATAGGCAACTGAACCATGTGGCTGACAGTGGGCACTTAAAGTGATGAAAGATCATAGTTTGTGAATGGGAGACAAATCACCAGCCCAGGCACCAGAGACAAGCTGATTATATATTCAGGGTATCAGTTTTTCATTTACAGTTGCCTGGCAGACAAGCAGGTTCAGTAGGCTGTTGATATAATCAGCACCAACGTGTTTTTGGTTTTTTTTCCACATTATTCATCATGAAAGAAAAAGCTGTACAAGTTAAAGTTCAAGTTGAGCTTTATTGTCATTCTGCTACGTGTGTGGACATATAGTTGAACGAAATGTTGTGTCTCGCAGGACCACGGTGCTACATACAAGTTAAACATAAATATAAACATATAAGTATAAGAAACAATTTAGGTGACTATACATACTATACAAAACTTTACAAAAACTATACAATAAACTGTACTCCCTCCCAATTAAAACTTTTCATATATCTGTTTTAAGTGCAGCCCATCCTACTTGGTTTATATATTTCCAGGTGGCACAGAGTACTTCAGTGCACTGGCGCATGCTACTCTTTTTCCAAATCCCGTCACCTACTGCTTTATGTATGCAAACTAATGGGCGTGGTCTGGTTTTTAGCAGCTATTTATTACAAGGCATATTAATTAGCTTGAATGGATACTAGACAATATTCCCAATATTTGATGTGGAAAAAGTGACACAAGTGCACTGCAGCATAACAACTCTTAACACGCAGTCACCTGGCATTTAAATACTTCATCGAGCAAAAGTTAAGAAGCTTGTTAGACTTTAACATTTTTACTTGTGACCAGAGAACGCCGTATTTAGCTGAGATGTTAGCCAAAGACTTTCTGCCTTTTTCGAAGGCACAAACACGATGCTTCATCAGCAGAGATATTATCAGGACAGGATAAAGACTACAGATACATAAAGTCATCTTTATTGCTCCCAGGGATTCAAGTACGCACTTATTTTCCATAAATTGTATTAATGTACATAATTAATCAAGCTTCTCAATTAGATTAGGTTAGTTGCTACTTTTTAGCCTAGTTAATGTGGCTTCCGAGCAAACATAACATGGGACTGGGCAAGCACATCGGAGCTATATGATCTGCCCTCACAAGAGTTATATGTTCATGTAAAGACCTCATAAGTCTTGTGTGTTTATAATGTGCTTTCAAATTAAGTTTATGGGTGTGTGTGTTTACCTATGGTTTGCTGAAGACCACAGTAAAGCAGGTGGTACTGGCTCAGTTTAGCTTTTTAAAGGTCACCCAGACCAGAGGGCAAATGATATTCTTGGGGTGGAGTGACGTCTGTCAAAGGATGGGCCAGACATGTTGGCATTCCTCTCTAGTCCAAATAAGAGAAGTTAAGAGACCAGCAACACACACCATGATGCTGTTATTTATACAAGGTGGAGAGATAGAGTGTGTGTGTGTGTGTGTGTGTGTGTGTGTGTGTGTGTGTGTGTGTGTGATTCCACTCGTTAACCCTTTGAATGGCAGTTGAAGCTCAACAGGGCAGCTTTCTGTGTTAAAAACATTTAGTCCAATCTAGGCTTGTGCGATATATCAATATTATCATCTCAACACAATATTACACTGCCACGATATCCAGTGATGTTTATTCAAATTATATTATATTATATTTACACACTTGCCTGCCACCTGCCATGCATTTTGCGAGCTTCCGCAATTTAACATTGGAGTATGCAATTAAGTATTTTGAGTATTTTGAGTTATCACTGAAACATTCACCAAAACTTCGGTCCTTTTCACCCCAATAAAAATAAATATATTAATCTGGAATGGTTTGTGCAGGTGTTCTGAACTCCAGTCCAACCTTGGCAAACCATGTCTTCATGGACCTCACTTTGTGCACAGTGGCATTATCATGCTTCTTAGTTCCAGTAAAGGGAAAACTTAATGCTAGAGTATTGCCAGTATAAAAAGTATTGCCAGTATAAAAAGTATTGCTGTATTGCCATACAAAGACATTCTAGACAGTTGTGTGCTTCCAGCTTTTGGGCATCAGTTTGTGGAAGGAGCACACACATGTGGGTGTGATGGTCAGGTGTCCACATACATTGACCATATAGTGTATTATTACGCACTCCTCTACTCTCTTTAAACCTGAAATGGTAGAAATGTTTGTTTTCCTGTCATGTTTTAAATGGTTCTGAATGATTACATCGTTTCTCTCGATATTTTTTAACTGGAAAATTGCATGCAGGGAAAAAAAAAAATCAATATCGCACAAGCCTAGTCCAATCAATGATTTGAATAATTAACTTGCTGCTTGGTAACTAATCTTGTAATTATCTGTTAATCTTTGAAATGAGTGCTCATATTCAGGTTTTGTGTGTAAATCCTGTGTCATTGCACTATTATACAGCACATTTATTGAGCTGCAATTAACCTCTTGAGCTGTGAAGTCTTTATCAGGAATCGAAAGTGTGTTATTAAGCTCAGACTTGACTCTCAGCTATTTGTTGAGCTGCATCACTTCTACACATACTTTAATCTGAATAAGTATTTCCTGCCATGGATTCTTGAAATATGAACAGGGTTTATCAATTTGCCTCCAAATAAGTGTTTGTGTATTGAGGTCAGACACAAGTGATTTCTGCTGGATCTGGTTGGTCAGCTGTAGCTGTTCTTCAGAGGTGTGTGTGTGTGTGTGTGTGTGTATGTGTATGTGTGTGGGAGAATAAGTGTAGTGAAGTCCAGCTTTCTTATCTACAGACAGCCAGGCAGAGTGTGTGCTATTCTGCAGGAAGGTGTATAGGACATGAGCTCATGTTGTTAAAGTTGTGTTGCTAAACTGTGTGTGTGTGTGTGTGTCATATATATATATATATATATATATATATATATATGCAGAATGACAATGTGGAGTTATTCCAGTCGAGCAGGACAGAGTTGCAAAACAGGCTGTGTATTATATCTTTCCTTACAAAGATGTTTCCTTGGGCAGAATTAATGTGGCCTTAAAGAATTTTACAGTTGAAGATCTAGCAACAGATATAGCAAACCACTCAGTATCGGGCCGATACCAGCAAAAAATGGTGGATATCCCCAAAAAGCATGTGATATCCAGTCCTATAACAATTGGCAAAGATTTGAATTGGATTTGGAAAAAAAAGGTTTGAAACTGGCAAAGTTTTCATATAAAGAGGCTTGACTGTTTTTTCCTTTGTTAGGATTGATTTTTATTATATTTATACTTTATTACATTAATTATATTTGCAAAGTAAGCAATTTTTATGTGATATCCTTTAATTTAAAAAATTAAAGCTTGGTAGTTTTTTAAAGAAAACAATATCGGATCGGTATGCTGATCCTGAAGGTTTCGGTATTGCTATCAGAAAAGAAAAAGTGGTATTCTGCTGTCTCTAATCTACATACATGAGCCAAGTCTACTCACATACAATATCCTCTAATCACTCCCAAAATGGTTAGTGAAATTATTTTGGTAAAATATGGATTAGTTTAATAATAACCATAATAATTATGTAATCTTATTCAGTTTAGGCTTTTTCCACTGAACAGTGTACTAGAACTTTTGACACCAGAAATCTTTTTCCATTGGTCAGTACCAAAGGTTTTAATTTGTATTTTTAGTACCTGCTCATGATTGGTACAGATAGGAACTAATAGTGATGCGGGACATGCAGCAATAAACAGAGCTCACGTGTGACGCCATGCACGCACACAATCACAAAATATTTCTGTTCGTTGGTGCTATGTTTGCCATCTGCTGTGTTTAAAAACATTCCGCTATTTTGTTTAATTTTTGAAAAATTATTTGTTAAAAAAAATTCCAGCACAATGATTTTAATTACAACGCATGACAGGTACTTTCATTTTCTGATCACGAGTGGTACATCTTTAGAGGTTTTAGTGTGTTGTCTTTTAAGGTTAATTTAAATGTTTATTTCATTCCAAATTTAAAAATTCTTTTATAATTATTTAAGCACTTTGTTACAGCTAACATATCTAACTAATCTTACCTAATACACCTTTTATCGAACCAGCCTTTTGGTTATCCAGCTTGATAACCAAAAGGCTGGTTCGATAAAAGGTGTATTAGGTAAGATTAGTCCTAATGCTAAGATTAGATTAGTCCTAAGATTAGAAAGCTCCGCCCCCGGTTTTGACAATGGCCTTGTAGAGTTTAGAGTCTATAAATTGATTGACAGGATGCGCCTCCAAACACAAACAAGCATTCTTGACCGAAAATCAGTTTTCCGAATGGGTTTTGTCAGCAACTTAATACGCTTTTGCTAAGAACGAAAGTTAATCCTGTTAAACTGTTGTTTTTTTTGGGTTTTTTTAATCATATCTTCTAGGTTTTTTTTTTTTTTTTTTTTAAGAAATAAGACTATTGCAAAAAAAAAAAAAAAAGTAAAGACAGGTTTTTTTTTTTCTTTATAATTTAGTATGCAGTAAGCTTATACGCATTTTATCTGAGCAGTGAGCTGGTTACTGTGTGGAGGTTTCACAGTTTGGTTAGGAGAGTGGCTTTGGTGGTGGTTAAACTACAGTGTGGTGTGGTTTCTGTCACTGGATATGTGGAAATCGAGCTCTGTGTGTCTTTGTGTGTCTGCGTGTCTTGACTGGATGTACTCTTCTCACATTGATGCTGCTTTCGACTGGAGTTTGTAACTGATAAAACGCCCCCTCAATCTGGAAGTCCTACTCAAATTCAGGGCAATCTCCTCAATTCAGTTCAATTCAATTCTATTTTATTTATATAGTGCTTTTAACAACGGACATTGTCACAGAGCAGCTTTATAGAAATAAATACATTCAGGCTATAAAATGTATGAATTTATCCCTATCCCTCAACCCTGAGTTCAGCAAGTGACATCAAATCAACATGGCTGCTCACAGCATCAACAATTAAAAAAATAGCACTTCCTATATATAAATATAAATATATAGAGGGAGTTTATATATGTATATATATCCATCCATGTTTATTCCCCACTCTGTAGCTCGAATATATGGAGGTCAAAAATGATGTACTTCTTATTTTCTGACTTCTCAGGCAAGTGAAATGCAGCATTACCTCTTGGTGTGTGTTGGAGTGTGTGTGTGTATGTATATGTGTGTGTTTGCATGTGTTCACTGGATATACTCTTTTCTAACATTTACGACTTGATACCTTTCGAACGTGTGTATGGTTAAAGAGCACAATATATTGTAGTATATTGTTTTCAGTGAAATGTATTATAAAGTACATGTTTCCTTTCTTATTGTGTCTCTTTTCCTCTTTTGCTCTTTCCCTTTGCTCCGTGGGGAAATCAAGATGGATGAGGGCTGTATTGCCAGACAGTTAATATACACTGTGCAAATGGGGTTTGTTCGCATTCAGTTTCTGCCACTTCATACACACTAACACATTTAAACAAATGAATCAGATGAAATGACTTCGGCTTGCGTGTCTGCAGCTCTTTCATTTTATTTCCATCTTCTCTTTTTTAATGTCATCAGTGTTTTAGTAAGAACTGAGCTGAATTTCTCTGGCTGTTTATGTTGACTGTTTACTACATGTAGGATGCAGGGTAGAAAGCTTAAACATTCAACAATGTATAATCACATTTAGTCGCTCCATCACCCCCACATACACACGCCAGTCTCCAGGGATGCTCAGCTGTTTTTCCCCCCTGCGTAGTGCACTATAGGGGTGGGGGGTAGAAGTAGTGTAAGGCCATCGGCAGTTGTAATTAATCATGGTCGATGTTTATTGGAAGGGAGTGGTACGCTGCTACAGCACCCAGCTGACAAGCTTCATTAACAGTGAAAAAAGGCAGTGCTAATGAGGGGCTTACACACACGCACAAGCACACACATGCTTAAATAAGTATTTCCAGCATGCACTGTGCAAGTGGTCTGAATATATGTATACAGAAATGTTTCTATAAAACCTGGGAGGCAGAAATGGCCCCAAAGGCAGAAGCATACTGAGTAAACAGTCATTTTAAACGATTAATTACGCGTATAAATGATGAAATCTCAATTGTAGTATGTGCTATGTGTATTAACAGATACACTGATCACTCATGCACATAAGTCTCTTCAGGAGACTACGAGAAGCATAACAGGATTGACGGACAATGTTTACCTTGCAACGTGTTTCAGTTCAAATGATTAAAGAGTAAATGATTTTAAGCAGTAAATGTCGTCTGTATTTCACTTGTAATATTATAGGGGTTTTTTTTGTTGTTGTTGCTTGAGGTATGAAGTCACATCACATAAGGATATCTGAAATTATTCATTTATATTGGAACAGTGATGTTTGTTTGTATTATTGTCCTATACATGTTCCAACACTACTGTACAGGTTCTATCCCAGAAACTTTGAGTTGCTTCCCAATAATGCCTATAATCAATGAAAGTATAATTGGTAATCCAACCTTCAGCCTAGTTCACACTATACAACTTTCAAAATCTTAGATTTGCTGACGCTTTCACATTGCATGACTTGAATTTTTTGAAGTCAGCGTGGATCGTCTGTTCTGCAAAGAGAACTGGATGTACAGTGCACAATAGTAGCTATTTTTATACTGTGTGCCACCAGGAATCATGTCAGGAATAACTTCTTATAGAAGCATTATTATGTGCATACAATTTCCCTCGCCCTCCCACACAAATAGATGGATGATGATGTGCAATCATCATTAGTCGGCTCAGTGGTTAAGGCTTTGGGCTACTGATCAGGAAAAAGTTTGTGTTCAAATCCCTGCAACGCCAAGCTAGCATAGTTGTATCCTTTCGCAAGACTCTTAACCCTCAACTGCTCAGTTATATCCTTGAATCCTGAAATGTAAGTCACTTTGGACTAATGAACACGAACTTTTTATCGGTCAAACATGATTGGTAAATTGTAAGTCTTGCCAACAGGCTACACTCGTCTAATTAGTATACAATTAATGTGAAATAACATGCCAGATAACACGCGTGACAAAACCAAAAGCACTTGTACTTGAAGGTGGGATTTTCCACCACGGGAGGTGGTTTCCAAGTGAAAAAAATCTTCCCCAGTACTTTAAAAAAAAAATACCCATTTTTAAGTTGACGTGAGAAAGTTGCCTTTTCCAAAATGTAAATAACTTTGCGTACATCTCTCCAGCCATTTATAGTTTGTATAGTTATAGAGTGTCTTCTGGTAGCTACCACGAGCATAGCTATTAATGTATCTGTGCATTCTAAATCAGGATACATGTAATCCAAATGTTCCTCCAAGCACATTTAAAGAACTGGTGCATCTGTATTGATGGTGAACCTTGGTCAAATATCAGGTCAAGGGTTAAAAGACAGAAGATTGATGTTATGAGAAGATCCCATTGTGTTTACTTGCATGGTGAGAATGACTCAGACACTTCCTGCTGGCTTTTGCCTTGGAGGTTTTTCCATCTAACCATTTGTCCCTGTTCTACTGTCTGTTATGTCACCAATGATTCCCTTAATCCAGAAGTCTTCCCCCAGCCAACCACATATATACTCGTATCCTTACCACAATGGCTTAGTGTTTCACTGGACTGCTGTTTTCACCCCTGCTGGCTTTTACCATCTCACAGCAAAGCGTCCCATTTGGCTGCTGCTTACTGCTATCAATTACAGGAAATAAGTTGTTAGGATTTGCATGTGTTTGTGTGTGTGTAGCTGTAGGTGTAGAGAGGAGTGGGTTGACAAGAGGAAGGACCCATGCAGACCTTACTCTGTCACTTCCTCTTCTGCGGTGAGCAGAATTTTCCCAGACGGAAGCGGTGGTTTTTTGAGCTGCTGTACACATGTACATTCGCCAGATACGATCATCCGCTCATCATCTCGGTTGGCTCATAGCAGCTTCATGAGAACGCATGTGTTGGATTTCCCTGAATGTGCATGTTTAGACTACAGTTACTGAACTATTTTGTCTGTGTGCGCTTTCATCCTGAAATTGAACATTTACAAATACCAGTGAAAAGGGCAAGACGATTTATGTTTCAAGCCCAGAACAGGTTTTTATGGGAGTTTTGGGATCGCAAACAGACACAGGTGACTGTGGGGTGAGCAGTTTTGACGTTCAGGACCGGGTTTCAGGAGCTGAAGTGGAATTTATTTGAAATGTCAGAATGCCTGAGGCCTGAGCACATCTGCAGCAGACGTTCTTGGAGACACGCTGTCTACCCAAGGCCTTCTCCTGTTCTGCTAACTGCAGTTGCTGCCTCATGTCTTTATTTCAAAAGATCTTTGATTGGTTGAGGGTTTTTTTTTTTTTTAATTGCATTGAACGCTTCCTAGTTTGAATTGTAATATTTTAATCTTTACTAGGTTATGCTACATTTGTCACATAATGTATATAAGATCCAGATTTAATTTACAAATACTGTTGACTAAAGGATTCATGAAAATGTCTACAAAAACATGGTTTCTATGAGTTTATTTCTCGTAGAATTTCAGTATAAGTGGGGTTTTGAGTCTTTTTCTAGCAGGGAAATGTCGAAATTATTTCTTCATACACTACAGTTGTGTATGAAAAAGATTAGATTCATAAACACTACATACTACACTATGCACCGCAGCCTACAGTTTCTGTCTGCTCTTTCCAGATTCCTCAGTGTCCGTGTTTTACATGCTATCAGCTTACCTTTGTACGCTGTATCCAGTTACTGTGTGCACCCTATACACCATATATCTGTCTGTATACAGTAAAGCATCCATTCAAGATGAACTGCTTCATAAATTGTGAATCTCCTGCTTGTCATAGCGCTGCAGGCTGGAGAGCAGTGGGCTGAGGCTGGGTCAGGACTATAACACTGGCCTCCATTGTTTGCGGTCAGCTCCAGCTGAGAGAAACGGCAGCGAGCAACCACGAGGACTTTCCTCACTGTGGAAATATTTAGCCCTGCTCATGCTCTTTCCACCCCTCTCGCTCACCAGAAAAGGACATGAGACGCGAGGGGGGTGGACGCAGGCAGCCTGAGCACACGCGACTCCCATTCTGGCCTTTGATAGTCAGCGCTGAGGGTTTGGCTCACAGCTCAGAGAATACCTCAGACTATTACGTTTTCTCTTTGGCTTGATCGGTCCTCCTTTTCCGTCTCTGTCCTGTCCTGCTTCCATGGTTTCACAGCAGGTGGCAGACAGAATGGCAGACCTTTGACTCACCAGCAGACGACACATCCTCAAAGCAGCAGAAGGCAGAGAGGCATCCAGCGTGCCGACTCTTCTGTGTGACTGCCATGCAAATAAACCAAGATCTAGTCTGTAGGGTGATTCCAAGAATGGGCTGACATTTAGTCCTTGTAACTTTTACCATTCGATGAATATGTTAATCCATCTCAGACGATATCATCTCATTTTTTATTTACAAGGTTTCTTTGCTGGCAATGGCTGTATTTTAAGTGAAGTGACTTGTGGCCAAGTATGGTGACCCATACTAGGAATTTGTGCTCTGCATTTAACCCATCCAAGTGCGCACACACACACCGTGAACACACACCCGGAGCAGTGGGCAGCTTTTTTTTTTTGCACATAAATATTTAACAAGGTTGAAATCTTTAGCATAGAATTAGCAAATACACAATATGTGGTTAAACAGTGGCATGAAGACATTAAGGACATTCTAATGATTTACTTATAATGTTTTTTTTTTCAGTCTATAAAATAGGAAACAGGGATATACTTTCAAAGTCAGTCCATATCACAGTATCATTGAAAAACAAGAAAAAAGAATGAGAGAACCTAATTTTCTTTCCTCAGAAATTTGTTTGATGCAACTTCCTGTGACTCGTGATGTGGAATATTGCAAGTATTTGATATGGGTTGGACGTGTTCATGGAATAAGGTTGAGAAAATGTTATGGGGTGCTAGAATTTATTTATTTATTTATTTATTTATTTAATTTTATGACCTTATTACAGATGGCCCATGGATGCATGAGATGTTAAATGAATGTGTGAATGCACATTAATGCAAAAATAATACAATTTTGAATTGTTTTAATGAGTATATTTCAGGGTAAAGTGTAGTTATAGTAGGCTGTGGCAGACAAAATGCTGTTTTCTAAGTGTTTCAGAAGTCCTTTAACTTTAAATATATATTTGTAAATGTAGTATCAGATGGACACAATTGGCAGCCCGTACGTGGCATCACTCTGTAGCACTTAAAATGTTTTATTTAGTGCTTATTAGGTATTTATTCTGTTCACTATAAACACACAGAGAGCATGGTACTAGTAGCATATGTTGTTTCATGTTTTCATTATGTAGTTTCTAGGTTACAGCACAGTTAGGGGCTTTTAATGCAGAATTAGAGCTTAAGTCATAGGCAAGTCCCTAAGTAATCTACTCTCAGCCTCAGATTTTCTGCCCACAGTTGTGACTTTTCTATCCCAGAAAATTATGGGTCAATAGAAAAAAAAAGACCCCAGTGCCTTGGACGCACCCTAAAGTGAGTACAAACACTTTTACACAAAGATTCATGTTGTTTAGTTTTGTTACAAAATATACAATATAAAAAGAGTACCTTTCATTCATTCTTCTTCAGTAACCGATCTGTGTTGTGGTGGAACACTGGGTGTGAGGCAGGAATACACCCTGTATGCAATCCCAGTCCATCACACGTATGCCACGTGAATGCATACATTCACATATTCATTCACCCCAAAGTCAAATTAACGTTGCCAGTTCACCTATGGACATGTTTTTTGGGTGGGAGGAAACCATAGAACCCAGAGGAAACCCACGCGAAGCCTGGGAGAACACATGAAACTCTGCACAAACAGTAACGTGCCGCTCTTTAAAGCAAACAGCCCCATGGAAAATATGTCACAAGAATAACCAATAGTGGGTCACACCATGTGACTTACAGTCACATCAGAAAATGTTTAACAAGCAAATACACCCAACTAACGCAATAAAATACTAGATTTTGTCTTAGGATTAAGATGGATGGTTGATTTATTGCTTTTAGAAAAAAAAACTAACAAAACAAATGATTTTTTCATTAAAGAACTGAGTCAACTTGTGAATTGACTCAGACTCACAAAAACGTATGCTACTTCAACCCAGACTTGTTTTGCTCACGCTGTCCTGGCCACAAACGTACAATCATGTGTGTATATACACACACACACACACACACACACACACACACACACACACACACAAAGGATGGCAACATTAGCAGCTCATGCACCCTGTCACATCAGCACCCAAGTAGTATCCTGGCAGACTGCTAATGTGGCAGGCAGGCACTGTGAATACATCATGTTCTCTCTCTCTCTCTCTCTCTCTCTCTCTCTCTCTCTCTCTCTCTCTCTCTCTCTGTCTTTCAGGCCACACTAAGGGGAAACACAGCACTGGCTTTTTTTTTCCCTACTCCAGTTTCATCCCTTCTGTCTACTTCATTTCTTACCATTTTGTCCTTCTCATTAAGCCTTCCTCTCTCCCTCGTTCTGTCCCTCCATGCCTGCTTTGCCAGAGGTTTTATGTTTGACCCCTTGTCGTGGTGAGGTTAGATGCAGACTCCTAATGGGACGGAGTCTTTCACCTAGCAGTCCTACCTGCTGCTCCTTCTCCTTAATTAGGGTATTTCCCAGCATCCCTGAGGTAGTGTCCGAACCACTCTCTAGAGGAAAACTGGCTAGTTACTGCCTACCTTTAAACTGATTTTTATATTTTTATATTTAGGTTTTTTTTTTTGTTTTATTTTGGTTGTTTTTGAGGTGTAAATGTCTGACCTTAATATACTTTGGCCTGTTAATGAATGAATGTATAGATTTCAGGAGCCACAAGGATGAGAATGTCGTTTTAATTGCACACTCCAGTTGCAGCTGTAAAGGTCAATTGATACAGCCTTAATATTTCCCTTATTTATTTCCCAGAAGTTTGAGATTTAGACATTTTTTTTTTTTTATTGTTGATTTGAGACCTTCATCATTATATTGCTTGAAATTCCTGGTTTCAGAATATAACACTAATCAATATTTATTCTCTCTTTTCCCTCCTCATGAATATGATCTTCCTCTGTGGATGCTGGATTCCCACCACAAAGGTAAGTCAATTCCTCCTTCATTGACTTGCTCTCAATCCCAATGCTAAATGTAGAGCTGTGAGATTTACCAATGTGCATTTAAACCCCTTTGGAATGATCAGGCTTTCTGTATGAACACCACTTAATGCATGGTCTTAGCATATAAGTCCAACTGAGTAAACGCAGCCTTATTTTACACTCGGCACATATATCCTGGACAGTTTTCAGCAGTCAGAAATTAATGACAGAATATGGATTGAAATCTTTTGAGACATGGCATTACTAGAGCAGACAGTGACTATAGTCAGGTTTTGCAATCATTTGAGCTGTGGGTTTGACCAGCCTTGCTAAAAATCACACTCGTCATAATTTCGGTGACTCAATACAACAGAATTCTGTTGCAATATGGTGCAACATGACCTGATTGAACCACAGACCAGACCATAAAACATGAACTTCATAAACTAAAGAAAGGAAAGGTATTTTTCCAAAGAAAAATGAAAGAAATTCAGCTTTGTTGCTACTTTTCTTCAGCTATTGCGCTTGTCATTGACTATTCATGAGTGTCCCATTAGTAAAACAGTGATCAGGGATAGAGTTCGATAAAGACAATCTAGATTATCTGCATGATCTCCAAGAACAGGAGTTGTTCGGGGTAGTCAACAGTGGTAGTGTGAAGCACCACAATAAAACAAAACATAATGGCTTTGACTCGCTTTGTTTTATAGCTATAAGCATTAACAACGTAGCTGTTGTCGACATTCAGTCTTGTTTGTTTGTTTTTCAGATCTTTTCTATGTAAATAGACTTTCACATATCTTAGTTGAATGCGCCTATTGTAGAACAATGTTTTGTGGAATGATGGGACAGAAATAGGAGGTCTTGGTAAATATACACAACATTATGGTTGGAGAAAACCCTTGTTTTCATGGTAACTTCAAAACCCATCATTGAGGGATCAATTAATTCCAGAACATTCTGTAGCAGAACATCAGGGCGTCTGTTTGTGACCTAAAACCAAAGAGGTTTAGTCAGGCCACATGACTATGCGCCAAAACAGCAGTGAATCACCAACACTGTGGTTAAAACAGAAGAAATTCTGTATTATAAAACGTCCTGACCTCAAATCTATTAAAATGCTGTGTGTGATCTAACACAGTGCCTTTCAAGCAAGATATTCACGAGTATAGTTATTATCTACAAGTAGGTTCAGCTTGATTATTATTAACTTTATTATTGTGACGTGAGTGAGAGGAAGTTTATAGTCCGGAAGGTTCTTAAACCTTTTCACAGGCCTGCATTAGTAACAGAAACCAGCATTATGTGAAGATGGATTGTAAGAGAGCGGGAGCGTGAGAACCATGCATCCCGGGTGCATGTCTGATTAACACGCACATACAACATGCTCTGGACCACCACTGCTGCCACACTACACAGTCACGCCTCTTAAGAAGCTCTATTCAACCACTTTAGATAAAGCCCACTTTATTCCTCTCCTCTCCCACTGAAGTACAGAGGGATGATCTCCCTCCAGCTGAAAACAGAGAAGAGAAAGACAGCCGTATATATAAAATATCTCTCTAATGTGCTCGATCTCTGACAATACACGCTACTTGAATTGTTTTATTTCTCCCTGTGAATCATTAAGGAATTATTACACACATACAAAGAATTACATGTGTTTACATTGAAGTACAGTGGTGTCTAATAAGAGAATAATTTACTCGGATGCATATTTCCATCTACTGTAGAGCATCTGTTACTCGTAGTACAGCACATCCATCATCCATGTGAGCTTGATCATAGTGCAGGATTAATTACAGCTGGTAAAACCAGTCCTCTCCCACACACCATGATGGCTAAGTGTGTCATTTGTGTGTTAGCTGGATATGTTCATTAAAAGCATGGAGATGCTGCTGTGTACATGGGAGAAAATTTCTGTATACGGCTTCTTGCGCCTCACTTCATTTTTGTTTCTCTCATCTGTCCTAGCCTGCTTTCTTTTTGTTCTCTCTCTCACTGCTCTCTCTCTGCCTGTCTGCTCAGTGATGTTTATTTCTGTCTGCTGAGTTTGTATGTTTTTGAGGAGTCTGTCTCCTGTCTCCAGTCAACTGTCTTTCTTGTCTCACATTGCTAAAATGACACTCTTATGCCGGGTTTATCATTTACATCATCAGAAGAACTCGTCCATTGCTATCCACAGAGGCCTCTCAGCTTGGAGCTTGTTCAGTCCCTTGTCATTTTGAGACTGGACTACTACAACTCAGGTCTTAATGACAGGTCTTAATCTGCGCACCATTCGTCCTCTGCAACTGATCCAGAGTGCAGCTGCATGGCTTGTTTTCAACCTTCCTAAGTTCTCCCACACCAAAACCCCACCACTTCCTCCACTGGCTTCCTGTTGCTGCCTGCGTCAGATTTAAAACACTGACGCTTGCCTAAGCAGCCAAAAATGAACCAGCGTCCACTTACCTTAATGCACTTATCACATCCGACTCCGCACGACGCTTCCTCCGGATTCTTCGGAACTTCCCCTGGATATCCGAACAGATGAGTCACTGGCTGTCTTCACATGACTAAAGACCTTCCACTTCAATGAGCACATAAATTTGCACTTGTTTTTAAAAAAATCCATATCTTGTATCTTTTTTCATACGATACCAGCCTCCCCAACAGGGAGTACTCCTAGTCCCTGACCTAGTGAACCAGTATATGGATGTATTTATTGATAGAGACTTCAATGCACTTTGAGTCGCTCTGTATAAGGGCATCTGCCAAATGCCTTAAATGTGTAAATGTCTGGAATCCAGGCTCTTGTGTTGACCATGGTGTGTATTTACAAACTCTAATCTGTTCCCTTTCTCCTGTTATCTGTTGCTCTTAAAACATTTTAAAATTAGCGTTCAGCTCTCAGTAATGCAGCAGTAGCCTTTTAACGATTTTGTTATTAGACTGTTTGATCCATTTCGGTACATTGATATTGCAGCAGTTTGCTCGTTTTAATGGAATATGAATGAACTGTGTAGGTAGAAACATGTCCCCTCAAGTGCTCTCAGAAAAGCATTCTAAAAAGAAAATGGACTAAGGATAAGAGCAATTTAAAGCAATTAGTAATAGAGATAATTGTCGTGAAAGTGAGTGGAGAGCACTTGAGCGCGGAGCGGTGTCCTGTATTGCGTCTTGTCACCCAAGCCTCAAATCTTAACTGTGATAAGTTCAGTATGAGGATGACACAAAGCTTAAAATTTAAACCAGTCCATCACTGGAGGTTTGTTTCTCGTATATCTGTATGCCATATGCAGGAACGTGAGAGTATTCATTAGTCAGACATCTGTGAGTGAGAGTGGAGTCAGAAACAGAAATCCCCCGTTACCCAAAGACCCCAAGGGCTGGGATTTGTTGTCACATGCCCACGTTTCACCTCCAGTCTCGGCTGCACTCTCTGACCCCCTGTTACTGCATCCAGAAGTGCAAAAGTAAATAAAAATCCCTCTCAGGTTGATATCTGCTAACAGCCTGATTGGGTTATGTACATGAAGACTGTTTTTACTGTGTCTGTCTTTAATCATTTTAAGTGGTGGGTGGGAAGACTTGCCGAAATATGCGTCACACATTTTCGCAGACCCGATTTCCCCACCTGATTGCTTTCTCATTTTTCTTGGGGGAAGATTTATGGCCTCCCGAATCGGCAGGACAGGCTATTACCATGAGCTCTTAAAAGTCATCATTCAAGCGAGGAGGCAAATGTGTCACGCTTTCTGGAGGACCTGACTCAATGTTGTTAGCATCCTGTTCCCATGTAGCAGCTCGATGCTCAGCTCACTGTTCTATCACAGGATGCTCTGTTATTCTGGACACTCCGACAAACCACTGGCTTCGGAATACATTTACCTTCAAAACTAGAGTAGAATGATGCAGTTTTAGCTTTATATGTATAACAGTTCATTCTAGTGGTTTTATTTGTGTGAGAGTGAAATGACTGAATTATTTAAGACTCAAATTCATTATTACTGAATAATTCTCTTTAGGCTTGCTTGATATTGATTTCCCCCAACCCCACCCCCCCCCCCCCCCCCCCCCCCCTTCTTGGGAATTACCCTTTAAAAAATCACGATAAACTATTATTTACCCAGAACCAATAGCCTAAAAACACAGTAAAAAGAACATTTCAACCATTTCAGGTTGATGGAGAGTAGGGGAGAGCATAATAGCATTACCAGCTGTGCAGTCAGCAGGGGCAATCGTGTAATCTCAGCTGGGCTGGTAAAAAAAAAACAAAACAAAAAAAAAACATAACACTACATTTTCGATATAATTCTTTTACAGTTTCAGATGTCTAATGTCCATATGGCTGACACTTTGCTGCACAAAGTGCTCAAAACATTCTCCATTTACCTTTGCATGTGAGATGATGAAAGGGGCGGGGCTACAAGGGGGTGTCGGTTAATATCCAAGAGTTCAAAACCGTTCAATTCATTCCATATTCACATTTTTGAGTGATAACTCATACAAACATACTCTAATATTAAATTGAGGGGTTCCTACACAAAATTCATAAAGTTTGGCAGGGCTGGTAATATAATATGTTCATCCTCGGATGTTGTGGCAGTGTAATTTTGTGCGGAGATGATTTAAATCGTTGTATCGCACAAGCCTAATTCTCTTAAACACCAACCACTTGCAGGATTAGACTATTTGTGAGATTCATTCAAATAAGCAAGCGTTGAAGCGATCACCCAGACATCCCTTGTAAACATTTCCAGCTGCTTGGCGCATTAACTGATTATATATGATTTCATAAGAATAATTCCTTTACATGGCTTCAGCTTGCTTTTCAGCAGTTAATGTAGGACATTAAGAACTTAATTGATTTTCCACATCTTAAGTTGTCATATCTTTGGAGTTAGTGACTCATTTGCCATTGAGACACCAGTGTTTTTTTTTCTTTCCATCTTTCAATCGTTGGTAGAACCCATTGGTTTGGTTGTTGGATGTTGAATCCTACCAGCTCCCGCTTTTTGTAGAAGCGTCACCCATGGTCAGGAGTACGATCCTGCCATCCCCAATTTGTGTGCTCAGTTGTCACTTTATTCCTTGTTTTATCTCTGCATTGCCTTGACCACAAGCCTCCACTACAGACCTCTATCTCAGCAGGAGGCCCATCCCAGACGAATTCCTTCAAACTAGCTTCACTGCAAAAAAGGCATGGCTTTAAGGACAGGCAGCGGCTGTGAAAGCAAGAGCTGATGGATTGATGAAATTTCAGTGACATATACTCCCTGACCTCTAAACCATCCACGCGTCATAAAACCGTGCTCTACTGCTGTCAGATTCTCAAACCGTCTTACTTGGTTAGACCCCTGCTTCTGCCCAATCACTGTGGTGCCTTGTCTCTGCTCCAATCAACATGACCGATGCAGTTGTTACAGGCCACTGAGCAAGCTGAGGCGACTATTGCTCACCGTGCTCTTTTGCCGCTTTGACATTTAGAAAGTCATTTTGTGTTTATCTGTCACAATCTAACTATTTCTCCTGTCTGAGACTTCAGATTTTCTTGGGCTGTCCAACAAAGACTGTGGCATTTCTCAAAGATTGTATAGACCTGCATGTTTTTTTTTTAATCTTCTACTTCTGATCATTATTGAAAGACATAATTGGTTACTGATCATGAATGGTAGTGTAGGTGACATTCATGCATTTGCTTGAGGGCATGCTTTTGAGGCAGTAAAAAAAAAAAAAAAAAAAAGAGTAATTGCAGGTATGACCCACATTTCTATGAAGCTCTTTTTGGGCTCCACAGTGCCTTTTGTTCTTAGTGTACAAAATACACAGTGCACATTTGTACATCTTTAACATAACACCACTCTTTTGGGCTAAAAATAGATTTGAAGACGTTATTTCATTGGTCCTGTGAAAAGCCATACTGGTAAACTAATACACACAGATGAGGCTTTTTTTTAAAAAAAATAAATAAATAAATCTCTTGCTTTGAGGGCCATTCTTTTATTCTTTTGTTGAGTTGAGATCTGATGGCTGTCAGAGACATAAAAAGTCATTGTTTAGCACTAAAAATTGTTGTTATTGTCAAAATACATAAATTCATGAATCAGCATGATGATGAATGCATGTCTGGGAAGTCTGACTGGAGTTATTGTTCACTTCCAGACCACAGAGTTTAGACAAGTGCACAAAAGCTTACACTCAGCCGTGGGTATCCACACACACACTCAGGCTCACACCCTTCTGCCTGCTTACCTGAAGTGGCTCATTTGCAGACCAGCAGTCAAATTATACAGGCGTAAAGCTCGCAAAAAAGGTTTATAGGGGCATACAGGGAAAGAAAGGGTCCTCTCTTGGAAAAATGCACAACAGTTTGTTCAGTGAACCAGTGAGAACACATGACTCCTGTCTCAGTCAGACGATTTGCCAACAGCATGGTTTCTGCCTAAATACAATAGTTCTCTGAGACGTCTGAAGTGAACAACACTTCCCTTCCAGCTGTACAGCAGGTATCTCTGAACGAGTAGTATAGAGCAGTGGTTCTCACAGTGGGGTCTGTGAAACATAGCCAGGGGGTCAGTGATTTTTTTTTTTTTTTTTTTTTTTTTTTGTATTTTGTTTTGCCGCATTCGAATAAAGGGCATAACTCGTAATTTCTGACCTCCAACTAGGACAAACCAAAGAAAACAGCCCTGAATTCCTAGTCGGGAGCTCAGGACGGTCTCCTCAACCCCAAGTTCAGCAAGTGACGGCAAATCAACATGGCTGCTCACAGCATGAACAATAAACAAAGTAGTATTTATTACCTTCTTACCTTTAAGTGAGTTACGTTGTGTGTGTGTGTCTGTGTGTGTGTGTGTGTGTAACACTGACTATATGATTCACTTGTTTTGAGGAGACAAATGTTAGCTGTTAGCTGGCTAGCTTGTTGCTAACAAAAGACAAACACTGAAACATGGTTTTTTGCACTTTGTAGCTTGAATGCACTGAGGTTGAAAATGATGTATTTCCAAGTTCCTACTTCTCACTTCCATGGAAAGTCAAGTGCAGCATTAGATTTACACTGGAGCTCATGATCTTCACGATGAGCTGATAAAATGGACCAAATGTGTTAGGAGTAAGGAAACCTTTGTGCAAAACTGTGGTGTTTTTGTGCTTATGTGGACTCGATACAATATCTTGGGTTAATTTGAATAACTACCATAAATGGGTTAAATGGCTTAACTAAATAAATGAGTGGGGGGTGCAAGTTCTCAAAAAACTGAGAAGTTGGCCTCGCTATGGAAAGGTTTGAAAACGTCTGATCTAGAGGCAGTAAATTCTCCACTTTTTTTCTCTCCCATCTACTGTTTCATGATTATATTTCCTGGATTGTCTTATTAACTGACATGACCTTTTACTATATTCCCCAGATGGGAAATGATACAGCATTACTTTTTTAAAATTTTATTTAGAGATGGCACCTGATATCATGTATTGGTATCAGGCTGATGTCAGCAGAAACCTGAATCGGTTTTCAGATGGGGGGAAAAGGAATCTGATCCATTTGGTAATAAATCTAATCTAGAAGAAATATCACAATAGCATGTAGTGAAACATAACATAAAGTAGTTCATGCAGTAATAACAATGGCCCCTTAATTTACCATCTCAAGCTTGGACAACTCTCTAGACTGGGTATCTGAGATCAACAAATCATGTCTCAGCTGTTGCTTTATTTATATTTATTTTTATTTTATTTATTATTTTTTTTAATTCATAGTTGCCCTGCAGACAAATGCACTATATGTCCAAAAGTATGTTCTTTGTTGGCACCTGACCATCACACCCATATATGCCATATTATTATTATTATTATTATTTTTATTTTAATAAAGAGTTTATAGTTTAAACAGTTGGCTTGGTATCAGTTTTTCAGCATCTGTCTATCTGAAAAGAAAAAGAGCCATCTGTAATTTGACTGTTCTTGTTATTAAATCATCCAGATCGTTTTTGAGAGTCTGTCCTGTGCTGAAATGGACTGCATCATTCACATTAGCTTAGTCCATTGCGCTTTTGTCAACACTGAGACGCTTGAATTATATGTTTGGAACTGGTGTTTTTGTGAAATTGGCTGCAAGATGGAAGAGTCACTTTACTGCTTTGCTGTTTTGTTTGCTTCTGGTTGTCTGACACACTGATTGGTGTCGCTGCAAGAGACGCTTCCTCTCCGGCTTTGACACTTGCAGGTGGAAATGGGGCTCTTTGATGCTACACTACATAACACAGATGTGCCATTTGGTGCGACGTGGAGCTTTTTTTTCAGCTACTTGAATCCTTTTGTTTGCCTTTATTTGCTGTGTCCAAAGCTAGCTCTTGTGTTTGGAGCAGAAAATGAAGCTCACAATGCATTGAAAATCTTCTGTTAAGGCTAATCTCTGTCTCGTTTTGTTCTGTTCTGTTGTGCGGATCTTGTCAGGACGGTTCAAGTTGCCTCTAGACCTGATTAAACTGCTGACTGTTAGCTAGAGTGCTAGAGAAAAGAGGAATGAGTGATGGCAGTGCAGAAGGATGGATGTGTGCAAGCCTTTATTAGCTAGACGCAGGGAAATGGGAAGACCAGATTCTGTGCTCTATTTAACACGTTTAACCCAAGCTTGTATAGAGTGGAGAGCAGGTGGGCTGGGCCATAAATGTTTCATTGAGTCTTTTTGTGCTCTTATTGCTAGGGATGAGGCCAAACTCTTTTTTTTTTTTTTTTTTCCCTCCTTTTTTTTTTTTTAATCTTGACAGCTGAGGTTGTTTAGTGTAATGATGTGATGACTTTCTCACTGTTCATCCATCCCAACACCCCCTCCTGATGTGCGAAGGTGAAATAAGGAGTTTAATGCCGGTGCTTCGGAGGTCTTCTTCTGCCAAGAGGGAAACTAGAGCGAGAGTGAACCTTATGAATTTATTATCTAATGCATGAATTTTTACTGCACTGTTGTTTTTTTAATATGCAGTTTCTTATGTGTTTTTTATGCTTAGGATTACACTTCTGTACTTGGCCTGCACAGAAAAGGATGAGGAGCCATCTTTTTAATTATTGTTCAGTATTTCAGCATATTTATCTAAGGAGGCATTGTGGCACTGAGAATGTATTGGTAATAAAACAGCTGTTACTTTGAATTCTCCTGTAATTTTACTAGGAGGACTACATGCTTGGATATATTCTGGCAATTTTGTTGTCACTGAAAGGAATAACTGAAGGGCAAAATAACTCGTTATGGAGAAACAAAGAAAAGCAACGATGTAGACCTTTAGTGTGTGTGTGTGTGTGTGTGTGTGTGTGTGTGTGTGTGTGAGTGCTTGTATACTTGTTATATGATTGGGACTTGGAGAGGGACTTTTTTTTGGTCACAGTGTGTTGACAGTCACCATACTGACTGTACTCTGGGGTAGAAAAGGAAGGATTCTTTCACTCTGATGTCACAATTCCTCTGCAACAAGATCCATCTGCTTGCAAAGTCTCTTATTCCCACATGTGCACAAGAGAACACAGGAAGCATCACAATAAGTGTAATTGGACTGTGTGTGGTGCAGGGGGACTAGGAAATGTGTGTAAGTTACATGCAGTAACTAGCAGATTTAGCAAATTAAGGTTGGCTTAGTGTTTCATTTCGAGCTCACTGTGGACCAGTTCCAGATTCCTAATGTCTCTGTTATTATCATGCAGAATGGACGCTGGCGAATTAAATAGCGTTGCAGCGCCATTATAAAGAAAATAGACTGATGAAGTCTGAAACACCAGGATGTTGTGTGTGTGTGTGTGTGTGTGTGTGTGTGTGTGTGTGTTTTCAGGGGAGAACGGGTGATTCTGGACAAAATGGGATGCCTTAAACTGTAACCATGATAATGGCTATGCAGTTCTGCTTTGTATCCAATCATACAGGCTTGCTAATTTGTTAGTATTGTGATGGACTGGTGTCCAATCTAGGGTGTATTCGTACCTCATACCCAGTGTTCCTGGGATAGACCCCAGATCCACCATGTCCTTGACCAAGATAAAGCACTTATTGAAGATGAATGAATGAATTTTACTGCTCTACTGAAAAATTGCAAATGATTAATTGGTGCTCATTTTTTGAAATGTGCACAAAAACCAAATGGAAAATACAGAAATAAAAACAAATGAATACTTTTTTTTTTTTATCTCTAGGTATAGGTGTGAAATTTGAACAGAACAGAATTGAACATGTGCAACAGATGTGCAGGCTGGAGAGTTTTTACAATCTGTTTATCTCATCATGTTTTTTTTTTTTTTTAAGCATCGTACTTATTTTTTATATTCTCTCACCTTTATTAGTCCCTCCAAAATGGGAAAAACCTTTCTTACGTAGTCATCTCTGCCTATTTCATCTGGTCACGTCTTGTACTGGACAGTTTGTAGATAAGTCTGGAGTCATGTATAAATTCATGGGAAACTCTAGCAGGAATAATGAGAGAGCTTTTGCTGAGTAGATTTATTCTTGGTGAGTAGTTTTTCCTTACAGCAGAATCACTTGCCAAAGATGACGTGAAGTCCCATGATTACGGAAAGCATTGGCCATTCCATCAAAGCTCCCAAGGCGATCTGACGAAGCAGGTGGCAGGAGAAGCCATGCCTTCAAAAAGCTCCAGAGCCTTTTGTTCTGGAGGATCATAGAGTGCCCTAAATTTCTCCCTCCTTCCCCGTGTCTGTTCTGTGTCTCCTCCAGGTGTGTCATGTGAGCCAATTCTGCGAGCCACACCTGGATCATGTAGCCTGATCCCTCAAAAGGCCCTTTCTAGGGGCGCCATTAGGGACGCAAGCTTGCCCCGGTTGACCCAGATCATGACACTGATATTTGTACTATTCCCATTCCTGTACGCCAGAAGAACGAATGAAATATCCCTTTCTCCCAGTGTTTATCTGTTTGTCTTGCACACGTACTGTCTCTCTCCCTTTTCCAAAAGTAAACTGTTTTACATTTAAGTCTTAGTTGTGGTGTCGTGTGCTGGTTGCGTTGTTGTTTACTCGTCATGCAGAAGAGCTACGCTGTGAATCGATTCGGTTTCTGGCTCGAGGCATCCCACTACGATAGTGAGTAAGATTTTGATTCTGACCCTTGCTGTTCCTCGAGCCCCCTTCTGCCCACATCAGCCAAGATTGATTCATTCATTTATCTAATTTTAGGAGCAGGCTCTCGCTTGCCCTCACACTGCACTGTGTCAGAGGCGCATATGGCATGGAGTTATTGTGCATTTACTCTTTAGATGGAATAAATTAGAATGTGTTTGCAAGTAAATGAGTTAATTAAGAGCGTTTGCTCACCTTTTGGGGGTTCTCTCTGGAACAGATGGTGCTGTAGCCTTCTTTCTGTGCCATTGCAAAGGCTTTCACCACCTCTGGATCGCCCGAGTTGTCTCATAGAACCTCAGGGAATGTGCAGGGTTTTAGAACAGCTTGCATTTACGTGCATAGTGATATCATTAGTCTGTCAAATAGCCTAGAGATTCCTACTGCTGTGTGTGGTGCTTCAACACATTCATATGGACGCAGAAAGGTCTGTTGATTACCTGAATAGGTGGATCAGACATGTTGGAGCAAAATATATATTTCAGGAACAGGGTTTGGAAACAATGAAATAGATTTCACACACCAAACCCAAACAAGACATTATGTTCGGGGATGCGTCGAGTAAACCTGCAGCCTCCAAATGGTATTGTACCTAATTGCATGCATTCACATTTGCACTTAAAGTACTGCTATGCAGTATTTGATTCATCATCTCTCCGCTTGTGCTTTGTTCTTGAGGTCTGCTGCTGAGTCATTAATAAAATAATGTATCCTGTACTGTGCTGTTCATTTGCTGTGGAAGTTTGTCCTCAGCATGAATTTTTTTTTTCTAAAACTAATCAGAAAATGTTCTATATATGTATAATATAATTTTGAACACTTATTATAAATTAACCAAGTGTGCTATCCTGACCTGAACACCACCTCGATGATCAGCAGTAGATAAAGAAAGGTAACGTTAGATGGCTAGGTAACATACGATTGCTACGATACAGTAGCTTGCTGGTTTTGTTAGCTGGCTAACTAGCTCATAATAATTCATACATGTTTTTAGCTACATAGATAGCTATCTAGTAAAGATGCTCCTTACACATTATCCTGAGCTGTACAAGCTGTAGCTCATTTAGACATATTTAACACGGAATATCGAAGTGACGTCTTAAGTTTAATACAGATCTTTCATACTGTAAAACGTTAAAAGATCCAGCTAGCTAGTCTAGCTCACTCAGGTAGCTAATGATTGGAAGTTGAGCCGTGAAATGACGTTATCGCCACATCTTTTGGCTCACATAATTTACAGATAATCATCACGCTGTTTCCTTTAAAGCATGTAAAACTGAAGATATGTGATAAATTGGGCCAGCGATGCTCATCTGTCTCCGCTGTCTCAGACATTGCTGCTAAGCATTTGGCGCGTGAGGTGTAGAGTTTCAGTAGGAAACTATTTTATTTTGATTAGGTCTTGAAATTGATTTATTTGGGGGTTTTTTTTCAGTCTTTCAGTCTTCTTGGGTTAAATATATTAAGGCGATCAATAATAAAACTCAAGTAAAAGTATGATGATTTAATTATACACGAAAAAAGTACTGTTACAGTGAACGATGTACTCAAGTACTGTAACAAGAATATACGTATGTAGTTCATTACTTTCCACTCCTTCCAACAGCATCTTCATTTCTGAATTGTTGCAATTTCCAGACACTTTTTTTTTTTCCCCCCTGGGTTGTTGACTTTTGGCTTTTCCCAAAACTGTTTTAGGTCTTGTGCCAGTCAATCTTCATGGAATTTTGGCTATTGCTTGAATTCAAACTTATCCCTTCCTGATTTATTGCTGTTGAATTCTTATATAAAAGTGCATTCATGAAAAGATCTTTTGGTAAACCTATGGTACATGGAATGATCTGACTGTCATGTCTGACACTGTTGTATCTGATGAACTATCGTAATCTTATTATAAGAGCATCCATGTTACTTGTGCAGATCGCCAGACATGCTACAGTCAGATGAATGGCTGTAAAATAAAGCAACATGTTGGGATTACTTGTAAGATTGAGATATGATATGATGCATGAACACTTGCTTGTTCTTGACGACCATGCGTGCCAGTAGTGTGGATATGGTTGTATGTGTGTTTGTAGGTGGGTATTAAGCTTCATCTGTACACTGCATATACAGCTTATGACAAAGTCATTCTCCTACCTATATATAGCCTACATATCTATATATAAAGTACATGCCATTTAGCCTGTAGACTATGTGCGGTATTTCCAGTATCTAAAACACCTATACATCATCTTAAGGCACCCGTGCTGTACACGTGGGAATGCAGTGTCGCAAAGTGTTTACATAACCTGGGTGTGTATGTGTATAACTGGGATTAAAATTTACTTCATGGACTCAGTGGTGGATTCAGAATGGAATGCTTTTAAGACACTTATTTTTTTTTAGTGTTCTTTAAGTCAGAAACTAAGGGTGATGACTCTAGGTCTTAGAGACTCTTGGTATTAGGTGTGTGTGTGTGTGTGTGTGTGTGTGTGTGTGTGTGTGTGTGTGTGCGCGGTTTGACCTTTCAGTAAGATCCCGGCTGTAGAAATGTGTGCTCTCAGATGAAAGTGACTGAAATGCCCATGCACGTTCCTGATGAAGAACCAGAGCCACCTCAGTGAGACATGTGCTGTCATGTTCCAAATTACACCGACTCTCTCACTATACACACAAACGCACACGCGTATAGACACACACATCACCAGACCCTGCTAACCAGCGGATTTGGCATGCGCTTTGAAACACATCTGTCCTGCATGTTACAACTGAATAAAAGTCCAAGCATTATGACTATTCTGCTGATCTCCACAATGATGGGGTCCAGCTGTTATTGTGATAGCAAGAAGAAATGCAATATTTGCCTCTGTGTCTGTCAACTTTGTCTCATAAAGTGTTTGTTTTTTCTTTTTTTTTTCTCCCTTATTACAGTGATGAGTTTCAGCATAGTGAATGGACGCATCCGTTATGCTCAGTTCATTTGTAGGTTATTCTTATGCTGCATTCATGGTACCTTGTAAGCGGTAATTTGCATGTTGTAATAACGTCATTTCCCACCACAGGACCATTCATGTGCGAAGTGGGGGGAAAAAACGTGGCTGCCTCCACAAAAGTGTGTATTTTCTTTGCCCTGTCAGAGCATGTAAAGCTCATAAAAAGCTACTTTCAGTGCACTTTAAAGGCCTGAGTGGCTATTGGTGCTGTTCTACTATCGGAAACATCAAACACTCATGCAACATTTTAGATTGAAATTGCAGCAGAGCAACAACAGCAGTCAATAATGAGTAGCTTAGCCACAAGCTAGCCACCGGACATTGGCGACTAGCATTAGCAACAAGCTAGCCAGCTAACATTAGCGATAACTCTAATGTATTCTAAGTACTGTGTTTGTATATTAACTGATCTAAAGCCTATACTGCTATGAATTCATTTAAGAGTAGAGGAAGGTGACTTTACACTGTTCACTGTGCACAGCCATGTTGATTTGATGTCACTCCATAAACAGGGAAGTTACTGGTAGTTTTTTGTGGCTTTTACTGATTGTAAATTGGGAATTACAAGTTGCAAGGTCACCATGAATGCAACATTAATCTCTATTTCAATTGTTTTATACAATTAACCACTCAATCATGTGATTTTCTTCACACACGTCAGATCTAAAAAGCCCAATTTTCCCCAGTAATGAATACACAAAAATGAGCACTTTTACAACTCAACCTTTTGTATTTAATTAATATATAATTTAATTAAATATTATGATATTTAATAATATTTAATATTTAATTTATTTAATTAATATGACAGAGATTTGAAAAATGTTTTTCACAAAAATACTGTTCATGTGATGTGACTCTTGATCTGCATTTGTATATATTTGTAAATCAGTGGCTTACTTCTGAATATTGCTGTGTTCTTCATGAAAGGTGACATAATCAGAGTGCTACGCTTGTGCAGGCAGTGACGCACTGTGCAGTTCAATATGAGTTCAGATGTCACATCCATAACACTGGAATGTTCTTTCAGCTTACACACACACACACATACACACATACACACACACACACACTAAACACTCTCCCTAGATTCATAGACAGGCCAGTAGAGTGTTAATACGCCTTAAAGGAGTGCATACTCTGTCACTTTGTCACTTCATTCCTTCTTCACACAGCCCACTGGAATGAACTGAAAGTCTTGTTTTGCTAAATGCACGACAAAGGAATCTTTTGGAATATTTATTAATTAATAGCAAGAATTCTTAAGTAATGGACATAATGACGCTTACTGTCAGGAATAATAATAATAATAATAATAATAATAATAATAATAATAATAATAATAATCAGGTTGATCCTGATCAGAGAATCCTGTTAGCGTAGCTGTAACTCACCCACATTGACGTCATAGATATTCTGTTGTTCATTCAGAGGTGCAGAGCCTGAGGAATCTCATTTGCGCTAGCATAAGCTGGCTAATGAACTCCAGTTGCTAATGTTCCAGTCACTCACTTAGTCGCTCTGAAGCATGATGGTTATTCCCCCCAGTCACTGCTAATCTCGCCAACACTTTGAAACTCTCATGTGCTGGCTGGTGTGTGGAAGACGGATGGAATCTCCAGTGTACTACACATTTTGCATTCCCTCCTTTTCATGACGGGTAAAATGATTTCACATTCGACTAGTCCAGCGCCAGAAAACGTCTCTCTTTAATGACAAGCGTTTGACATGGTCTGGAACGGTTCTTGGCTGTGGGCTGGAAGAACAGGGATTATGTTTCTGCCTCTCTCATATTCTTAGACCATTGAAGCCAGTTCATTTTCTTGTGAGGTTTAAAATCAGTCTGAGATGCCAAGATAGAGACCAGAATCTTGCACATCTGGCATTGGCTAGTGGCAAATTGTGGCAAAGAAAACAACTGGATTATTCAGAATGCTGGTGCATCGCAGATTGCATTTAGTGGATTTGCTGTCTTACTCTGGGGTGTTTTTTTTTTTTTTGTATTGGCTCCAAATTGCTTAAGCCAAGTTTCAACACTGAGCTACTAATATTTATATGGCCTAAAGGTTGTTTAGACATTTCAAAGATTAAAAAAGGAACAGCACCCTCGTGATAAACATGCTAGCTCTAGTTTCGAACGGTGGTTCCTTTATAGCCACGGGTTATTGTTGTTGTTATTAGTCTACGTGTGAATACTGTGTATCCATACTGCAAGACGGGAATGTATTTACTGCAGCTTGAGTTTATTTGGACAGATATAGCTGCACAATCGTGTTTGTCATTGAGCACAGTGATGACGGGAGTGTACACTCCCTGGAGCTTGGCCTGATCGTCGTGATTTTGAAGCAGCACCACTTTGGCTTCTTTCCCAGACAGACTTCATATGAATTCTGACAGGAAAGGCGTGTTGTTTAGAGAGAGATTTTGTAAGCAGCGTATCAACTGGCATTTTAAAAGCACAGCCACTTGTATGTGCTGTGCTTTCTGCGTGTAATTAAATGCAGTTTAGATGCTGGGCATTAAAGGGCATTAAAGGGTTTTGGTTTATTTCTGTAAGGTCGTGGAATAGTGTGCAAACAGAAAGTAGACCTCAACAAAAACCTAATACTCTGTTCTCCAGTGTTTCATCAGCATCTTTATAGGATATTAAGTAATCTGTTGGGGATTTTTAATTTTAGCTCTAATTTAATGTTTTTTTTTCTATAAAGTACGCGAGCGCTCAGGCTTTGAAATTTCATATATTTAGACAGTTTTGCAAACGTCTCCTTTTGCAGATTTAGGTTCCTTCTACCTTAGGAGGTCATTATCACAGACGCCTGACAATGCCAACATTATTTCTTCTTTATTGACATTGTTTACACATCAAATTTATATTGGCATAATTATTTTTTTACTACTTCTGCATACTTATTTATTATGACCTATGTTCAGCTTGTTTTGTTGTGGATTTCTGTGTTAAATCACAATGTTCCAGCTTTATTCAAATGTATTAAACCTACAGTGTCCTATTCAGTTTCTGGAAATCTAGATTATGTCAATAAAAGATTTTACTAAAATATTCTCTCTGATAATACACGTAGAAATATGGTTAATCTAGCCTACTGACTGCAAAGGCGGAGCTGCCTTTCTAGATGAAGGGTGCAAGCTGTAACCCAGCCACAATATAACCTAGCCGAAATTCTAAATATAATCACTGGTTATGGTAAGAAATCCTGGCTCTCATGAAAAAGTAAAAACACTAGATTTAGAAACGTACTTGTATATTTGCAGTTTTGTCTTGTTTTGGGAGTGAGCTGAAAGCGCAGCTGTTATATGTGGTGTGAGGTTCCTGAAAGCACATTCAAATGATGCCCATACATCACGGACAGCAAGAAATTGATAATGGCTTGAATTACTATGTATCGGTTTCATTTTGCAGCTTGAAAATCCACTGTGAGACTAGTTTATAGTGGATTCTGTGAGTCACTGAATGAGGGTGCCTTGTGTGCTCAATATATCAGTTCAGTAGATCAGTCTATGTTTATAAGCAACGTTGCTGTAGTCCAAGGGGCTCTTATCTTTGTTGGTCATGCCACAGATGAATATTTCATGAATATTTAGAGCTTCTCTGACTGACTGGAGCTAGAGGTATGAATCAGGACTAGGATGCCACAAGACACAACAAAAAAAAGTCTGTGGGAGTTAGTGGTTTAGTCTCGTACGGATGTGAGCAGACGGTCAGATATGATGTTTTCAGGAAATTGAAAGGCCACGTAGATTAAGAGCATATTGGATGCGGTACGGCGCTCATGCTTTCAGAGGTCAGACTGGTATGTGAAATAGTAAATGTGTATGTGACACATATAGTGCATTCATTCATCTTCAGTAAATGCTTTATCCTGGTTACAGTCGCTGTAGTTTAAATGTAGTTGTTCCTATATCCCCAAATTTATTTTAAAAAAATAATTAATTAGAAAATGTAATAGCAGGGTATGTGAAAGAATACCTGTGGGAGCTGGTGGGATTGGTCAGACTTTTTTCTCAGGATTACTGGGATTGGTCAAACTTTCTGCAGGAATAGTGGGATTGGTCAAACTTTCCACAGGATTAATGGGATTGGTCAAACTTTCCACAGGATTAATAGGATTGGTCAAACTTTCTGCAGGATTAGTGGGATTGGTCAAACTTTCTGCAGGATTAGTGGGATTGGTCAAACTTTCTGAAGGATTAGTGGGATTGGTCAAACTTTCTGAAGGATTAGTGGGATTGGTCAAACTTTTTGCAGGATTAGTGGGATTAGTCAAACTTTCTGCAGAATTAGTGGGATTGGTCAAACTTTCTGCAGGATTAATGGGATTGGTCAAACTTTCTGAAGGATTAATGGGATTGGTCAAACTTTCTGAAGGATTAGTGGGACTAGGATTAGGGGTCAAACATAAAATTTGAACCGAAAATCTTGTTTTGCTAAAAATGCAAGACAAACTACATGTTTGTTCGTCTTTTAGAACTAATTTTGTGTGGGAGTAGATGGGATTAGTCAAACTTTCCGTAGCAGTGGGCAGGAATTATTTAGAACAAAACACACACAGTTCTGTGCATAGCTCTAACTGGAGCTGCGCTGTAAATGTGCATAAGCAAACTGCTAACGTAGCACAATTTATGATTTTCTTTACTATTGAAATGCACTGTCTAGCAATCAAATTCATAGAGCAGTTCCTTTCTAAACATTCACCATGAAAGGAGACGTTTTAAAAGAGGTCCATCCTGTTCTTTTCTCAGGCTGTTATTTTTGCTCCTTTTCCCTTCTCTTTCTGTCCTCCTCTTGTCTCCATCTCTCTATCTTCTTAAACTTGATATCAAACTTTTTCATGTTTACACCAAATTAGAAATAAGGCTGTTTCTTTCTGGACATAATATACTTGCGTGCCCATCAATATACCCATGTGCTGCACCGAAGTGCTTATAGGTGGAGAAATGCTGTCCAAATTTTACAAGTTCAACATGATGTTGAAGAATAAAGCTATAACTCCCTCTCTCTGTTCCTCTCTTAAATTCCTTCTCTCACACACACTTTCCTTCATGGCAGCTTCATTCTTTCACAGGCTGAGTGTTGTTATGTTACCTCACAAGCGCCCAGGGCAGTTAGTCTGATGTGAATGTTGCATGTTTCAAACACCAGACTTTTTAAAGGGCCACTGATCATATTTTTTAAAATAGATAAATTTACACCACCAGGATAATATTATTCAAATCCCAATCAGTGTTTACTAAGAAGGTTATTATTACTCTGTTTATGAGAATGAGACCATTAGTCAGTGTAACTACTTTTTAGTGGGATGGGCTGGGAGTAACGTTTAAATAAATCAAGATATTAGTCATAACAGGAAAAGTATTATGCAGCAATCTATTGTACTGAGAACTGGGAAGAACCCGACCTCTGACACGGTAAAATGCAATGGAACGGTTGGAATTCCAAGTCAGGAACTTGGGCAACATTCGCCTTGCCCGAGTTCTCTGACCTAAATGTATCTGACATCACAACAATATTACAGTACACAGTCAACAGTAAACAGAATTTTTACATTATGGTCATGAACAGGTCTCTGGATGCTTGGGAAACATATACATTTGTATTAGGTCTTCCTCAATGAAACAAGCACCATGGTTCTGCCTCCATGATATTAACAGATCAGTGTGAGACATGGACAGCCGGCGTATTTAGGATCAGTATGACAAATGGACAGCTGGGGTGTTTAGGATCAGTGTGAGACATGGACAGCCAGGGTGTTTAGGATCAGTGTGAGACATGGACAGCCGGGGTGTTTAGTATCAGTGTGAGACATGGACACCCAGGGTGTTTAGGATCAGTGTGAGACATGGACAGTGAGGGTGTTTAGAATCAGTGTGAGACATGGACAGCCGGGGTATTTAGGATCAGTGTGAGACATGGACACGCGGGGTGTTTAGGATCAGTGTGAGACATGGACACGCGGGGTGTTTAGTATCAGTGTGAGACATGGACACCCATGGTGTTTAGGATCAGTGTGAGACATGGACACCCATGGTGTTTAGGATCAGTGTGAGACATGGACAGCCGGGGTGTTTAGGATCAGTGTGAGACATGGACACCCGGGGTGTTTAGTATCAGTGTGAGACATGGACACCCATGGTGTTTAGGATCAGTGTGAGACGTGGACACCCATGGTGTTTAGGATCAGTGTGAGACATGGACAGCCGGGGTGTTTAGGATCAGTGTGAGACATGGACAGCCGGCGTGTTTAGGATCAGTGTGAGATACGGACACCCGTGGTGTTTAGGATCAGTGTGAGACATGGACAGCCGGAGTGTTTAGAATCAGTGTGAGACATGGACAGCCGGGGTGTTTAGGATCAGTGTGAGACATGGACAGCCGGGGTGTTTAGGATCAGTGTGAGACATGGACACCCGTGCACATACACAGCTGTTACTTACTACACAAACCTGTATTTGTAGTTACTCACTGACCATCATATGGGGTAAAATCTGATCATATAGGTGCACTTTGTAGGTATATAATTCCTGACTCTTGTGTAGGTGTATGCAGGTGACACCTGGCTGGGGTGTAACTGTCATGACTTAACCTTCACCCAAAATTTATTCTCCCAAATCATTTTCTACCTGACAACTGACTGTCTGTCTTTTAACCTTTTGGCCTCTATATGGCTGCACATTTCCAGTCATTTCTCTCTCTGTGTGTGTGTGTGTGTGTGTGTGTGTGTGTGTGTGTGTGTGTGTGTGTGTGTCTGTAAGTGAGAAGGACCCATCTGTGACACAACTGCTCCCTTGAGCTCAGTGGCAGAGAAATGACTTTCTGTCTCTTTGATATGGAAAACACCTATATATCTTCTCAAGGCATCTGTGCTGTGTGTGTGTGACTGAGATGTAGCAAAGTGTGTACCTAGTGTGTGTGTGTGATGGATAAAGCCTGTCTCAAGACACACTCCTGGCAAATGTGCTTGGCTTATGCAAACTGGTGTCACTCATAGCTCATTACCCCAAGAAGCCAGATCATTGTGTTTGGATAGCCAGATGACACTTCCGAGGGAGAGAGGGAGAGGGAGAGGGAGAGGGAGAGAGAAGGACGAATGGAAGGAGCTGCACTGTGGGCCAGGAGATTAATAAAGATGTTAGATAAAAAGAATAGAGATGGTGAAAAGCTTGGCTCATGTGTATTTGTGTGTGCACACTTTTCTGCAGATATGACTATCGTGAAATGCTTCACAACTCCACCTTCTGTCTGGTGCCACGAGGACGACGATTGGGCTCCTTTCGCTTCCTGGAAGCATTGCAGGTGAGCTGGCTCTGACACACACACACACACACACACACACGCACACCTCAGAAAGCTGATTGTGTGTGTTCAAGAGCTGAGCCTCTTGGCAGCCTTTTCGTTGGCTGAGGCTTTGCTGCTTCTCATCCCTCTCTCCTCTCCTCCACCACACCTCCGTCCCTCTTTGAAGGACAAACCAGTCAGGTTGATGCCAGAACATTTTTATTTTCTTGTGCAGTGTTTGCTGAATGGACCTTTTTTGGTTTGTGTTCACTAGTTCTGTATTTGAAGCAGACTTATTTGGCCACTGTACCTTTTCCGCATACACTGGCATTTGAGCCGAGGAAAGTTTAATGTCTTAGATTAGATTTTAGCCTCCAATGTTACGTCCTTAACTCTGCATTCACACTGGCACAAGCAGAAGTTCTCACTGAGACCTGGCAATTTCCACGGACTGCTGACGAAACAGCCGTTAATGACGCAAAATGGACCGCAAGCTTATCAAAGTTTGATTCTAATTTATGCAAATTAAGAGAAGTAATTTGGCAACTACTGCATATCCGTGTTTTTGGTTCCACATATTCATTCCTGTTCACAGCTCTGAGAATACTCACCGTGCTGCTGAGAAGTGTCTGATTTACCGAAACAAATCAGTGCCTTTATTTTCACCATTCTATTTCGGAACATCAAACATATTAAGCCTGTCAAATAGGCATCAGAAATCGTGAGGAGTGAAATGTTGTTTTAGGCTGAAACACTAGTGCCACTAGTAGACTGTGATGCACTGCACAGATACATTTTATAAGCAAGAATTTTATCCATATTTTTATGTTTGCTGGTTTGTGATCAAATGGGTGATTTTGTATAGGTTCTATAGTTAAATTTTGTTGTATTGCACTAGCAACACATCCAGCGTAGAGAAAACTTACTGCCAGTGTGACCACAAGATTAGTGCAGTGGTCTTCAATTAGATTAAATAACTACTCACAGTGCAAAGGCATCATCTTAGACAATAACTGCACAGAAGACAACAGAAAAATGATTTTATTGCCTTTAGCTATTACCATTAGCACTTTAGCTGCCAGGTTATTTCATTTCCAGACCACTGATTCATGGTCTGCGTTTTTCTACAATAGTGGACATTCACTTTTTTTTTTTTTCTATGATCTCTATTAAAATAATTTGAAGTCCATGAGAAATGATGCTCTCTCAACACCCTTATATCACCGCTTCTGGGTTCCATCTGGACCTGAATTGATTTTGCTGAGAGCTTGCCATTTGCTTTAGAGAAATGGTTTCAGATTAGTCACTAGCACTTCATTGGTGGAAAAGAGCTACCGGTAGCATACACAGTGTCTCGTCTCATCTCGTCTCATCTCGTCTCAGGACCTGCTGGAGTTGAGTTTGTTAGAATGGCTGCTGTTTAATTAGTGCCCTTTAATGTTGCTTTCCTGTTCATTGTAATATATTCAACCACTGGCTGATTTGTATAGCTATCTAATGAAGGCAGACTATGAATGACACATTGCTGTGACCTTTGTTTGTGTGTGTGTGTGTGTGTGTGTGTGTGTGTGTGTGTGTGTGTGTGTGTGTGTGTGTGTGTGTGTGTGTGTGTGTGCGCGCAGGCAGCCTGTGTGCCTGTCATGCTAAGTAATGGCTGGGAGCTTCCCTTCTCTGAGGTCATCAACTGGAACACGGGCGCTGTGATCGGAGACGAGAGGCTCCTGCTGCAGGTCAGAAATCTCTCTCTCTCTTGTTTTTGTATCTCGCCATCTTCCTCTCCTCTCTCCATAATTGCTGTTCTTTACTTTCTGACCTTACAGTCCACCTCTGCTGTGTATATATAGAGCCATATTTCTGACTATCATTTGCACATTGGAGTGGTGGTTGTTGGCCTTATCACACTACCTTCTTCCTGCTGCTTCTCGCTTTTTTTTTTTTTTTTCTTTAAGTTTAGCACTGACAGCTGAGATTACTGTAGCAGTGTGTCTTCCTGAGGGCCGAACACACATGCTCATGTTTCTGAGGAGCTGAATTTATAGACTGAAGGAGGTGATTTTAGAGCGAGCTTTTAGGGTTTATGTTAATGCAAGTCAATCTGCCTGTACTGTATAATTCACCCTTCTTATGTAGCATGTACCTCAATATCCAGAAGTGCATAAGCATTAACCCTATCTTTCCTCTATTCCTCCCCTCTGTGTTCTTTCCAGAGCCTTGGTGATTAAATCTCCTCTTCTTTTTTCTCCCTTTTTTTATTCTCCTCTTCTGCTTGTCCTCCAGATCCCCTCCACAGTGCGCTCCATCCATCAGGATAAGATCTTGGCTCTGAGGCAGCAGACTCAGTTCCTGTGGGAGGCCTACTTCTCATCAGTGGAGAAGATTGTACTTACCACCCTAGAAGTGAGTGATGTCTGCTCAGCCTGCCGTTCCTGCTATTACAGTTAGCAACAATCCCATGCAAAACACTCCATTGCAAGAAGCCACTTCAACAGTGTTTGTATCACTGGGGATTGCAGACTATCAAATGAACATCACTGTAACCAGCCTGAACGTCTGCTGTTTCACATCTGTGTATGAATGATTGATCAGTAAAACAAGTTCTGTGTAGATCCCACAAGTAACACGACATGCTAAGCTCTCACTCCAGAGCCAGGTCTAAATTCAGTACCATATAGTGCACTATACACTTAGAATCTGGATCATATTCTCTGGATTTTTTTCACTATATTATTACCTATAGTGCGCCAGTACAACAGACGTGCACTACTGCCATACAAAAGTGCCATAATACATAACCATTTCTTTCATCTTGATAGTTACTTGAGGCCTCAAGAGCAGCTAACCTTGTGTAAATAAATGTTAGTTAAAAAGTATTAATGACCTAAACCTGACAGCCCATCACTGCTCATGTATTTAATACATAAAATCACATTAGAGCTTTCTGTAATTTCAGTTTTCACTTGAAAGTATATTTGAAGACATTGGTAGATTGTCTTAAGCTGGTTTCACACTGTGCGATAACAGCCATCTTATTACTTGTCACACTTTCGGCTAAATTTTATAAGAGACTATGTGAGTGTCTTCTCCTTGTCAGATTATATGATGAAGATCCTCTAACGATAGACCTACGATTAAAGAAAATGACAATATTCTGCTGGCATAACTAATCCTTGTGATCCGGGTCAGAAAACAGGCTTGTATTAACATTCTTCAAAATGACCTTATAAGGATATAAGGATGAATTAAGGATATTTTTTTCTGCCCATTTTAAGTTTTGCCATTGCCCCTATTGTATTTGTAGCTTTCCCATGAGTTTTGCGCAATCCTACGCCATCCTCCTATTGGTAGCTTTCATACAAGTGTCATAGCAGTGCTCACATTCGTCAAAAATGTAAGACATGTCCAGATCTTTGTGGCTGTCTTTAGTCACAATGGCATTAAATCGTCTGAACATCTAACAATATGTATTCCACAGCTGCCAATCTCAGTTCTTTTACGATGTGCAGTTTTTGTTGGAGACCACAAAATCGTAAAACTGGCTTTACTTTAATAAACTATGTGATGGTACTACTATCCTAGTTAATCTTGTTCCAACAGCTTTGCATTTTTTTGAGTTCAGTCCTTGGTTCAGTCTTACTGATGCTCTTCTACATTGTACAAGAACAGTCTATATAGTCTATATAGTAAATAGTGCACAGTGTGTGAGGGTCTGATTTGATTTTCATCATGTAGTTTGGTGAAAAATAGACAATGGGCTGTTGATCTGCCCAAGTCTTTAGAGAAACACACATACAAAATCTGTTAACTGAAATTAGCTCGAGTCCTCAGAGAATTCATGCCATATCTAAAAGTAATTGATGTCTAGACTGTTAGCTGTCTGCGATAAAAGGGAAACAAATGATGCTGTTAACTATCATATCTCACTGCATGCCATCTCTTTGGTAAGATCAATTCAGTTTAACTTCCAGGTTAACTAGGAATGTAATTGATTTCAAACTGCAAACTGATCTCTTAAGGCAGCCTGCCTGCCTGGAAATCATGCTACTCTCTTACGGTTATCATCATGATATGCCTGATGATGCACAGGATGTTATCATTAGCAAAACAATGCTACATATAATTGGTCTGATTATATAACCTTAGGTCCAAGGAATGAGAGCTAATGGAGTCCTACAAGGCTTTCTACTTGGGCCGCATTTATTTTCCATGTATATTATAATATTGACATTCCCACTTGCTGGGCCACTGATTAATCCTAAAAGAAGCAAAAACACATGATACGCTTTCCCATATGCACAGTTATGCTTATGCAAGGAATCATATTTTCGTCATACGTTTGATTATCGCACTAATGCCTTGATCAGTTAACATTACTGCAGCAGTTCATGTAAGGTTTTTATGTTTGCACAGCTAAAACATGGAGACTGAGGCGTGAATGTAATAAATGATTTTCCTGCAGTTTGAGATAGGACCAGTTTGGTTTACACTGTTGTAATAGTATTAAAGGCCTTTCCTGTTCCTGCTCTGAGAAGTCAGATAAGAAACGCTTGCTCTCATTTTTCAAACTCCTGCGTAATTGCATTTCCATATGCAAGTGCTCAGTTACAGTCCATGTTTAATCAATGTTTTATCTTCCCACACACACGATTACAATCATAACAGTATAACTAATCATAACAGTTCCAGATTAAGCAAGGACAGGGCTGTTAACTTCACATGCACACTGGCGCAGTAATAACTGCAGGTATCCGAGCACTTGTTTTTATTTATCATGCTCCAGTCAGAATATTGTAACTGTTCCGTCGGGAAATTGAATCGTCAATCACATTCCTTCAGGTCCAGACAGACCTGTAGGCATCGGCATTCTGGCCAGGAAAGAGAAACAGCCTTTCAGTCCTTCCTGTGATTCCACATTTAAGATGACAAGTGCTCTTATTGCGAGGGCAAAAGGAGGGAGAGTTAATCTTTTCAGTTGAGTCAAATGGTTATTGACTGCCCTTGGGGAGAAGGGGGTGGAGAGAACAGGAGGGGAAACACTGAAATGAGCTTTTGCCACTCTTTGCTACCTCAGAAGAAATTTTATGCCCCCTTTTTTGTCAGTTGTGTTACAAAGTGCCTCAGGCGTAGCATTCAGAATTGGCTACAAGTGCACTATTGCCAAGTCGTCCAACCTCCTATCGGCTGCAATTCCAGAGTTGCCAGCAATTATGCTGTCACCCTGCCAGGCTTTCAACACACCGAAGGGCACGATATAAACTGCAAAAAAACTATTGTTTCAATCTATGTCTGTTTTGAAAAGGGCTATTGGCTCTTCAAGGCCACAGAAGCTATCTAAGAGTCGGGAGCACCGTAGAGTCAGCTCTCTTTTGTCTCTAGAACCAGGGCTGTGCTGCACTCAAGGTTTCAATAAAAAGTGACTGAACAAATACTCTGGATGTTTACATAAAGTTTTACAGCTTATGTCCATTCTGTATATCCAATCTCAGTGTAGTGACAGTAAATGACCTGCATTGTAAATGCTTTGTGTGTGTGTGTGTGTGTGTGTGTGTGTGCGCGCACTTGCAGATCATTCAGGACCGGGTTCTGCAGCACACAGCACGCAGTAGTGTGATGTGGAACACTCATCCAGGAGGTCTCTTCACCCTGCCCCAGTACTCCTCCTATCTAGGCGACTTCCCCTTCTACTATGCCGGCCTTGGTAAGCCTGAATGGACGACACATAATAGATGGCTGATTTTGAATATATTGATTGAATTGGTTACTATTTTAAAACGGAAGCCATCTCAGTACTTTGGGGGGAAAAATACTGAATTGCAGAGCGTTCCATATGAGCACAATTTGTGATATGCAAATGAGTAAAGGATGAAATGACATAATCTCCAGGAACCCTAGCCACATAATTTACAAGCCAAGATAGCCCAAATGTTAGTCAGTTAGTCATTTAAAATCGTGGTTCTTATAGTATATTTTGACAGGATTGGTAATTATTGTGAAAATATGACCATGTAAATCAAGACTCAGATGCTGAAATCCCATTTGAATCTTATATGAAATCTCATTTGAAATGTTTGGTTCATAACCGTTAACTTGCCTGCTAAATATTTGGGATGCGCAGAGAACACAGGAGCGTTTTGAAATTTCATTACAAATTTATGAATAATTTATAGACTATTTTCTGAGGAGTGTAAAGGTGTAGAGATGTTTCTAGGTCATTTAAATGTTTCCTTCTGGACGCTGAAAACTTATAATAGCATCATTTTAATGGGTTAAAATTACAAGTTAATTGTGACTTTAAGAACATTTATTAAATTTGATTGAAATTAAATATAAATTTTGAAAAACCCTATAATTCATGTATATGTAGTGTAGTCTGTCATGTGCTGATTTTGTGATGTCGTATCATATCGCTTCATGAAACCTATGCTGTGTTTAGAGTATGATTATCAAGCTTAGTCTCTTTTTCTTGGCTTCTTTAATCATCTAACACATACTATGAGCCTTGTTATTTTTAGACTTTGTGTTTTTGAAGACTCTTAATTGGCAGTAAGGATGAGGCACTGGCATTCTTCCATTTCCAGATTTCCAGATTGAGAACAGTAGCTAAGTGATGGCCTTTTGTACGCTGTGATAGATCGTTAAATTGCCCAGTGTAATTGGATGATCGAATCCGTATGCACAAGCCGGAGTCATGTATCTTGCTGTTGCTAATGCAGCCATGAAGCTGCCCACACGTGCCTTTATCTCAATCTGTGATATTTGTCAGTGTGATCAATAAAGAGCTGTGGATGGATCAAAGTAAATGTCCTTTAGCACACATGTAATATCATTTCTATCACTTCTATCATTTCTCTCCACACAGTAAATGAAAATAGCTCTATAATAGTCTATATCACAAATATCAAATATTACAAGGAGATGTTAAAGATGCACACAATGTCAATCAGGCTGTATTTTCCAAGAGGTTTGGGGAATATAGTAACCCATCTTCCTGTGTCTTTTCTTTCACCCTCAGGGATCAAAACGTACCCCAAGTTCACTGCAGTCATCCATGCTGTCACCCCGCTGGTGTCTCAGTCTCAGCCCATTCTCAAGCTCCTGACGGCCGTGGCCAAGTCCCAGTACTGTGCTCAGGTACAAGCAACCAGCTCACATTGCAGAAGGAAGTGGTTTTGGACTCATTGGTACAAAAAGGATGTAGTTTGAATTGTGTAAAATGTTTTGCAACATGGTTTGGCTTTGGGAGTCAAACTTGCGACATGTATCCGGGGTGGGTCTGCTGCTGTGTGATTCACAAGTAGATATTCCTCACAAGTTGTTTTATAACTTGTTTTCCACTGAAGAACAATAACCTTCTGCAAAAGAGAGATGTACAAATAGTCTTTATTCATGTAGATGCCTGATCTTGCAGCCCCTGACTGCATAAACCCGGTGTGATCCTCTGCGAATAAATAAGGACTCAGTCCTCTCGATCGCCCCTGTGTTTCCATGGTATCCATCAGGACTGTGAAGCTGACTGCCCTGGGAATGAAAAATGTATTGATTCCTTTCTGAGACACTAAGGCAGAGTCGGAGGGGGAGAAAAGATGGAAGGAGATAAAGAAAAGGGGAGCAGAAACCCAGAGAGCGGGACAGATTAATTAAATACACCACATCCTCACTGACTGTACGAAGTGGGATGTGTGCACGCACTTGGCCGCCTCTCGTCTCTCTCCCAGCTGAAGGGCAGAGCTTTTATTTTCTCTCAATGGAACGCGCTCTCGTCGAGTGAAGTGGAGGGATGGAAGGAGTAATCATGTGAGCGCCCTTTGCTTCCCTTAATCAGGCCGAGGCTTTCCTTCTCTCTGGGAAGCGGAACTGCAGGGAGGAGAGATATAAATAAACAAGGGAGAGAGAAGGAGAAGGCAAGAGCTGATTCTCGGTTGGTTCTGGCAAGCGAGCTCACACTAGTGTCCCGCTGTGAGCTGCCGTTCCTGTTTGTGTGAGGGCGAGCGTGTGGATGTGAGTGAGCGAGAGAGAGCGAAGCAGTCACACACATACTTCCACCCCCAGAACAAGGGGAAGCTGATAGAGATACCATCTGCCTTTCAGCTTCTCCAATTAGCGTCAGAGGAAGGAGCAGCTAATCAGTGTTAAAAATACACCTCGGTATGTGCCTGTGCGGTGCCTCGCAGCATTCTTAATCACACAACCTGTGCTTCTTTTTTTAACCACTATTTACAGTCTGAATTTGGTAAAATGCTGTAATCAAAGTGCTTCTTAAACCGAACAATCTATTTTCATTTTCATGCTTCAGTGAGAGTAAGATGCGTTAAAGGCTTGCAGCAAGACCTTTGCAGTGTTTGGGGCTTCAGGGGGTTTTAGCTGGAGGTTGGTTGTTGTTGCAGCGTAGATCAGACGCTATGTGGTAGGGAAAGCCTTCAACATTTAACATTTATGAGATTGGGAGGGGGTTGCAATTGCCAGAGCTCACTGTATTTAGATGCTTCAAGGTGACGAAACATAAATTATTTAGGAGCTGGGATTGTGTGCTTTCCAGGAATATAGTATTTTAATTACGGTTTTTGTTTTTTATTTTTCCCTCCACTGTAGCTAACTAAAATTATTAATCACCATTTCAAGCTCCCATAAAGCCTGGAATCGCTTTTTTTTTTGGAATATACCATATTTTGTAAGTTTTCTTCACATTGCACTGAAAACAAATCTGCTTATAGGAGAAACTAGTCATCCCAGGCTCTGGGAGAAAACAACAAATCATGTAGCAGCCAACCGGTCAGAGCAAAGAGGCGTGTCTACCTGTCAATCATGTTGCCCGTCAATACAGAAAGCTTCCCTTATTGCACTCGTTCAGGACTTGTGACATCGTCATGGGTTTTGGATGCATTGCTTGGATGCATGCAGAGATTACAGAAGGCTGTATTTGTTTACCATTTAGATTCGGCTTCCACCGAAATCTCTGCCTGTGCATTTAATCCCTAAAGCTTTAAGCAAAAGTGGGTGGAGTTACCAAACATCTTTGCAGAAGGCTCAAAAGTACTAGAGCAAAAGTAAAGATGTAAATGACAACTGCATTTCTTTTTTCATAGTCATTATATCTGTTTTTTCCCCTGTCTGTTTCTTCCTTTCATCCTTTGTCATCTCTCCTCCCCTCCCTCTCCTTTTTTTTATTTTTTTATTTCTCAGATTATTGTATTGTGGAATTGTGACAAGCCCTTACCTGCCAAGCACCGATGGCCTGCCACCTCCGTGCCCGTCATAGTCATCGAAGGAGAGAACAAGGTAGATCTTCTGGAAAAATTTCATCACACACTCACACTCAATGTGGTTCTCCAAGCTGTCAGTTTAAGCCACTGGGATCAGAGTGAGCTTTCCTCAGTTGCTTTAATTAGTATAAATGTTGAGTAAAAATTTAGTTCTAATAAAAATTAGAGGAGGTAAACGTTGTGCTAAGTGTATAAATCAGCATTTGTTTAAGAAGCGAGTGATGCTGAAAACTGTTGCCTGGCTATTTCTCCAGTCAGCAAAAGCTCAGGATATCTCACACACACACACACACTCACACACACACGCATTCAGCACGCAGGGAAGAGAGATACGCTTTCCGTTGGCTTTATGGACAGGAGAGGAGTGTGCCAGTCAGCCTGTGGTTTGCTGTGCTTGTGGCTGTCTTGTTTACTGAGGTGTGTGTGTGTGTGTGTGTGTGTGTGTATGTGTGTGTGTGTGTGTGTGTGTGTGTGTGTATACGTGCAAGCATGTGTTAATTCCCAGCCAGACCAGGGAAAGGGTGCAGAAGCACATCTGACCGAGCTGAATGCAGCTGCGTGTGTGTGTGTGTGTGTGTGTGTGTGTGTGTGAGAGAGACATTTCTGCCTGAAGCAACTGAGCACATGAGCACACACATTCATTTGTTTTTGGTTTACTCAATATGTCACCATATGTGTTTATAGGGCACTTTTAAATATTTATTGCATTTTAAGCAGTCACCATATTCCACAATGTTTATGTCTGTAATAAACTGGAAACAATATAAATATGGAAGCGATTACTTCGATGATGTCGACTGGGATGGACAATATTTCTGATACATCTGCTTGAAATGTTTTTTTTTTTTCTTTTTTTTTTTTGCATTGTCTAAAATACAGAATATAAACCAAACTGCCATTAGTTGACGTGATGTAACCATGCAGACACTTGCACTAGAGCTGCTCGCTGCCTTCTGTCTCTGAACAGTGCAACATTGCAACCTTTGCATTTCCTCCATTGCAGATCCATTTGTTTGGCATCGGAGTGCTGACTAGATTATTAAATATACATGAGCATTTTTTGTAACATGCTGCATGCGTTGGGTTTTGAAGCTATATTGAAATTAATGGGCGAAACCACTTTTATTTTCTCTGAATATTTATCATTTTCTTGCAAAACAAATGCTAACACAAAGCTAACTAGCAACATTTATTTATGAGCCTATATGTTATGTGATAAATATGTTATAAATATAATCCATATATTTATAATGTCGTCTTGTTGCCATCTTGTTGACTGTGAAAATCTAACCAACGACACCTTGGTTTTCATTGCATCCCATCACAAAAACAATGTTGAACAGTAACTAAAATATTAGGAATCACAAAAGTAAGCAAATCCTGACTCAAAATCCAGTTAGTGTTATTTAATAATGTTCCCAGTCATGCGTGGGCAGTTAGCAGTGAAGGTGCCGTTGTTACCCTCTTGACTATTTCCCAGGTTTGACTTGCTTCTTTGTTGCTGGTTCAAAAGAAAAAAATATAAGAAAAATACAGAAAAAGCATACAAAATTCCCCGTTTAGTTTGTCATACGTCTTGCACATGGCTGTTAACTACATAGCTATATGTATATTTGTAAGTCTTAAGCTTTTCTTTGGTAAACACACTTGGTCTCTAAGGTATGTTTAAATATCTGGGTATTATATGCTACACAAACGGGCGATGTCAGAGGATCAGCCACTCAATACGTAAGGAGCAGGAATTTGAAATCCATAACTTAAACTTAATGTTTTCAAGTACTCATCACAATCCTTTATTTGCAACAGCAAAGCATGCTGTGACAGTGGTGTGTCCATTTTTTTTGTTTTAAATTTAAATGTCCTCGTGACATTGGGCCTCATTTATCAGTCTTTTAGTAAAGTTGTGTAATGTCCAAACTAGACCAAAAATTCCCACCAGATACAGATCAGAAACACTGATTTGCATGTATTTGATGATGAATGTCAGTGAGCCGTAAATTATCAGGCATGTGTACAACATAGGTGATTTGCATTTGGTGACACCCACAAAACTCCATAAAAGGCAAAGCTCGCCCAGCTGAAATGACAAGCAAAAGGCAAAAAAAGATTTTCTCAGAGGTAAAAGTGAAACATATTCTGACTTATGTCTATGCCAATAAAAAAAAGATATTATTTAACAGCATAACATCTACATCAAGATACAGTAACTGAAAGGCCAAAATGTTGAGTCAAATTATGGAACAGGTGAATTAAGTGAGGTGAAAGGAATATTTAATATTTCTTTAGTTAATGACATTAATATGAAATTAATGGGTGTCCCAAAAGCTTCATTAAATTTGTGTGTGTAATATAAAAATACACCAGATATTTAAACTTGACAGCATAATCGGTATATAACTACAGTAACTCATCACGATTTATATTAGTTAGTCTTCTTATGTGTAAATTTACACACATTCAGTAGCAGGAGTAGGACATGAACATTTTTCTGGAATTATGGGATTTACATAAATACCAGATTTTTTTTTTTTTTTTTTTTTTTTTTTTTTAAACACAAAACGCAGCTTTGTTTACAAACCGAACGATACAAAAGATGAAAGAGACACGAGTTTAGAGTCAGGGGCAGGATTGGGGTTGCTGTACTGTTTTCGAGTTTAGAGGATTGTGCAGGTGACTGTGCTCAGGGCTATGAGTGTGTTTGCTTATCAGGTATGTGTGTGGTCCTTGTGTGTGGTGTGTGATTGTTGTGTGGGAGGCTTTGTTTGACTTGAGCAGCTATCACAGCCATGTTCCTACTCATTGCTTTAAGGCCTGTGTGTGTATCTCTGCATCTCATTCCTAATTGTGTCCCTGACCTGCTCATAGTGAGACTCTCACCATTTACTCACCCCACACACACACACACACGCGTGCGCGCACACACACACACATACACGTACTCTCATACACACACATGCACATACACACAAACAGCTGCCAGGATAAAATCTAAAAGCTATAAATATTAAATATTACCACAAGTCAGTTGGAGGAGACTTGTAAATATATATGTACATTTTTGTCCATTTTCCCAGAATGATTCAGATTGACGACCAAAACCGAAAAGCACAGACCTGTGATCAGATAAGTAATGATGTTTTTGTTTCTTTCTCATGCTGTGCAGGTGATGAGCAGTCGCTTTCTGCCTTATGAGAGCATCCTCACTGATGCTGTGCTGAGTTTGGATGAGGACACAGTGCTCTCAACCACAGAGGTGTGTTGTCTCCCCACCTCGTGTGTCTGTATGTGTGTGTCTGTATGTGTGTGTCTGTATGTGTGTGTCTCTATGTGTGTGTGTGTGTGTGTGTGTCTGAGAAGGGACAGGCTGCTGGTGTGTTGAGCTGTGTCAGCAAAACGAAGCTGGCGCTCGCACCTCTCTCATTTCCCACTGCTGTTTTGCTCCACATATGAACACCATACGCACACACTCCTGCACTCAGCACATGGCTGTCTACTAATATTTGAGTCCCGTCTGCTGCGTGCTGTTGAGAAATGATTCAGGGTGAGTGCTTGTGTGTGTTCATTCATATACAGGCCACTTACAGTTGTTTTCCCAATTTTCTTCAACCTAGTCTTTAGATACCACTTTTGTAACCTTGCATGTGTTTAACACGGAAAATCAATATCAAATAAAACAGGAAAAAAATCTTTACTGAAAACTCACTGAAGCCAGCACTCTTTAACAATTCAAATTTCAATTCAGTTTTCACTGATGTGAAAACATCTTTACCAGTGCTTTTTATGTAGTTTTTCCCAATTTCCAACACTCAAGCAACACAGTAAACATCAACTTTAAGGTTTTAAGGTGTCTGTTAGGGATGCACGATATATATCTAAATAATATTTCTAACATAGCATGATATTTAAAGACATTTACAAAATACGCAATATGTATCACAATATATACAGTAGGTTTGCTAACCTGCCAGAAAAACAGTTGTGTTGCATTTAAAAAAAAAAAAAACAATGAAAAACTACTAAATTACTAAGGAATTACTAAATTATTCTAATAATACATTTTTTAAAAAACACAATTTTTTAAGGTTCAGTACATTTTAACATCAAATCTGCTGCTTCCAGTCAGAGTTTGTAATGTTAGCAAACCATATCATGATACCTGTGATATCTTACAAAAGTGTACTACGACATAATCAAGATATCAATATTATATCGGCAAATTGTCCAGCCCTAGTATCTATCCGTGATAAGGCGATAATTAAGGTATTTACATGTACATGTTGGTAATGCACAACTACCAATTCTACCAACAATCTCCGAAAGATGAATTGTATTATATTTTTAGAATTATCATTTTAAATGATATAAATTTAGAGCACAATTGACACAATATAGTCCTTTAGACTGGTGGAAATAATGGCCAGTTCTAAAAACTGCTTAAAAATTTGTCTGGTTCCTTAAACAAGCACCACGTCAATGGAAAAAAAGGTACTAGAGTCCCAGAGGTGCCAAACTGTCTACTGTTCCTCAGCAGTTCTTATTATTCTTCTAGTCGTCCGTCTTTACTGTTGCTTTCCATCTGCTCCTCTACATTTGCATCAGTCCTTTCTTAGTGTGTGTCTGAGAAATGTGTAATACTAGGCTGGGTTTGTGAATGCAGCTGTGTGTGTTGTTGGGCTTTAGTTCATAGTCTCGTTAACTCACTCTCTGTGAAGTGTGTGTGTGTGTGTGTGTGTGTGTGTGTGTGTGTTATAAGGCTGTTCGTTAATTCAGTGATTTTATATCCAGCCAAGGTTCAGGCTCTGACGCGTTTGATGTCTTTCAGTAATTATTTGTTTAAAAGCTTTGATCTGAGAAAAAGGAGGGCATCTAACAGCAGTGCCTTTGAAAGTGTGTGGTGCGTTACTCGCTTGCACCGGGTGACTTTCTTGAGGTCTGTTTATGCTGTGAGGCTAATTTTCGCCTGCTCACAGGTCTGGCACAGGTATTAGTCGCACAGTTTCCGGCAGATGAACTGGTCGTAGGCTTGTTGAATTTTCTGCTCATGCTGCTATTGTTCCATTTCTTTTTTTCTGCAGGTGGATTTTGCCTTCACGGTATGGCAAAGTTTCCCGGAGAGGATTGTGGGATACCCTGCCCGCAGTCATTTCTGGGACAGTAATAAGGAGCGCTGGGGCTACACATCCAAATGGACCAACGATTACTCCATGGTTCTGACTGGAGCCGCCATCTACCACAGGTACTGTCCTAACTGGCCATGTTTACCTGGAGTTTACCTGCATTTTCACTGAATAGGAACCTTGTCACAGGATTATCTCATGTCAAATAACATCAGGATGCTATTTACTGTTGCTATGCTAGGTAGCTAATTTAATCTAAGGCAAATACAGATATCATTGCTTAAATGTTAGCTATTAGATCAGCTATCAGAACAAATTCTCTTTTGAATATTGCTGTACACTGCGTTGATTATCACCACATGTCCAGGTTGTGAATGTGAACTGTGTGTATAGCGAAGCATGTGTGTATTTGAGCTTAAGTCTATGGTGTAATACTATTATTCACATGTTCTCGTTCTCTTTAATTCTGTATGCTGGCTAGAAAAATGCTTAACCTCAGTTTGATTTTGTTCTCCAGATATTACCACTACCTATACACCCACTTCCTGCCCAGCAGCCTAAAGAACATGGTGGACCAGCTCGCTAACTGTGAGGACATCCTGATGAACTTCTTGGTGTCGGCTGTCACAAAGCTGCCACCCATCAAAGTAACACAGAAGAAGCAGTACAAAGAGACCATGATGGGGCAGGTACGAAAAAGTCCTTTAAGAATTCGTTTTGGCTTTCTGTTTCTATCTCTAAATGTCCAGTCTTTATTTTCTATGCTCCAATTCATGTTATTTAACACATTTATTGCTTACTATTGTTACTGCAGCATTTTTCAACTTAAGCTCCATCCGCAGTGTATGTATGATTACCAGATAATAATTTTGACACATTTTCCTGTGCTGAGAAAAGAACTGAAAATTTATTGACGCATAGCTCAATAACGATGTCTAAAGTGCATTGCTGAATAAACGTTTAAACACGCCACTTCAGATTTACAACCATTATACTCTTACTGTAAGTCTTTGACAGACATAAGAGATTTTCTCACTAAAGCTGTTCTTATGTTATTCAACACTGTTATGAGCAACACAGTAAAAAGCAGTGCTGGTTACAGTTTGTTGGTTACAGTTCTCATCACTTGACTGAAACTACTCAAGCTGGTGTCTCATAACTACAGTTTTCTTAATCTGAAAAAATAGTCCCATATCTGAAAGGTCAAATTATACTGATTATATGTTGATAACAAGCATTTGATTGAAGAATTCATGTTAACATCCTAAAAAATATACATTTTGTGGGAAAAAAAAAAAACTACCCTCAAGCAGGTATTATGTAAAGTTTATTTGTTCTTTTTACAGACTGGAAAAATGTGTTGGAATTATTGTCCATGGCAGTCACCCAGAATGTATTCCTTTGATATCATTAAAATGCATATTAATGCATATTTAATGTATCTGTACATAAAGGGCCAAAAGTTTGTGGACACCTGACCATCACACCCATATGTGGTTCTTCCCCAAACTGCTTCCACAGAGTTGGAAGCACACAATTGTATAGAATGTCTTTGTGTGCTGTAAAATTACAATTTCCCTTCACTGGAACTAAGATGCCCAAACCTGTTCCAGCATGACAATGCCCCTGTGCACAAAGCGAGCTCCATGAAGACATGGTTTGAGAAGGTTGGAGTGGAAGAACTCGAGTGTCCTGCACAGAGCCCTGACCTCAACCCCACTGAACACCTTTGGGATGAACTGGAACACCGACTGCACCCCAGACCTCCTCACCTACTGTAACATCAGTGCCTGATCTCACTAATGCTCTTGTGGCTAAATGAACACAAATCCCCACAGCCACACTCCAAAATCTAGTGGAAAACCTCCCTAGAAAGGGGGACTAAATCTGGAATGGGAGGTTTAACAAGCACATATTGGTGTGGTGGTCAGGTGTCCACATTCTTTTGGCCATATAGTGTATATAAATCAATGCTGATATATAGCAACTAGCTGTAATTTAGACCAATCAACTGAGAGTGATATCAATGTTGTTTCATTGCTGAAATTTCTCTGACTTTAAGCCACTCTTTTCTCTCTTCAGTCATCCCGGGCATCTCGCTGGGCAGATCCAGACCACTTCGCCCAGCGCCAGACCTGCATGAACAAATTTGCCAGCTGGTTTGGTTCTATGCCTCTGGTCCATTCGCAAATGAGACTGGATCCGGTTCTGTTTAAAGACCAGGTCTCCATCCTCCGCAAGAAATACAGGGAAATTGAGCGTCTCTGACCAGACGAGCGCCCCCTGCTGAGCGTGCAGCAGGGGGCACTGGGATACTCAGTGGAGAGCAGGAGGACTGAGGCACAGGAGTCTGTGGGTGTCACTCCTCCACTTTATTCCACTTAGTGAACTGTTAGTGACTAGTCTGGCAGAATGTGAGCACTCTCTGGGCTCTTTCATACATACACACCCAGAGCACACTTTGGACCACAAGACTCTTTGAAAGAATGTTTTTTTGTTTGTTTTTTGTTCTTTTTTTTTTTTCTTTTTTTTTTTTTTTAAATGAATGCCGTAACGAACAGACGATCCTTGCCAGCACATGAGAGAATATGGGAGAAGGCAGGAGGGATGCATCAGTGTGTCTTCACACACATCTACATCAAGATACGTCAGGATCTGAACCACAATTCATCCTCAGCTCCCAGTTTCAGAACATGCTACCATTTTCATACATCTCATTCTTCACATCTTGCACATGAAGGCCTGGAGAATTGATCGTTTGTATGTGTACACTTTACATATCCTATAACACTTGGGAATTGTCTTATTCAATTCTTTTGATAATTTCAGTACTTTAAATAAGCAGTATACACATTCAACAGGAAGTAATCACATGATCAGAATTCACTGTTTTACATTAACAGGACGAAGTTTGCAATTTTTTTTTTCTCATTGCCAGTGTCGAAAAGGAAACTCGTTTAACATGAGGATTTCTTTTTTTAATCTGTATTCCTTTCGTGCCAAGATTGCTAATTGCCTTTCGCTGCGATTATAGACTTCTATGCATTGAATTTCCTTTATCAGTTCTGAAATGTATATTGTCTCTTGACAAGCCAAAATGCGGGAGAATCGAAGAATCTGTTTTGATTAAACTGGCCACTGAAGTTGCCTGTGAAGTGCTCGTAAAGCTCTCGGTGCTGATTGGGACAGGATTCATTGTGTATTTTAGGCCAAATTCCACCAAGCGGTTTCTTTCCTCTTTCTCTGCAGATTTTGAAGAATAAGCTGCGTGCTGGAGACACGGCACTGCCTCATTGTTCACCCTTTATAGTCTTCAGTGTGATACGCATCCATGTGCAGAACGTCTTCATCCACTACTAATCTCCACACACTGCCAGTCCTCAGTTTACCTGTTCACAAATCTGTGTTTTTAAGTTAAGTTAAATTGAACTTGCATTCTCTGTCGCTGATTTTGTATCATAGGAATGGTTATATGATGATGACGATGACAATGATGATGATGATGATCAGACCTCTGTACTTCTCTGCAGTGCCGTAGTGTTAGGTCTTTCTGTCAGAGTAGAGCTCTTCACCAGTCTCTCTCACACAGGTCCATGAATGTGTGATGACTTGAAGGAGCAGTGTGCTTTAGTGGCCTTTTATTTTTTTTTTTTTAAAGGTGACTGGACTTAGTGACCCAGTCTGTGAGCCAAAGTCCTTATCCCCCCTTCCCCCCCTTATTTTTACCACAGTGACCATTACAACATTAACAAACAACTGATGCTCTTATCTTACAATTACTCAAACACTACATGACATTTTTGTGTTCAACATACAGTGAAATTTCAAATATTTCTGTATTAGGGTTTTTCATAGCCAAGCTCTATGAATATGAGGATTTATTGTTCTTTGGTTTTGTATTCTTTACTTTTCTGGGCTATTTACGTTTACAGATTACATTTGTATTTATAATTATCGACACATTTCCAGATAGAGTAGTGACAGTTTTAGGTAATTGAGCAGGAAATGAAACACCCCAAGGCAAATCTGAATCTCTTCTGTATGTATTTGTGTCTGCGGTCTGTAATGTGTCTTCACCATCTTGATGTGGGATTTTATAAGAATCCATTATTACGCAGATGAGGCTTTGATTTGCAGCACCATGTGTTATGAATGTGTAAAGACAATTTTCCAGAAGGTTTAGCCGTGAATAATTTCTCCGTCTATCTTTAAACATGACGGATGATGGTAATTAAAGAGTAATAGTTAATTTAGCTGGCAGGAAACACTGGCACACATCTGGTGAACTGCTAAATTCAGTAAACCCTCTTAATTTCATTTCATATCGAGCCTTGATCTATGATTGTGAATTGTTATAACCATCTCATTTGACATTTTCAACTTCAACCTTGTACAGTGATAAAAACAGCTGTTTGACGAACACAGCCTTGCTGTACATAATCTGTATTTATTTTCTTGCAAATATGTATAGTATTCACACACTCGCACAACCTGGACAGAATGTTCTGACATTTGTACAGCATCAAAAAAAAAGATCATTTTGTGTAAGATGTCCTTTTTGTTTCTTTCCAACTCAAACTGACAAAAGTATGTGCAGCTTGTCATAACACGTCCTTGGCCTCTAACTTTAATGTGTGGAGTGTAAATGCAAAATCAGCCGATGATTATGTGATGTCACACAGTGTTAACAATTTGTTCAGACACTTTCATCGTTCACTGGCACCTTTCTGAAGGCTCAGGCTGCTGCTGCTGCTGCTGCTGCTGCATAATCTGTCACCAAAGACTTGTGGTAACCAGCAGCCATAAGGGAAATGATTTTCTCCAGCTAGTGTGTGCTTTTAACATTTCATACTTGGGTAATTTTCTGCCCTTTTGTACCATGTTTGGGTCAGAGAATTCTGGGTCTGAGATTCTTCCTTTATAAAGCTATAACTAGCATCATATATGAATGAGACATTATTTTTTAAACGCTCCTGCATAACTTTTATTAGCAATAAGTAAAACAGCACTTAGAATCATGACAGGGCATGAGCAGTGACCTTTGCCTGATTGTGCCTTTGATTAAATTTGGGCTCTGAATTTATGACCGCTTCACATTAATGAAGAAGGGAAAAGTATGTTAAAGTGTAACCTACCACATAAGCAGCTTCATATTCATTTACACTGGAGTCTCTCAGAGAGCTCTCGTTTGTTCAGTTTAACATCTGCAGACTTGCATGACCACTTCAGACTACTTACTCATCAGCATCTGAGAACTGCTTCTTTTTTTTTCTTTTTTTTTTTTTTAAAAACATTATGACTTTGCACCCTCCTGTCCACCCTCCTTTCTCCTGTAATTAACAGAAGAATTTTTATAGAGATAATAAAGAAAATAGAATAATGCCAATTTTGTATGAATGATTTATAAGAAAATGAATAAAAGTCATATTTGATGGTATATGATTGTGTGTTTTATTGTATTTTTTTTTTTTTTTTTTGGTGCGTGAAACCTGATTTGTGTTAACATTCTTCTGATACTTCCGGCATGTTGGAAAGGCGGCGGTTCGGAATAGTGCCCGTTTGCCTTCACTGTGATTGGCCAGTAGAGACGTGTGAACAAACAGACAGAAACCAGTGGGATGTCACACACCTTCTCCTCAAACACACTTATCACAGAAGGTGTAGGTTGTAACGAAGCTATTAGTTTAACTGCATTTAGATCATGCAGAGGTGAAAGTGTTGTTCATTTTAAATCAAGCAGCTTCTAAGCAGTTAAACTGAGTAGCAGAGACAAACTCTTCAGCAGAATCAGTGTTTAGCTTCATTTTAAAATAATCCTGCTTCATTTAGTTTAATCTGTAATAAGGGACAAGTTGTAAAGTAAAAAAAAAAGTGTTCCTTTTTACTCAAGCTCTGAGTAAACTTTAAAAAAAATCACAATTTTTTTTTGAATTGATTCTGTATCACCTTCCTCAGATGATGCCACAGCAAAAGCTCCAACATCCTCAGCTTGGTCAAAGAGCCGCCATTTTGTTTGGACACACAATAATAAAGTGTGCGCTTTTACATATCTACTCCCCGACCTCTTGTTTAATGGACAGCTACGATCGTCGTCCTGTTCTGAAAGCCTGAACGCTCCAAATTCTTTTCTGGGACTTCTCAGAAGCAGTTCTGACTAAATATAAACCAGACTTTAGTTTCTATTCAACATTCAAAAGCGAAACACAGCTATATTTCATGTGTCAAAAGTGTTTGTGTCAAACGTTGACACGTTTATCTTTATTTATCGTACACATTTTTATATCGAATCACTAATCCCATCTGTCAACTCAGTCAAGCAAATCAGCAGATCATAAATACAAAAAAAATTCAGATTTTTCAAAAAGCACTATTTATATAGTGTTTAATAATTCTGCATTATATAGCTGCCAGAATTTCTGGCATTACATAGGTTTTGCATTGAATAAAAATTTAAACACAGCGATATATATTACATATATAGTGTAACATATATTCTTGCTACATTTTATGTTATGAAATATTTAATTTAAATAAAAAGTTTTTTTCAGATTTACAAGTATTTGGAATAAAATTAAGAATGAAGTTCATCACAGCAAATAAGAGATCCACTCTGTTTTTTTTTAAATGTTCTTGCTGAAAATTGAATTCATCTCAAATAAACTGAATCCTTGCTCAACCATGTAGCATGAATGAGCAGCAAAATTTACCCCATTTCACTCCGTCGTTCCTCTTTCCTCCTTCCCTCGTGCAATTTTTCACCTCAGTACCCTTCTTCTGTCTCTGCTATCTTTCCACTTCACGCTCAGTGAAAACACATCTCATTAACGCAAAGTGTGTAGACAATAATATATCTTGTGTGGGCCGTGTGTGTGTGTGTGTGTGTGTGTGTTTTAGCTTCTCACAGCTAGCATGGAGTTAATCTCCCAGATGAGGTTTCTGAGCTGGTCCATTATCTGCTTCAGTTGTTGGTTCTTCTGTTTGAGTTTCTGTAAAAATAATATATAATCCGATTTATATGTTAGAGTGTAACATATATACAGTACAATCCATATTGCAAAAGAATAGTTGGATAAATGCAATATTGCAGAATGCAAACATTACTACTCATGATTGAAAACATGTAGTGGAGATGCAATGCAGGGAAAAAATAAAAATAAAAAATCCTGACATCAGTTGTAAATTTGATCAAAAAGCTCTCTTGGTATAAGAGGAGTTGCCAATTATGTGTTATTGGAATAAATTTAATAATGCAATCGTGGTGTGAATATACTGCTATAATAAACGCATCTGCACAATCCATACACACTTTCAAAATGATACACCAGACTGAAAGATCCAACATATAAAGAGCTGAAACACTGCCACTTTGCTCTCCAAGTCAGGGGACCGAGCTGCATATTACATTCTGAACTCTTCGTCCTGATCAGTTATGATGAAAAATGATGACAAAAAAAATTTACTGCTCTCCTTTCTTCAAAATAAGTTTGTTTTTGTTTTTTTTTTTAGCTCCAGCAAGCTTCCACATAAAACAAGCCTGGAAATGCTTAGATACTAGATGCACTCTATAACCAACAATAAACACTTCTGTTTCTGATCATCTATGATCTTCTAGGAAATTATTTTGCAAGTGCATAAAGGGGCAGGATGGTGGAATAGTGTGTTGTGTTTCGCCTCACAGCTCCAGGATCCCTAGTTCATTCCTGAGTTCGGGTTACTGCCTGTGTAGAGTTTCACATGGTCTCCACATGTCTGTGTGGGTTTTCTGAGGGTTCCCCGGTTTCCTCCCACCTCCCAAAAACATGATAAGCGCATAGGCTCTGGAGCATCCCTGAATAGGATGAAGCGCTTCCTGAAAATGAATGGATTTGCCAGTGTATTAGGTAGAAACTTCATATACTGTAAGTCATACACCACATGATTGCGCCGTGTGGTATGAATGCAGTGTAATTTACAATGACTTAGCGTTCGACTGAGTGTTGGAAGACCCTAGACTGGCAGTTCATGCAGCTTTTTCCCAAAGGGCTTTCCACACATGACTATTTCAAGGGGTTACTGAGAATGGTGCAAAAAGCAGACTACTAAAGATGGCCTAATCTGTAGACGAAAGCTGCATATGTACACTATCCGAGGGGCCATATGGGAATTGCGAAAATAAAGGTAAATCCCTTTCAAATTCCAATGATGTGCAAAATGTCATCTTAGAACATACACCATTTATTGAACTTGGCCTTCAACTTCTTATAGCCCATTTGAGACCATGTTGGCTGCTGATATTGTCAGCAAAGAATGAGAAAAGTGCATCTCCAGCAGACATGGGAGCACCTAAACTGGATTAAGCATCCAAAGTCCATAAAGCCATCGCACTTGATGTGAACACAACAGACTGATTGTGGCAGTGTGATGGTCTGGAGAATGTTTTCCTGACATACTTTAGGACCCCTGATACCCACTGAAGAACTACTGAACTGCACAGCGTATCTGAACATCATTGCTGACCAAGTTCATCGCTCCCCTGGTTACAGTTTATCCACACTTGGATGAATACATCCAGCATGATAATGCACCATGTCACTAGGCACATATCATCACTGAATGGCTCCAAGAACATGACAGCAAGTTTTCACTGCTTCAGTGGCCTGCGCAGTCCCCAGATCTCAACCCTATCACGAACCGTTGGGATGAGATGGGAAGAGATCACGGCAAAACTGAACAGCTGTCCAATTTGCAGCAAGTGCACAATGCAATCATTGGTACAAAACCCTTGCACAATAGAGTAGAATCCATGTCCAGGAGAATTTATGCTAAAGAAGGCGCAACGCATTACAAGATAAGTGTTGGTATACCAATTTGTCAAGCTTGAATGTCTATTTCTCAAACAGACAAGTGCGCACTCTTAAGGCAGCCTCTGACAAAGCGAAGGAATATGAGAATATCTACTTCAGCAAATAGAAGCACAGGAATTTTTATTAGCTTGCACTTATCGGATACAATCCGAAGATGGCAAGAAAACTTTGATATTCCCGTTGTACTACTTTGTTACAAAAGTTCAAACACAGCACCTCATTTTACTTCTCCATTCTGCTTAGCTTTCCTCTGAAGCTCAAAAAGAGCTCAAAAGAACCATCCATAATAATGTGTGACAAAGGATCAAAAGCCGACAAAAAATCTAGCTCTTTCAAATCTGTGAGGTCAAGCCGCTGGATTTTAAGCCTCTTAAAACTCTATTTTATCACTCCACCCAGTTGATTATTTTCCTATAACAGCACAAACCGTCATGTTTATTTCATACATATTGTATACAATAATAGAATTTATTCCACAGAGAATCTGATAGGTATGTGTTAATGCACTTGTTCCAATTCACTGTCTTTTCTATAATAGCAACTTACAAAGGGACTGGCGTGGTGGGCTTTCCACATAAATTGATTAAAAATATGAGTAATCGTTGATGTGGTGAAGATTTCTGTGAAGTTTATTTAGTACTTTTAGAAGAAGTCTCCAGTGTTACCATTTTGCAACCGAAGTAAAGCTGTTCTACGAGATTTTCAGGCATGGGAAAGTATTCAGGACAGGGCTTTTCATAATGTTGTTAACATTAATGCATTTTTGAGCCTTATTAATTTTAAGAAAGAGGAAAAAGGTGGCTGATGAAAGAACAAGAGTTTATAGCTTTTACAGTATAATGTAAGTCAGGGGTGACCAAAGTCCGGCCCCAGGGCCAAAGGTGACCCGTAGACAGATGTTAACTGGTCTGCGGCTTCTCTCTTGGAATGTATGATAAGTGACCCGCTAGCCAACATATTTCAATTTCTCCTTTCACCTCATGATGGCAGTAGACTGCATTAACACAATTAGCTAAAATGCAAGAGGCTACATTATTTTCTCAGTACACCTGCAAATTAATTTACAGAATGATATTTAGTCATGGCTACAGACAGCGAGAAGGGGGCGATTTCAGAGCTGGAAACCACTAAGCATGGATAACCTTTCCTAAATTTTTGAAAGACTCCCTGAGTACAGTGAATTTTATATCTAGTAGATATACTGTATATGACCGGCCCTTGGGTATTTTGATAACAGGGATGAACTTGTTTTGTGAAGGTTCCAAAACATTAAACACAGATGGAAGAAATGTATTAAAGTTCAGATGGAAACTGAACTTTAACACATTTCTTCCTATGTCAGGAATAAAACACTTCGGGACTTTCTGCTATTTGAAAAACTTCAATTAAAACATGACCTGTTCCTAATCCAAATTCACAAATAGACAACTACAAGTTTTACAGATTTAATTGAAAATCAATACACTGCTGAATTATGACAGAACTATGTCACTCCAACTAAGGTAAGCATTTTCATCAGGCATTAGTCAATCCATAGTCACAAAATTCACAGGAGAATGACTATTAAATTCATAAAGTTATAAAGAGGAATTAAAATCACTGCTTTCATTCCTGCAGATGGAGTGGATATCACAAGTGTCTAAGTGTTTAAATGTCAAGGAGTGAGGTGAAGGGATTAACCAGGTGAAGGCAGGGAAGGGGTTCACTAATACCACTGCTGCGCCTCCTCGTTCTCCTCCCACAGCACCTCACAAATCTAGTCGTGATATAACAAGGAGTGCAGACTCTCGCATTTTCACCAGAAGTCCTTCAGAGTTGCAGAGAGCTGAAGTCAGCCAGCGTGGCCCGCAGCAGTAACAAGAGTAGATATCTGAATTCATGCTGCTGCTATGCTGGAACGAAACTATGTGCACTGAGCTTGGCAGCTTCCTGTAGTGAGGGGTGGACATCATCAGCAAATGAAAAATGAACTCGGTGCTTGAAGTAGTAACTCAGATCAAAGCTGCAGCAAAGCGACCATAATTTTGTGTTACCAAACTGGACAGATGTAGCATGCTGTTGCATGCTTGGTGTCATCCTCTATTAAGTTTGATCAGAATTATACTTCTGCTGAAATGGCAGGATGTGAGCAGAAAAAAAACCCACAAAGTTTAGAGGTATTAAGAAAAAAGAAAAAGAAAGAAATCTGTTACTTTATCTGCAGATGTATATCTTTGTAATGCTACATGGGGAAACAGTGCAAGAGTACACAATGTATTGTCAATAATGCAGAGACTCTTCATTGATTAGAGTTGTGTTCCTGATCATTTTTCAATCAAGTTCCTTCGCTGTTCACCCTCCATCCACCCAAGATATTGATTGTGCCGTACTTTGTTACGTGGTTTGTTGTTGAAAGTACAACAAATGCACTCTGATGTACAGCAAGTCAAAATGTATTCAGCACACAATGCTGATTAATTAAGAAAAAAACCTTAATATGTTGGGGTTTGATTGGTATCTACAAAGCTAGAATCTAAGTCAGTAAATTCACATGGTCTGCCAGTCTATATTCTCTTTCAGTTCAGCTGCTTAGCCATTAAAATCCTATTTCAACATTTTTTTGAAGTTTACAAAAAAAAAAAAAAAAAAAAAAAAAGACAATCAGATAAATGCATAATCCAGTCCTTAACGGTTGGAGCTACAGACTGGTATTTGATGGCTAGTGTTACTCAAAGCAAGCCTGCCCCTCTATGATCAGTCTGAAATGGAGAACAGCGAGGGGATGCTCTCCTCGCAGATTACAGGATCAAGGTGAAGGACGAGCAGGAGAGAGAAGACAGAGTGGGAGGCATGATGGCCACAGGAGGGATGAGCTCTACTTGCGGCAAAAGCTGATGCAATCAGAACAGACAGGCAATGAGAAACCAGAGAACAAGAAAACTGCTCATTTTGAAAGATGTAAATAACTTTTGAAATCACTATCGATGCTGAAAAACTAGTTAAAATGTTCACTCAGGGTAAAAGCTTTGCTACAACAAAGCATGTTTTTTTTTTTGTATATAAAGTCTAAACCAGGCATTCTCTTCCATCTCTCCCACGGTAAGCGCTTTCATCTCTTCTCTGACTGTCAGGAGCGCAGTGATCGTTTCACTGACAACATGAGAAAGAGAGAGATATCTGCGAGTGCGAGCTAAGCACTAATTCCACATTTAAGTCTGATCTGAAGGAAACGGGTTTTTCCTCTAGCTTCTGTTATGGGAAAGAAGGTAAAATGGCAACGATAGCTTTGTATTAAAAGGAATTCATATTCTGTAAGGTTGTGCTCTGACTGATGTATAAGAGGTTTTTAGTTGATGTTATCCACAGAGTCAGCAAAAAGAAAGAAAGAACAGGAAAGAAATTTTTTTGAAAGCTACAAGAGTCCTGAAATAAAGTTTACATAATTTATTAATTTATTAGTAATTAAATAATTGAAGTAAATGTATTAAAATAAATAAAATAAATTATTATTATGATTACTCCTACTTATTATTATTATTATTATTATTATTATTATAAAATGTGCAGAAATCCCCTTTGAAGCAGCTACTCAGCTAACAACATATTAGAAGAGTAAACTAGTAAGAAATAATCCTGAATAGTCTTGCCTTGCTCTAGCACCACTGCTTTAAAAAACTGACCTTTAGCCAATTACTAAAACAAGCAGAAAGCTAAATAATTTCATGCTAATTATTTCTAGTCTGTGAAACACACACTGACATAGCAAATGCACACCAGATACACATTTCTCTGCCTTAAGCGGAGCATTAAAATTCTCAGACATCCTCACTTATACCCTGAACATGCTGTACGTTGTCTGTTTACCCACTACACACCAATTAAGACAGGCTCAGCTCTGCACACATGGGAAACGCAGGAAGTGGCGCATCATGGAAAGAGAGCGCCATACAAGTATACTGTAAGTATAAAGGACTGTGTGTGTGTGTGTGTGTGTGTGTGTGTGTAGTGAGACGAGCCAGCTCTCATTACAGCTGTGTGTGCGTTTGTTTATCAGTCCCCACAACCCCAGTGCCGCTCCAGTGATAAGAGCCGCAGTGGCTGATGCCAAAACCCTGCTCATTATGTGCTCGCCACCCGTTCAGAGTCCTGTCTGAAATTACAAACATTCTCCTCTATAATATCTCACTTTCCCATTTGAATAAAGAGGACAGACACGGTAATTAACAGGGTATTAAAAAATCTAGGGGGGGAGGGAAAGGGATGGCGGGGGAGAGAGGAGAGTGGAGAGGAACGCCACAGAATTAATAAGAGCTGCGATCTCTCCAAGGCCTTTTTTAATGGGCTGTGACAGGAATTTATTCACACTTAGAGAGATATTAAATCAAACGGCTTGCTCTGAAGAGAGACGACCCGCCACCACAGCGTCAGCGAGCTTAGGCCACTGGGACCCACACGCACACACACACACTCAGGTTTGCGCTCTCTGAGATCAGGTGGTGTTATAAATTGTCTAGAGCACAATAATGAACTAATTCGCTGCTGTAGATTAGATCAGCTTTGCTTGTGTTCAGTGTTTTGCGCAGCTGTTCCTATATTAACTCGCTGAGAAATTCAGGCGGCTCTTTTAGTTGAGACAAAGATGCATGTTCGCAATTAAGCTGCTGAGACCAGACAGGAAAAATGCAACAAAGCAAATGGACCGCACAAATCAGGTTCAGCTCCACATAGGCAATGTAAAAGATGTGGACGGAGGCAGAGACATGTATGAATATGTGAACAGGGATAAAGGACGAAGGTCGCTCTTCTACTCAGAGGACTACAGAGCGATATTTCAGGTGACTCCTGACTAACAGCAATTACCCTAATCGACAGATAACAAGGACAGGGCCATCAGTCACAGCTCCCGAAAGGAGCACTGCACTACTATACATACTGCTGGACAACTCTCACAGCTCCCAAACCCCCGAGTGCTCAGTATCTGGAATTAAACATGGAAGACACTATGCTGCTGAATTTAAAAAAAACATGTCAAGATGGTGCAGAATGGACGGACTGACCAGGTCTGGTCATTTGTAATTTTGTACCACGCATTTCACATAATTTGTAATGATACCATATAATCCTACCCCTGAGAAAATTTTCTCTCCATTGTTTGTTTGTGAAATTTTATGTCCCTTGTGTGCCACCTTGGAAATATTCCACCAATCCCATCTATCCATCCATTCCTTTCATGCTTGAAGGAAGCTGCGAAGGCACAGCTGAGGCAGATGCAGAGAAGAGGCTGACATCTGCTCCCCACATTTGGCTGTGACGCTGACCTCCCCCGAGTTCCACATCCCTTATTCCCACTACACGTTCTCCGCATCCAACATGTCATTTGCAGCTGCTCATTTGGTCAACCCCAAGCTTTTTACAAATGCAGCTCGTTTTAAATGAGAAACATGTCCGGGCAGAATACGGCACCGCACAGGATTACTTGTCTGGGCCGCCAGGTCATACTGATTGATCTTGTGGTCCCACACAAAGGTTCTGGTATAAATTAACCAGAAAAAGAATAATTTGTTTGGATTTCTGTGTGCATACTATGTCAAACAGCTACATTAGACTGTAGAGCACAGAGACAGGGTAATGAGACTGCACTGACCTTGTTCACCTCAAGCACTTCTCTTCTCTCTTCACTGGCTGAACGCATCTGACTGGCTACACGCTCATCCAGTTTGGAGCTGTCGTCCTCCACATAGGGGATGAGTTGCTGCAGCGGAGGCAAAAAAGAAACATCAGGGCATAACTCTTAAAGTCAAACCGGATAAGATTAAATATATGCAACTGTCTACAACTTTGACAACTCTATGACCTTGTATTTGTTTAACCATGCTGCATAATGTGGAGAGAACTCAGGGAGGAATCATATTAATGCAATCAACCCTGCAGACACAACTGCAATGCTGTACATTTAGATAATTCACACATCAGTCCTCAGAATGCTGACATACACATTTCAAGTAATACATACTGAGAAATTGAACCAACAGTCAATTTTCTAAGAAAAAATATAGGTTGTATTGCAGGAGATGGCACCAGTCAGATATCTTATATCTGTATTGAGCCAATATCATCAAAAAATGCTGGATCGGACATCTGAGGGGGAAAAAATGAATGAATCCAATCTGATTATGTAACAAATGTAAGATTTTGTTATAACATGCCATTTATCCTTTCATATAATTTAACATTTACATATAAAAGTTTTATTTATTTGCTGCTGTTAAGATTTTTGTATGTTTTTCCCAAAACAGTTTTGTTTACATGCCCATTTTATTACAGTTATGAATAATTCCAGTTATTTCCAGTAAAATGATGACATAACTTCACTCTTGTGAAAAATTGTCACATACATCATGATTTCTTTAATTTTACATTTTTTAAATGTTTTTATAAAGACAAACTGACTGGAAGCAGCTGATGTTATGTTAAAAATTTGTTCTTAATCTTTTAACTGTTTATTTTTTTCTCCTTTTCTGTGTTAAATATTTATGTATTTATTTTTACAAAATACCTTTCATACTAAAAAAAAATTATAAATTATATTTTGTAGACATGAAATAAATAATTGAACAGTTTCTTTTTTAATGCAACACTACTGTACTGGTGGCAGTTTGCAAGCAATATTGTGATACATATTGTGTCTCATAGAACTGCGATATGATATTTTTGTCATAGTGTTCACCCTTAGTTCTTTTATTTTATATTGTAAAAGTTTGTATACGTTTGCACTGTGATCTTGATGGTTATGTATTTCTTCCTGTAGGGTAGTAGAGTGCTTGAAAGTTTGAATATGATCATTTTAGATGCCCACTTTTAAGTGAAGCACTTCAATTAATAATCACTCATCTTAAAGCTTAATATTAAAACACAACCGATACTTAAGTTTTCAGTATCAGTGTGGGGAATGAAAAATGGTATTGTGCCATCTCTAGGTATATGTCCTTATCCAGATGTAGAAAAGAAAGAGAAAAAAAGAGAACTCATTAGAGTTCAGACAAATTTATTGCTTTCTATTTCTATTGCTTCAATGTCTAAGTAATGAGCACATTATCACTTACAACTGCTTTCCAAATGGCAACTGTTCCATAAACATCAAATTTCAGAAACTAATGATATACAATCTCACCACAAACTACTTCAGGTTTCAATTTTTATGCTGTCATTCTTGGATTTTAGCAGCTATACTGTTAAATTGTCAAGCTGTCAGTGAGTTTCGACTTTCAAGCCTCCATCATGAGGCAGCTTTTCCTTGGTTGAAAGAAAACACACATCCATTATTTTGCTGTTTTTACAATATCTTGGTAAGAATTTTCAAACTGCATCACATTTTCCATTACCTAAAAAAACTAAAGTAAAAAATAGTGTTATTCCTACGAACATGGTTTTTGTGCCACCACTTTCTCGTCTGGTGTGTGTGATTATATTTGTTTGCCCCAGCACCTTCAAATAATTCATCATCTCTGATACTTTACTGTAGCCCTTGCGGTGAGCCTCAGCATGTCCACTGTGCTACACTCATCTCCCTTATTACTGTGCTCCATCCAGAATGTGTGCTTCAATCAGTTCCACATCACTTCTAATAATTCATTCTTTTTTGTAAACACTTCTATCCTGAAACAACCTTGACAAATTATCAGCGTGTCACTGTAGTCGGTCACCTCAGCTTAAATCACACTGACACCTGCTGGTGCACAGAATCAAAGAAGCTGCTGCCCCAACACTGGAGAAGTAATCTCACATCATGCCGGGTATGAAAGCTATCCTAAAGCTGTCCTTCCGTATCAGTTTAGGACAGGGGTGTCCAATCTTATCCACGAAGAGCCAGTGTGGGTGCAGGTTTTCATTCCAATCAAGCAGGAGCCACACCTGATTCCATCTGTTTTAATCAGTTGATTAATCAGTTGATATTGGCTTTCAGTTGGACACCCTGGTTAAGGATCAGCTGAAACAAACAGACTGTTTGTCCTTCAACTGAAAAAAAAAAAAAAAAACTATACATCAAATAGTCAGCAATTTGCTTCTAGCAAATTCAAGTAACCCATAAGATCCACGTAGTCAGATAAGATATCAATGAAATTAATTGTAATCGTAATTAATTTTAATTCAGTTTCAACCAACACACTACTACTAATGCACTAGTGCTCTCATGTTTTCAGGCTTGCTTTATTTTTTTATTTCTTTTTTTATTTTCCTCAGCAAGGTTTTTTATTTTTTTATACCTCAGCAAGGTTGAATTCTTTAATCTGAGTGGTCATTATGTTTGTATATCAGCGCAGCTCAGACAGTAGTTCAGGCTGTAACATGACTGATGGGTTAATATTTATTTGCTCATTCTAGTACGTTATTGTTTCCACAGTAACAGCTCCTACACAGGGACTTGTACGACAGACACTCCACATAACCTAAGACTAATAATAAACTGATTGAAAAAACCGTGTTGTCTAATAATGTAAAACTTGTGCTGCATCACACACCCCCGCATGCATTATTTTCATAAAACTGCAGTGTGTTGTGCGTTATTCCTTATTTATTAGTGCTAGTTGCTACACTGCTCTACATATTGCTAATCACAGTACTACACATACTGCAAGTCACAGTACGGCCCTCGTAGCTGATATTACTTTATGACTTTCTAGTTTGTTAATATTTTGCTGTAACAATTCTGTTTACCTGCATTACATACAGTATATTGCATCACGTTTTGCCATATTATCAACTAAAAAAAAAAAAAAAAAAATCAGTTGATTCAAATTTCTGTATATTTATGTATACTTTAATTTTTTAAAACCAAAGCCTGACAGCTTTTGAGCTGTTACATCTAAATAGACAATGTCTATTCATCATTCATTCATCTTCACTAACCGCTTTATCCTGGAGTCTCTTACAGGAATACTTGGCATGAGGCAAGAATAGACCCGTGATGAGAGACCAGTCCATTGCATGGCAACATGCACACACTCATTCACACATAGGGGCAACTATAGCATAGCCAGTCCACCTGCTGCTTTCTGAGATGTGGGAGGAAACCAGAGAACTGAGAGCAGCAATGCACCACAGTACACCACAGTGCCAACCCTTCACTCGTGCTATGGATGACAAATTCAAGCCTAGGACTGGAAACAACAAGCTTATGATGAAAATCCCATAAGAGTTTTCATGATAAGAGCTGTGCTCTGGTGCCAGGCAGGGGGTGAAAGTGGGAGTAAAGCAACAGCATGTTACTCATACTTCGGATAATGAGGGATGATGTGGTTTGCTGCTTGACAGAAAAGAATGATTCAACGAGATCCTCTCATTTTCTTTACTTTGAGGGAGAAAAAACAGATGGAAAAAGTGAAGTGGTAAATGAAATGACATTGGCTCTTTTCGACTGTGCAGGAAATTCCAGGGCGCTGAGGAGCCGGGGACTGCTCACGGTGGAAAACGCTGATGCAAGCGACTGTGCCAGCTGTTCATACTGCAGCCTGCATCTCATTAGAGCAGTGATGAGGTAATGCCAATGACTCCATTAGCCCACTTCCTGTTTGGAGAGCTAGCTTCAGAAGAACTAACAGAGCACATGAAGTCAAACTGCACAGGCTTGGCCAGAATAAACATCCTCACAAAAGCAGGGAGGCTTTTTGGCTATACATATTTAAACATACTGTTAAAAATGACCTTTCAAAGCTGTTACTCTTTACACTGTTACGCTTTTCTTTGTAAGAGTTAGTCTGGGAAGCTCTGGGAAGACTACTCTATAACTATCAAAAATGTTTTTTTGGAAAGTGAGATTTTGGAGTGGGGTGAGTGTACAAGTCTAAAGGGAACAATTACAATAAAATTACTACAATATGCCCACTATGCTGACAGTAAAGCAGAGGATTTATGGGGAGACACTTTTCACTTTTCACTAAAGTGTTTTTTTCTACATCTTTCAGAGCAGTGCATATTCTGTGATTTGCAGAAAAAGGATATGAAACCAGAAATCAGAACTGATGACTGATAAACAATTCAGTACTCAAGAGTGTAAGAATAGATGAATAAATCTCATGCAAAATGATTAATGTGCAAAAACTCTGCTTTTAGCCAAGCCAATACCACAGCATGAACCGAGAACTCCAATAAGTTTTAAAGGAAAAACTGTTTTGCTCTAAACTTCTTCCATTGACAAGTTGGTCTATTTTCACTCCGGTTAACGCTTTCATACATTACCCACAATGCCATTTGACAGCCTGCTGATAGTGGGAATCCATCTCTACTAAAGAGACCGATGCAGCACTTTCGTCCTTTAGTCTGTCCAGGTCTCTCTCCTCCTCAATCTGTACACTCTGCTCAAACAGATCAGGTTTCAAACCTCGCTAATGCCGTAGTCAACAATGTCCTGCCCGTCATCTTGTTCATCGCCAACTAGCCTAGTCAAGGCTCTGCCGTAACTGCACATTGCTGCATTGCATAATGTTTGTTGTCTCCACTACTTCTATGTTGGATCTCTGATTAATGTGATGTTGAATGTTTCTGGAAAATGGTGAGTGAGAAAAGTGAGTGAGTGAGTGAGTGAGTGCTCTTTTGTTTTTAGGAACTAACAGCAACCTGAAACCGGACCACTTACCCCTGATCTGTGGTCTGTGGACAGATCAATATGGCTGAAAATACGAGTTTGAACATAGATAGCTATGAGAGTCTAAAGAGAAGTCCCCGTAAACTGAGAGGATAAAGTTGTAATTATAAATAATCTCACCTCTAACTTTATCAAGACACATGAGCTGTTTGGACATCACACAATCTGTGAGTAAACCAGCTAATTTTAACTGCATGTACTGATGCAATACTCTAGGCACCATGTAGCCAGCAGATTTTTTTTATATTTATATGTGTATATTTTTAGGATCTGTACAACATGCTCTTTGTGCTGCTATGACCTTGTGCTGTGTAAAAAGTGTGAAAGTGGGGAGTAACCTCAGGAGGAATGGGCTCCAGACCGGCGCAGTTCTCGATGCATTTGTCATAGACCAGACGCAGTTTACGGAAGAGGACAGACAGCATGCGCAGGTGCTCCTGCAGCTTCCCTAGCCGGTCCTGATGTGTGTTAGGATGGTACGTGACCCCGTTCGGTAGCTGTGGCAGAAAAACAGACAAAAAAGACAGACAAAAAAGTCAATCAATCACAGAAAGTGTCTTTTTTTGTTATTTATTTGTGTTAAAGTTAAATAATTATAAGTAGATAATTTTTTAATAGTATTTATTTGAGTTTAGGAAATCATATTAGTAAAGCCTGGAAATTTTATATTTGAGTTCACATTAGGTCTTTGTTGGTGCTTTATTTTTATGCTGTAATACCCATCTGAGGCTACCATGCAGGTGTGTGTCTGTGTGGACTCAGCTGAATTTTAAAGTCATAAAAATGACGACCCAAAACAAACCCGAATAAAATAAGTGGGCACAAAATTCCTGACCCGCACAGTCTCTACCTCCAGGCCATTCTTCCTTAGTCGCACTCACCTGCATGTTTCTAAGCAGCTGAAAGATCTCCATGGTTCTTAAAACTATGTCCTGCACAGTTTCCTGTCCGATGCGACACAGTGAGGCTGTGTTTACATCCCGGGCTGCTTGCGCCTGCTGTGCAGGAAACTGACCGAGTGGTGGGGTTGTCATGAGGTCAGAAGGGGGAGAGGCACTGGGGCAGGCGGCTACTCAGTATCACACAGTGGCATGCCTACAATACAGACACAGGATAGAGCTAAATAAGTGTGTTATAATGGATGTGTAACCCCTCCAGGGTGTATTCCTGCCTCACACCCTCACAACCAGCGATCCCAGGATGGGCCATGACCCTGACCAGGATAAAGCAGTTACTAAAGATGACAAAGAAGACAATGGATGTGTTCCATTAATTAGCTTGAGTTAAAGAGAGAGAACAGATAGGAAAAGAATGCAAAATGGATCTAATAATCTAAAATGCACTTCACGCTTCATTCATGTCACATTTCAATATCTGAATACCTCAAGTTCATCACTATCTCCAAGCTTCTTAAAGCTACAGGCCTGTTCCTTAAGGCACTACGGTTTGCGTCAAGGGATCTCAGACATTTTGCACCCAGGGACCCTTTCCAGAGTAAAAGAATTTCTAAGGACCTCCTTGCGATCTATATGTTATATGTTGCATCATATTAATTTATTCGAGATTACAGCTTTTTAATTCCTATATATACAAATCATAGACCCCACTTTCAGAACCACGGGTCTACGTTACTATTATTCACACAAATCTAAACCAAATCTGAACAGGATTTAGGGGAAGGATGACAAGTATTTTACTCCAATCTGAAACTGCTGTCCATTCCTACTGAAAATGATCACAATTTCTACAGTATTATGTACTGAAGCTAAAATCATGGGACACATCTTGACAGAGGAACAGAAGATATCTTTATCTTTTGTTCCACTCCTATTCTGGCAAACCTGCGTCCTGGATTCTCACAAATTGGACAGTTATGAACACAGTGGGTCTTGAGAAGAAAATATTTTGTTAAGTATTATATAAGTTAGATATTCATCAGTGGTCATCGTTAAAATCTTTGTTTTAAGCAACACTGCTGTGCCTGATACACTCAGGATACACTGCCATGTCACTGATACTGTGGTCAACCGTCTAAATAATATCTAGTCAGTAGTTGTTCTTTTCCATTAATGGACATAGTAGAGTAGTGCAAGTTGTTCATAGCAACCTACCTTTATAGTGGATAAAAGGGTTAATGGATGTAATAATAATCTACAGCATGTCCAAAAAAGTCAAGAACCAATAAGAGTCTCTACCCTTTCATGCAATCTTAATGCCATTTTTCACCAAAATAAATATAAAAATAAATAATAAATACAAAATCACATATATGTAGCTTAACTCTCATTGGTTCCTGACTTTTCAGACACCCTGTAGGTGTTCCTAATAAAGTGTATACACAGAGATTAGCTACACAGATTAGCACAGGGTCCCGGGTTTGATCCTGAGCTTAGGTTACTGGCTCTGTGGAGTGGGTATTCTCCACGTTCTCCGGTTTCCTCCCACGTCCCAAAAACATGCTGGAAGGTGGACTGATGACTCTAAATTGCCCCTAGGTGTGAAGGTGTGTGTGCACGGTGCACTGCGCTGGATTGGTGTCACATCTAGGGTGCATTCCCGCCTCACTCTCAGTGTTCCTGGGATAGGGTCCATTCCCTGACCAGGATAAAGCTCTTACTGAAGATGCTTGGATGGATTGATACATGGATGGATGGATGTAGACTTTGTGCCGTCTGAGCGCCGTTACTGTCCTGTCCAATCAGAATGTTCCTGTATGAGCTACTAAACCAATCACAGCGCAGAAGGCGGGGTTAATAAAAATAAGGCTGGGAGACAAATAACAGGTCTGGTCTCAGTATAACTAACTAGGGGTTCACTGGTAGGTACATTTTAGGTGAATAATAAGCTATTCTAGAAAACAGGTAGGCACACCACATGGTTTACAAACTAGGTAGTTTCTCTTGTAAAATATTAATTATTGTTCTAATAAACAGCATCTTCCAGATTAGAGGAAACATTACCAGCTGTTCATTGCCCTATTGGCTAACTAGGTTAGCTAGAAAACCTGGTTCAGAGCAAACTCTCGAAGAATAAAAAGCGCAAAAATGTCAAAGCAAGGCTGTACAGCAGAACTCCCGTGCCACATTTCAGACGAAACTTGCTATTCTTCAAATGTTTACTTATGTACAGTTACCTGTAATGCTACTTCTCTAGGGACTGTTGACAAGATGTCATTCCTCTTTGGCGTGTCGAGCTCTCCGCTGCTCTTCGGTCAGTTATCGCGAGAGTTGGAGACTGTACCGTAAAGTACCTAAAGAAAGCTCATTCTATTAATTTACCACAGTATGAAAATTTATTTTATCCTCTTAATCTAATTTTAACAGCCATCGAAATGTCGCACTTCTTTATTTAGCAGAAATTGTGCCAGAATATGATAAATAATCGATTTAATTCCAAGAACGCTTGTTACAGTTTTGGAAATAAATGCAAGTATTACTAATTACTAGCTTACTAATAACTAGAATTTCAAGAAACAGAGAGAATTTCAAGAGAATTTCAATGACAAACATTTCTACTCTGAGAAAAACTTTTCCAGAGTTACAGAATCCTCTATAACACTCAGACATGCATTTAGTATTAGTATTTTGGTGCACATCCTCCACATCCTCCAGGCAGTCTGAAGAAAGGAAGAGCACACTGAAGTCCATTACCCTGCAGAGTGGCTCTCATCCCTGCAAGGCCTTCTTTGTGTTTAATTGATCTGCCTCACTTGTGGACTCTAAATGCATTAAACCAACAAGAGAATTAGAGGCACTTAATGAGATACCAGAAGATTCTGATGGCTTTTCCTTTTAGTGTTTTCAAGGAGTTGTCTAGAGAGATGAGGATATGAGGCTCTCTATGTCTGCTTCTGCTGCTGCTTCAGCTTATTAGTAGTAGTAGTAGTAGTAGTTGTTGTTGTTGTAATAGCAGTAGTAGCAGTTGTTGTTGTAGTAGTTGTAGGCCTAATGGTAGAAGTCATTTGTAGTAGTATTTGTAGTTGTAATAGTAGTAGTAGCAGTACTAGCAGTAACAAAATAGTAGTAGTTGTTTTTGTAGTACTAGAAGTAGCAGCAACAATAGTTGTTGTTGTAATATTAGTAGTAGTAGTAGTAGTAGTAAGATAAGATAAACTAAGATAAGATAAACTTTATTAATCCCCGAAGGGAAATTCAGGTAGTAGTAGTAGTAGTAGTAGTAGTAGTAGTGGTGGTGGCGGTAATAGTTTTATTTTAATGGAATTGTCATAGTGGAAGTAGTTGTTGTAATAGCAGTGCTGGTAATTGTTGTTGTTGTTGTAGTAGTAGTACCAGTACTAGCAGTAGTAAAAGTAGTAGTGGTGTGGTAGTGGGAGTAATAGCAGTAGTGATAGTTGTTGTTGTTGTAGTAGTAGTGGTAGTAATAGTTTTATTTTAATGGAATTGTAATAGTGGAAGTAGTTGTAGTATTAGTTGTTGTTGTAGTGGTAGCAGAACTGGTAGTTATTGTTGTAATAGTAATAGTAGTAGTAGGAGTACTAGCAATAGTAAAAGTTGTAGTAGTGTAGTAGTAGTTAGTATTGTTGTAATAGCAGTAGTGGTAGTTGTTGTTGTACTAATAGAAGTAGTAGTGGTGGTGGTGGTAGTAGTTGTTGTTGTTGATTATGTAACCATAATCTATAAATCTTAATTAATAATATGTAAGCCAGCTTGGTTGGATGTAGAAGCTGGTAATAGGGTGGGATAGTAGAATTGACTCCACTAAGGTTTCAGAATTTAAGAGTCAGGGTTGCGGTTGCACTTCTGGAACCTAATACCTAGTAGAGCTATATATCACAGTGCCACACACAAGGGCTATTCAGAGAGAAGTGCTAGCAAAAAACATTAGTAATGTGAGCGACATGTGTTTGTGTTACTCTGCAACATTTTCGGAAAAATGCTATACCTCATATACAACGGCAGCTCTTTTTAATTGACACTGTGAATAATCAACACAACATAACATATAGAAGCATTTTGTGACAAGAATATTGTATGTAAAGATGTTTCACATGATTAAAAATCATTTGTACTTCATCTGAGTAAAATGGATTTCAACTGATAAAGCCTTCATAAAACTGATATTCTGTTCTACTGATAAACAACATATTAAAGCTCATTATAACATATAATAAATTGAGTTATACAGTGCAGTACAAATAAAAATACACAGAAACCTTTAAGTAGGATTCAGAGTCACCTTTCTAATTTGACTAATGAATCCTCTCCCACTGGTAAATCTAACCAAACAACAGAGAGGTCCAAGACTCCGTGAAATACGGTAAGACTTTAACTGAGGTCCTTGACATTAATACTGTTGTCTTGGCCTGTTTATTGGGGTTGTGGTAACATTGTGTAGCTGTGGAGGCTTCATTGTTTGGGGTCCTGACAGAGGCTGCAGTCTGGTCTCTGGTCTGATTGCTGCTCCAGCTGGATGGTGACAGAGTGGAAGCTGTATACGGTGAAGCAGGATTGGGTTATCTCTCTGAGCACCAGCTGTGGCTCTGCAGCGTCATCTGAGAAGACAGTGATTAGTACTTTAACTAATCCAGTTTATGTGGACCAGTTTATGTACACATACACTATATGGCGAAACGTTTGTGGACACCTGACCATCACACCCATATGTGGTTCTTCCATGTTGACACAAAGTTGGAAGAACACAATTATATAGGATGTTACTGTGTGCTGTATTGTTGCAATTTCCCTTCACTGGAACTAAGGAAAACAAACCTGTTCCAGCATGACGATGCCCCTGTGCACAAAGCGAGTTCCATGAAGACATGGTTTGAGAAGGTTGGAGTGGAAGAACTCAAATGGTCTGCACAGAGCCCTGACCTCAACCCCACTGAACACCTTTGGGATGAACTGGAACACCGACTGCACCCCAGACCTCCTCACCTAAACTTACTAATGTTCTCATGGCTGAATGAACACAAATCCCCACAGCCACGCTCCAAAATCTAGTGGAAAGCCTTCCCAGAAGAGTGGAGGCTATTATAACTGCAAAAGGGGACTAAATCTGAAATGGGATTTTCAACACGCACATATAGAAGTGATGGTCAGGTGTCCACATACTTTTAGCCCTACATATAGTGTACATAGTTAGCCTTATATGAGATCATACACACTGGTATACACAATATACCACATATACTTGGTATATCAAGTGTAACAACTATAGGTTGTTCTAGAGGTCAGACAATAAAATTACTTTCAGAACAGAAAATAAGGTAAAATCTGAGATTCTTACAATATGCAGTTGATATAAATTTGTAGATTTATTGTGACTTTCATGTTTGTTTTAAACCTTTGATATCACAGATGTTATATAAACCATGATTCAGAATAGCAGTTTCTGTAAGAAACATTATTTTTCCCTTCATATACACGAAAGAAAAAAAAGGCTTCTTCAAGTTTTGGACAGTTACAGGTACTTAGATTCATACAAGCTTCCTAAAGCTTCTTTCTACTTGATACAGTCTGTTGTACGGTTCTACATGGAACCTTTAAGGGTTCTTCCAGATTGATATAAAAGTATTTTTCTCCTTTTATAAACCAATAGAGAAATTGATTTCAATTTAAATTCCACTTTTTAATAATTTTCTGCAAAACATTGTTGTAGTAGTATTAGTAGTAGTAGTAGTAGTAGTAGTAAAAGTAGTAGTAGTTGTTGTTGTAGTAATAACAGCAAAGTAGAAATATATTTTTTTTAAATTCTGCAAAAAACAGCCAACATCTTTGACCCTTATACTGAAAATCAGTGGGAAGTCAAATTGCATTGAATAAATGTTTGTTTTTCTTCCATTTGTGGTCAGTAGCACATTACCACAAGTCATGTTTGATGACCACATATGACATGCAATGTCCTGTGGCATGAAATCTGCACTGTAATCATGATGCAGTCCCTTGCATAATTGTGTGTGTGTGTGTGTTTGTGTGTGTGTTGGGATTTTGTGTGTGTTAATGATTTAATTTTTTAAATCATTTACAAATAAAACATAAAAGTTGTGATTGCAAACGTAACCCCCACATGGTCTCAGTGTAAAGACAGCTGTGTTAACCGAAAGGCCCCAGAATTTGTTAGAAAACATATAGAAACAAGACCAAGACCATGAAGACCAAGCAACTATCTATCTTATTAAAAAAAAAAATCCCAAACTCTGAACATACAGTGGAGCGCCATTAAATTCAATATTTAAAAAAAAATGAAAGAATAAGGCACAACTTTGAGTCTGCTTATAGAAGACCATCCACCAAAGGTCACCAAAAGTCAGTGTCCAGGTATGGAGAGTCAAAGAAGCAACCTCTTGGTGGCTTCTTTGACCTTGACACTGACTTTTGAGATTTACAGCTCAGATGGCAGAAGCTGTTCACAGGACAATCATAGCCCAAAGCTGAGTGGATTGAAGAGTGGCGAGAAGAAAACCATTATTGAAAAAAATCCATATGAAATCAACCTTTGATTAACCTTTAATAGAAACCAAAGCTGCTCATCACCCAGAAAACACCATCATGTTCACCACAGTATCATGTTGGAAACTAAAAGGTTATTCCATAGACAGAATAAAGGCTGAAGTGTAATGCTTTAAACCTGACGCATTACTACAGAATCTAATTATTGCGGTGCATTCACAGGTGTACGTGTGTCGAGGATTTTACAACGGCTATGAACATGGATCAGATTTTACTTATAAAACTATTTTATAAATACTGTGTAAATCAAATGGTAAAATCCAAGTTAAGTCCATTTCAATTCCAGGTTGTAACACTACAAAATGTTGAAAAGTTCATACTTATGCAAGGCACTCTTTATGGATACTGACAGTTCAATAATGTATAATATATGTCTTTGTTCAACATCCTCAATATAACATCACATCCTGAATATATTGTTTTAACATGTTTTAGTTCTGATAATGTACAGGATGTCTTGTTTGAGTCTTCTGTATGTGTGTTTGACTAACACTATTTGCTGACATTCTTCCCTATGTCTGATGATGGAAAATGTAATGCTTCTGTGTAAATTTTCTATACCCAATCAAAAAAAAAAAAAAAGAAGCTATTTCTCACCTATAGCCACATGGGCAGAGAGAACAGCCTGGTTCATGGTCAGAGCCCAGATGTGGAGGTTGTGCACAGCTTTCACACCCTTAATGGAGAGCAGGCTCTCTCTCACCTCCCGATAGTCCACACCTGTCGGTGTGCCTGCATGAGATATACACAAATATCTAGAATTACAATCGCATGTATAATCTTGTTATATATGACATGTATAATCATATCCGTTATAATAATTAGACCACATGAGAGTGACACAATACACTGAAAAACTGTTAAAACAGACCATGATTATTATTTTATACTGAAAACTGCCATACAAAATCTTATTCTGAACATTGAATTTAATTCAGTTCAATTCAATTTTATTTGTATAGAGCTTTTAACAATGGACATTGTCACAAGGCAGCTTTACAGAAATATATAAATTCAGGATATAAATTTGAAATTTATGAATTTATCCCTAATGAGCAAGCCAGAGGCGACGGTGGCAAGGAAAAACTTCCTGAGATGATATGAGGAAGAAACCTTGAGAGGATCCAGACACAAAAGGGAACCCATCCTCACCTGGGTGACACCGGAGAGTGCAGTTATTAATAATTCCCTTCTATAACTGGATACTATATGGTCTAAAAGTGCAATTTTGTAACCAGGAAATTCATTACAGTTTTCACATGAAGTCTATTTTGTTGAAGTTATCAACGGTTCACTGATGATGACTCGAGTGCAAAACCGTTCATTCCAATTGCAGTCCTAAAGCTATCACAGCAAAACTGTTTGTATCAATTCCATTTGTAAGTTTACAATAAAGCTCTGATAGCCTCAGCAGGGAGGGTCATGGACATACCTTCCATTAAGACCACCAGAATGTCCCTCATGATGGTGATTGTGGTGCCCAAGACAAACAGAGAGAACAGGAAGGTGCAGATAGGGTCTGCAATCTTGTACTCCGGCTGCAAGATATAAGGTAATCAGTCCATTAGAAACACATTCCCTGTAATTAGGCCTTTTTAATAGTGTGCTACTTTAAAATTCTATGCTGCTCTGAAAGTAAATTTAGGCTAAGAATACTTATGAATACGCTTAGTATAACCTCTTACCCTGAAGAAGATGATGAGCGCGCTAACAAGGACACTGACGCTCTGCAGAAGGTCTCCGATCACATGCACAAAGGCAGCTCTCACACTGGCATTTTCCTGCGTCTTGTTCCTATGCCCTTGATCTTCTAGATTGTGGTAGTTAGCACTAGTATGGCTAGGATTTTTCATCTTTCCATGGCTGTGGCCATGACCATGAGCGCTAAGTCCACCATGACTGTGACCATGCCCTGACTGGTACAAGGTGAATGCCATTCTACATGTGATATAGGAAGAAGGAGCGTTATGGCCCATTCATTCACCATAAAGGAAAAGGTTTTTGTTTAAGCCTATTAGGAGCAGAAGAATAGGAATCTACGTACATGATGTTGGCTAAGACAGCACAACCAGAGGTGATAAGCATTACAGTGCCTTCAATCTCGAAGTCATCACTGATAAGACGTTCCACTGCCAGGTACACCAACACACCAGTCACCAACCAGATTGTGAAGACAGACAGGAGAGCACCGAGGATCTCTGAGAATACACAAAATATTCCAGGATAAATGCATTCAACAGTAGCAGGATGAGGAGGAGGAGGAGGAGGAGGAGGAAGAGGAGGAGGATTATGATGACTTACCTGCACGATGCCAGCCATAGCTGAGTGTGTGTGTGGCAGGCCTGGATGATAGCCACAGGGAGCACAGGCTAATAAGGAAACTAGTGAAATCCACAAGTAGGTGAGCAGCATCAGTCATCACTGCCAGACTGCCAGCAAAATAGCCACCTGTTAACACAACCACCCAAAATGATATACCTGGGGAATGGGATACAGCAGTCTATCACCATTTTCTTCATGGCAAAAAATGCCTAAAAGTCTAACAGGCATACCCAAGATTTCTCCCACCATGAAGACCAGACAAACAGCCGAGACAATGTAGAGACGTTTCCTGGCCAGTTTTTTCTCCTGTTCCCGGTCCTCAAGAGCACGGCTGCTGTCATGACAATGCTTACTGTCCTTCTCTGCATTGGACATACTAGAAATGACAGAAACAATAGGTGACACACTATAAAAATATACTGTATAAGTTGTTGAACTAAAGGAATATTTTTGCATTTAAAATATAGTTTGAATATACACCACCATGAGAGCCAATGGTGCTCTAGCCAGTATCGCTTGATATCACTCTCAGGTTAGTCCGCCTATACCACAGTGCTGTTAAATTCTCAAATTCAACTGTTTAGGAGTCCCAAGTGTCCGCACTTTGTAACAGTCAGCAGGTATTCTGCTATATGAGCTTTCAGGACAGAGGACTTTGTACTTATCACAGCACATCTCAAAGTGTTTTATTCCTCCTGTACCTCAGCAAATGGCCAATGATTGCAATTTTCAGATTTTTAATGAACAACACATCATACTTTTTAACCATTTGTTGTGAAAGTCAAACATCTCTGAAGCAAGTTAGTTCTCTCTTATTTTCTCTCTCTATGTTAATTAGACCAAAAAAAGTAGCTTGTCATGTCACTGGAAAGTCTTCTCTAGTGGCAGAAAATGTACTCTTAGAAAATGAAAAAATTTCCTTTCAGAAATGTTAAATGAATGTCTCCTTACAGAAAACTTCAGCATACCAAAGACTAGACATTTTCTTGTGTTAAACAACATGTTTTTAATCTGTTAATTATTATTACCATCAGAGCCGTGCTGTTAGAGTAAAATTAATCAACACCTTCTAACCAATCAGATTTGAGAATTCAAAAGTGCTGAAGTATAATCTTTATTTTATCATTATACAGTATAGACATGGTTTAGGTCAAAATGGATTAGGTTAGAATGGTAAGATAAACTTTCCAACACAAAATCTTGTGCTTGGCTTGATTTCTCTAAAAATTATTTGGCCTAAGAAAATCACAGGAATATTACAAAGATTTTTATCAGTTTGTTTTGAACTGAGAATTACAAATCGAAATAAAAGCATCAAATATGCAACTAAACGGTGACTTTGGCCAGACCACATCTCTTATTTGCACTAACATCTGTGCAGCTGTGTGCCTGTTTCCATAAATGCTGTTTTATTGGGTTAAATGAGGTGAAGTTAAAATATATTTGGCATTTTAAAGTGAGTTTTATAGGCTAAAGGAATACAGGCATTTAGTCTAAATCTAATTTAGCATTTAGACTAAATCTAATGCCAATACCTCTATAATAGACTAATTATTTATGAATTTGTTATATCTAATACAATAAGCTATAGTTTTTCAATATTCACATGCAATATTCACTTCAGTCTTCCACAGATGAAGAAACTTTAAGAAGAAAGACAAGACAGAGAGGATTTTTCAAGGATGCAGAATAGCCAAATAAGCTTCTCATATTACGTTGAGTGAAAATGATTCAGTGATGCACTTCAGCAAAGTCTGAGACAGGTTCAGTACTGCGTCCTTTTTCAATCACTGAAATGTCATAAGGTTTTAAACTGTCGCTTCTTGCCGGCTACTTCATTTTCTTTTACATATTGCATTGTAAGCCTATAATGTTCAAGCTATATTGTGTTCATGCTGTCTCAGAATTTGTACTTACATTATAATTATTGGCACTGAGGCAAAGTTAGTTTTTATCTTTTCACCTTGGTTCAGAGTACCTGTTTGTGTGTAGTTTCTGCAGTCAGTCTCAGGCAGAATAGTCCGAGTGTGCAGTTATCACATTACAAGAACAAAATGAAGTACTATCAAGGCCAGAAAATCTCCTGCTTAAGCTTAGCTCGATTGGAGCTCCAGACCGGCCAAACTAATATACTCTAAGGTCAGTTTATAATACAAAATTAAAACCTGGAATACAAACACAAAGTCTGAGAACAGCAGCAGGTACGTACAAGAAACAGGGGAAATATTGCTAAAGGACCGAACAGACAGGAGTCTACACGGTGTCCCAAAAGTCTCCATATATACGGGAAATTAACACTTTTTAGCAGTATATATATATATAGTTTTTCAGATAGCCTTTAAGAATGCCTTTGACAAAAGAAGAACGTATTGAAATCATTCTCATGGCTGGATCGGGAAGCTGTCGCAAGGTTGCGATGGACTTTAACAGGAAACATGGCAAGCACATCACACACGACACTGTTGCTAAACTTATTAACAAATTCAAAAAGACTGGAAGTGGACGTCCACGAACATCCACTGAAGGCACAACTGATGTGATGATGGCTTACATAGTCCCCTTTGTATGGAGACTTTTGCAACACCTTGTATTATCTTCTCAGAAAAAAGATCGACTTTACATATTTCACGTTCAGTCTTTGCTTTGTTTCTACTGTCAATACATTACTGACCCCTGAGGTTAGAAACTGGATAAATATGAAAAAAGTCATTTTACTAGTCTAACACCACTGCTAGTTTTTAACTGAATTCACACCTGTGCACAGATACCTGCCATGAGACAGGATTTTATGCTACAGGAAATACTAAATAATGCCAGTGCTAATAGGCTATGTATTTATTAATTGTGTAATACTTGGAAAGTTTTTTTTTTAACTGATTAAATCACAGACTTAATGACATTACAGTCTTGTAAATAATTTAATATCAAAAAGGGGCTATAGGTCTAATCAAAATAAAAGCAGGCATTATTGAAAGGATTAGGGTTTATTGAACAGAGAGTCAGATTAGATTACAGATTACAAATCTGTAAATAACAAATCTTCTACTGAGATATTGCATTGATTTGTGCCTGTTGGCCATAGCATGCTTTTTTCTTTTTTTTTTTTTTATCTTTCTTTCTTTTTTTTTTTTTACAGAAGCTCTACAGAAGAAGCCTGAACACAGAACACATTCATAACACTTCATAACTCATCTGAAAGTGTAGCTCATGTTATCATGTTATCACTTTTCCATTAATAAAGCCAGATCTACTTATCTTGATTTTTTTTAATTAGATTTAGATTAATGAACCAGATATAGTTCATTAATCTAAATCTAATTTAAAAAAATCAAGATAAGAAGATCTAGTTAAATATATAGTTAAATAGGCTCAGTATTTGTGTACTACTTACTATTTCAGCATTAACTAGAGTATTTCACTTAGACTTATACCACAACATAATAAATTTTTCAGTGCCCAATTAGCTTTGCAACTCAATCTGAGCTCATGCAGAATTAGTGTAGAGAGTGAGTTCATAGGATGTCATACGCATGGAAGTCAGAAAAGATTACCAATAATCTTAGAAATCCTGAATAATTAGGCTTAGGTCAAAAGTTTGCCTGAATGTCTGCATTCCTGATATTTAATCACCCAGAATATTTGGACCTCAAATGTAGGCTAGCAAAAAATATCTGTCTGATTATTAGTGATAATTTACTTTTGTAGTAATGATGGGGATGTTTTTGAGAAACAGGATGGATGGATGGATGGATGGATAGAGTGTGGGTTTGACTCACTTCCCTATTTCACCTGGCTGAAAAACAGGAATAAATGATCAGACACCTTGCCTTATTTTCAGACTAATCACCACCACCACCACCATCCACATGAACTGTATGACTGTCTGATTCTCTCGGGCTGGAGAGGTGTGAAAATATTCTATATAAATAGGCCTATTTGACATACAGCAGGTTTTAGTCGCAAATTCAGCTACTCTGTCTGTCTCGATTGTGAAAAGTGAAAAGTGCACTTAGGTCAAGGCTAGTAAACAGCTCCAAATTTCAACACATACTCACAACAACAGCAACAATAACAAAAAGGTTAGGGCTTTAAGGTGGTTTTTAGGAATATTTCAGGCTGTCTCAGCAGAGGAACATGTAAAAGTGCCACATAGACCTTTGTTGCAGAGGTTAACATTAAGTTCTACAAGAATCAAACCAAACTGAAGTCCAAACTGAGCTAAATTTTGAGTTCAAATAGAATTAAATTAGTATTCTATTCTCAAAAGGGGATCAGGCCAGTATTACACAAGTGATTTCTGATTATATGGAATTAAGGAGTCTGACTCGAACGTCTTGGCCAAATAAGTGTGTGTGTGTTTAGAGTTAATCTAACACATGACTAGCTGCTCTCTTCCCTGTGGTGACTTTTGAAATTTGCACACCACCAAAAAAAGACTCGTGTGTAAAGCCATGAAGCCCACAACCCCTCTAGGCAATGAAACACACTTACATTCATGGCATACACCCTTATCCAGAGCAACTTGCAATTATCGCATTTTATACAACAGAGCAGTTGAGGGCCTTCCTCAAGGACCCACCAGTAGCAGCTTGGTGGTGTTGGGATTTGAACTTGCAACCTTCTGGTTAGAAGTCCAAGGTCTTAACCACTGAGCTACCACCAACCCACATACACTGAGTTAATTCACCAAATAAACCAAAGAATCAAGATACAGACTAAAACACAAGAGCAACTGCATTTAACTAGATGGATTTAATATCCAAAACTGACACTGTCCCGCATGCAGTACTTTACCTTTCCCGTGTTACAGTGTACAGCTTGGCAGCCTTGTCCATGAATAACAGCTCTTTTTCGGGATTGTTCCTCTTCAGCATGACTGAGATCAGATTCTAGCCCTTACTGAGACTGAGGCCTTGTCTCCTGTTAGATAAGTTTCTCAAGAATGAAAACAAACAAACCTAAGTTTCTCTCCGTCTGTTGTTGAGAAAAGCCTGCGGTGTGTGTGTGAATGGGTGCGAGTGTGTGTTCTCCCCTTGCAGCATCCTCAGTTATTGGGAGTGTGTGTAAATGCTGTGTGAAGCCGTGTGACTGTGTGAACCGTGTGCAAATAATCAGGGTGCTCTCAGCACCACTGCAGTCACTGTGCGGGGTGAAAAACTGCCCGCAAAACACCCCACCTGATCTGATCACACACACACACACACACACACGCGCGCGCGCACACACAAGCGCACCCACACGCACGTAGACGCGCGCACCCACGCGCACGGACACACAAGCACGCGCGCACACACACACACACACACACACACACGCACACAAGCGCGCGCACACACAAGCGCACCCACACGCACGTATACGCGCGCGCACACACAAGCGCACACACTTGCACGGACACACGCACGCGCGCACACACACGGCTGTGAATCTCAGCACGAGTGTGGAGTGAAAAGTCGGCATTGATAGTTACCTAATTACATTTATTTCAAGGCTAAACATTACTAACATTCTTAAACACCTTCACACGGTTAAGCATAAAGTTTAATATCTTAAGGGTTAATGTGCATGAAGTGTAAGATGCTGATGCACATTAAACAGGCACTGCATTGTCTGATAAAGGCATTCAGATTTATTAAATGAATGAAGCAGTTGTGAAACTGATTCCACTTGTGAAGCCTGATTCACTGAGAATGCCAGCCACCCTCTCACCCTCAGTGCATGGCAGGCATTATCACGCGTACCAGTCAAATTCAGGCAGGTCACTGTGTGTGGCTATTGCTGAGGAAGCTAGGATTACCAGTAACACTTCCAACAGTAGTTCATTTGGACCTGGTAGAATACAGGGACTCTCAGAAGTGGGTTATAAGCCTTCAGTTAAACCTCAAATACCACAGACAGCAATGCATCCTTGTCTCAGTGAGATGGAGATATTATGATTTTCTCATGAAAAAGGGCCACACGGGAGCGGTAGTCGGTAGAGAGATCTATGTCACCACGCTCTAGAGATGTTAACACAATCTATTATTATTATTAATGAACAGATAATATGTTCTAAACAGATACAAATACAGATATGAATAGGATGTGTACTATTTGTTTTTCAGAAAGCTTGCCAGAAAGGTTCACAGGGCATCAGGACTGGGATCCAGCAGGATGCAACAAAAAAGTTGCACTAGCAGGAGCTTTTTACTTTCATGCTGGCACGAGTGAGCAAAGATCAGCACTCATTTATTTATCCTTAGTCACTACCTGATCAGTTCTGATCCCTCTAAGCTGCTTACATGTGTGGTCACAGACTTCTGATGATTCTCCCATGCAGACAACAATAAAATTTGTGCTGAACACAGACACAAAAATGTGTATAAAAGTTAGCCAATTAGAGTAACTGACAGATGACTGAAGTGCAGTTTGGACCATCTACAGGTACATGTACAGGCACACTTGACCCTCATACCTGCATTGCATTTTATTTCATTTCTGAAAGCCGAAACAGGAACACATCAAAACATAGACGGTGCCACTGCCACCCAGATTCAGCCTCAACCACAAATAATGCTACCTAGCTGTGAGCTTACCAAGTCGTGTTAATTGTTCTACACCGCTGTTGTTAGCATAGCGCCGTTGCAGAGAACTGTCTTTCCAGGCTAGGTGGTTCAGTTCCTCATGGCATATGTGATCATATGTGATCTACAGTTACATACAGTTTCCTTGCTCTTAATGTTAGGGTTGTAAGAAAAAAATAAGTTTTTAGTAACCAAAAAAATGTATTTTTTTTTTACCAATCATTTTATTTTCCCTGGTAAAAAGAAAAAATGTGCATTTAGTTGGAAGTCAGTGACAAAAAGACTTGAATGATTGTGGGTTGCAATTAAATATGCAACTGTATCATGGACATTGCTAAAAGTTTTTTTTTTTTTTTTTTTTAAATGAGCAGCTCCACAAGTGTTTCACATCTTCTCAACCTTTCTTTATTTGGTTCAGGTATCCGAACATTTTTCGAAGGTTTGATGATAAAATGCACAGTGGCAAATAAGTTATAACTTGTGATTACACATACAATCATTCTGACTGTTTGAGGATCCAGATGATGAACAAAGGAGCAATTATACAGTAAACACGCACACCAGATGAATGCTTCAGTCAACAATCTCCTGATTAAAAAAAAAAAAAAAAAAAATTAGAGCCATTTCCATTCGGTCAAAAATCTTTGGGGTGCATCTGTAACAGAAAGCTAATGGCCCTTTGATTAATGATATTGAATTCACATGAACAATTAACATATTGTTCTGAATTTAATATTGAGCATTGATAAATGGAATGACAAAAGGAAGGGAAGAAGGGATCTTTTGTAGACACGTAAAAATGATTCCAAATGACTTTTCAGATGACTGTCACATCACATCATGATCACAGTAAAATGACTCGAATGGTTAAAATAACCATATTGCATGGTTTTCATGCATCTTAGAGTAATAATGCGAAACTGAGCACTGAACTTAAAAATGCAACCATCCCCTTGCAGTATTTTAGGATAAACTCTCAACTGCAGCACTTCCTTATCTCCTTCAGACCTGGGCACGCAGTGTTTCAAAATTTCTATAATAAAATACTGCAGTTGATTATAAGATACTGCAATGAAGATTTGTGTTCCACAAGCTATATCTATGCTCCAGTGAATTCACTAAAATTCACTACATATATACAAAAATAGTATCACAGCAAATCTCAAGTACTAGTGGGCAGTTCTAGCAGTTGGGGATTTGAAAAGCATAAGAGAAATCTACTGACTATAGTACAGGTGATCAGTTCAGATGCAGTTCAAAACAGAGCACAACTGATGGTCTGATTTACATATGACTAAATTAGTTTATGCTAGCAGGGAATAGGAAACCAAACATGTCTCACTAAAGATTTCCCAGTGGGAAAAAAAAAAAAAAAAGTGTTAACAACATCCACCACAACTGAGAAGTTAAAATACGTGACGCCAATACCAAACTGATGGCATGCCACTGAATCAAGTGGAGAGATTTCTGTGCAAAGCCTCTACTCAAGGCTGAGTGAAGATGACAAAGTACCAGTGAGCTTTTAAAACATGGCTTATGTAACAGTTGCAAAAACCATGTTGAGTCAAGGCTTCATAGAGATTAAGCCACTCATTAAAACCCTATTTCTATTTCAGGACACATCCACATACTGATAGTATGATGGGTAATGGACAACAAAAACAGGTGTCAGGAACAAGCTCAAGACTAAGGTACAAAAAAAGGAGGGCTCAGCAGTCAAGCTCAGTCAGAAGGGCTGTAGAGATCACCAGAGGAGGGCAGGCGTACGTGGCCACCTGTTACGTTAGGAAGCCGAGAAAGATCTGGGAGACCGTTGAGGCGAGATCGGAGCTCCTTCCGTACCTGGGTAACTCGCGCCAGCTTGCGTTTGTACTCCTAAAATACACACAACAAACATGATCATTAGCAGCTATAGATGTTGTGCATGTGTCACATGACTGACACAGTAAATGTGATTTATAGCAGATAAGATGCTAATGTAAGTGAGAATGTAAAACTCAGGAAAGTTTATAAAGATTTCTCAGAATCAGTATATTTGTTAGTTAGATGTGTCTTTGTCTTTCAGATAAGTGAAGTCTTCTCTCCATGGACTGATGTATGCAATGCAGACTTGCAGACCAACTCAATTTTTTTTTTCCTTTTTGCATGTTAATTTTTAACTTCCCTTATGTTGTATTTGATTTAATGTTATGGTATCGGTGTTATTTATTATGGTATTTTTATTTTTATTACTATATGCTGTTCAGTGTCTGAAGTTTTTGACAGTATGTATACTAACAGTCAGGTCAAACGCACCTCCCTGTCATTTCTGCCAAATCTTTATATATTAGAAGTTTATTAATAAAATTTGTCTATAAACCTTTTCCTTATTTTTAAGTTGATTTATTTTTAAATTTAAGTAACTAAACACTTTACACACAAATTAACAGACGCATTAATATCTGATTTAATTTCTACTGTGGCTTGTTGCCCAGTAGAATAATAAAATCCATAAAAAACTTTCAGAAATTCAGTTAGCTAAAAAACGACTTTTAACTATTTGTCCAACATTCAGACTATTAGGTAACGTAATTAGACATTTCTTAGCAATATATTAACAATCAGCATATAAAAGTAATGATGCTGCTAGATTAAAACAAAAAAAAAACAAAACTAGATTAAAAAAAAAAAAAAAAAAAAGTAACAAAAGCACTGAAAGTGTTTATGAAACAATGAAGAATATCCTACTGGCTGATTCAACACTTTGTGCTGCATCTCACTGCTGTGTTTTAGTCTCTATTTCGATCACTGTAGTACTCAACCAACTGTAAAATCTCAAAGGCACAGCCACTCTCAGAATGAACAAACAAACAAACAAACAAAAAAAACATCTGGATGACTACAAAATAATTTGTTAAATATCCTCACGTTGCCTATGAAAAGTTGAATTTTTACTGAAGTCATGAAAAATGCAAAATAAGAATGCGTCTTTGTGTTTAAATCAACTAAACTGTACTTATCAAGCAATATTTTAGTATTAACTTCATGAGCATGTATATGTTAAAGCCAGCTGCAAAATTAAATGCATAAATAAACAGCACACTCCAAAACTTTGTATTAATTTTCATCTTTATTGGATCTGTAAGGATGAAGACAGAACACTCCGAGACCTGCTGAGACCTGTGGGCAAAGTTTGGAGAGTTAATCACATATTAATACACCTCATTAGTCTTTATTTGAAGTTATACTTACCACCAGAGGTTAAAGTGGAATTTGGAAGGTGGTGGAACTCTGTCAGTGATTGGGTAGGAGGTTGCAGCTTCAATCAAATCTCACGGCACGCACAGAAAAATAACCGATTTTTTACAACATTTAAATTCTCACACCAGCGCACCAGCCCAGTGCCCATGCCTCGGGCGAGTGCTGAGATGAGACATATCGAGCGGGATAATGTCGACAGCAAATTAACCAAAAAGAAACCGATTACTATTTGTGTTCATTTGGTAGATTTCAATTAATTCACTTACTTAGTAGTCTTTGTGTATCTAGCATTGAATTTGTGTTCGAAAGATCAGCTTACACCAAGGATTAAGTAGCTAGCTAACCCAATCACCATGCCAACAGGCTAGCTCCATTTACATGTAATATGATAAGCAAATTTAGACAAAAAGAGGACTTAATTAGAGGTTAGGTTATCGCAAATATTTTTACAAGTTCAGGTAGATGAACATGGCCAGTTAACTCACCAGCACTGTTAAAATCTTAGGAGTCATTTTGAGCATTTACATTCCCGTATTTACATGAAGCCTAATAATCTGTTAATAATAAGTCAGACTGAGAGTTTTATCTGAATAAGAAAGCTCAAATATATGCCTCAATAGGAACAAACCGATTGAGGGCAATCTTAATGAAATTTACATCTGATTAAACAAAGTGGTTAGTCCTTTAAATAACTGATTACATGGAAGAAAAACAGCCACGTAAAACTTTGTGTCCATGCAATCGGAATCTGGTGGAACACGGAGTGACCCGGCTCGGGGTCAGGGAGCGACCTCAGTAATGTCGGCTCAGCGTTTGATATTGACATTCAGCGATAACGAAGAACACGGAGAAAGAAAGGGGAAAACTTTTATTTCTTGTGCTGTTATTCCCTTCAGGCATTTTACTGAATAATGTGTGCATTTTATGTTATTTCTGGCAACCTGAATTTGGGCAAACAGGAACGCTGAGCAATTTCATTATGTCAATTCTAGTTCTTGCCATCCATTTAATAATCACACTTGGATAAGAAACACAAGCAGTGTGATTAAAAAGCTGAACTGGACTCTCACTCCATGTCGCTGGCACTGAATTTCTCTGAACCTGCACACCTTTGGACTGGAAGATGTGAAGTACATATAAATGGAGGTTGTCTATAGACTGGCCAGTTTAGGATACATATAGACACTTTACTGGGAATCTGCAATTGGAATGAATTATTAAAATGGCCGAAAACCATGTAAACATAGGCGGTGTTCACACTGTTAGATCTCACATCTCTGTTAGATTACACAATGAACAATAAACTGGATGACGTCTGTTAAAGATGAATCATTACTGGCGCTTAATTTTTTCCTCGGAAACATGATTAGCCTTATTGGTTATGTGGTTCCTGCCGTCCATCACTTTGCACAAGCAGAACATTCTGCTTTCTGGATTGTTCCAGCTCACTTTAACTCCTGTGTACCACCACACACCAGTGAAAGAAAGGTTTAAAGTTTTCAGCATGTTCATGCATGAGTTAGTGCTGCCCTCTAGTGGACAAGAGAAATCCAAAGAATTCACAACTAAATATAGCAAGGGGTTGCTAAGATGTGACTGTCTAACATTAAGGAAAAGCAGAGTAAGAGAAATGGGAAGTTTACGCACTTCTAGTTTCTGCTCATTCTTGGCCAGGCCATCCCGCTGGCTCTGCAGAAAAAGTGCGAGCAGCCGTGTGAGCTGCCGTCGGTCATCGATCTCAGCTGCCAGGCGCCCACTGTAATCTGCGAGAAGCATGCAGGCCTCCTCTACCAGTCTGGATAAACGTTCTCCTGACTCCTTATCTGAGGAAAACACACAGACGGGGCTGAGCCAACCTATTAGGTGTAATCAGGCAAAATGTAGATCACTTCTCCTTATAGAATAGGGTATGCATCTACAAAATCCAGAGGTGCCAACATTGCTAACAAGACAATGCTAGAAGCCAAAGAGAAACTGAATTTTAATCAGAATAACCCTGTTGCATATGAAGGTGGATGGACCGGCTCCATGCTAACAATATACTGTCAGATTAGTCATGTAATATAAGTCATAATTTTTGAACTGATATTTAATCTGCAGAAATGTTTGGATTTGTAAGCACCCAGTTGAGTGAGTGCCATGAAAGGAAACCATCAAACAAATCAAACAAATTGTTTGCCAAAGCATGAACAAAAAATACTTAGCAAGTTAAAAAGAAATAATAAATTATGAAGTATATGATAGAACTTCTTTCAATATGTAGGCTAATCAAAGCACTTTTATTATTGAAAGACCTGTCAAGACAGAATTGCAAATAAAAAATTTTTTTAATTATAAAGAAATTTAATTTTGGAGACAAATGATGGATATGTTTGCTACCTAGCTAGTTTTTTTTTATTATTATTTTATAATACTGTTAAAAGTTTATTGTGACCACTACTTAATGAGCAGTTTTTTTTTTTTACAAGTCCAGGGCTCATGAATTCACAAGTCAAAGTTAACCTAAATAAAGGGAAAGTAACCACTACCAGAGGAAAATGTGCATCTTTCATGCCATGCGTCCTTTCCCTCTTCAATGAATTGTCGTTTATTTGTGTTTGGTCTAACCGTAGCTGAAAAAGCATAAAAGCACCGTTTCCAGGTGGCTCATGAATCGCTGTAAGAAGGGGTCAAAAACCTTAAAAGTTACAGCTAAACTGTAGATGTTGGCACCTCTGAAAATGTGTTAACTTCAGCTCTCACACAAACCTGTGATTCTGTGCAGCAGAGCCGAATCCTGCACCTCTGGAGGTAAAGCAGAGATCCTCTGTCGTAGGGCGGAGTCACTTGAGGCTGCATTCTCCAACTCCTGCAGTGCTCGGATAAGATCCGCTGTCTGAAATAGACAAGATGGTTACGATTCAGAATAAATGGGCTGCACAGACGTCAGCTGTTGTGCAACGTTAGGCTACAGTAGGCCACCACAAGATGTTTTTCCACATAGTACCTGTGGTGGATTTGCTGGAGAGCTCTGGGAGGCAAAGTCATCATCTTGCACTTTAATCTCCTCATAAGGTCGCTTCTTGGCCTTCTTTTCTCCATCTAGAAGTTGTGGTTTAAAAAAAAGTGTATTTCAATGAAAGGAGGTGTTCTAAATCTCCCTTTTCATACTCCCTTCCACATATCTTTGCCCTAAAACAAGTGCATCAGCCTAATAAAATGCCGGTCATGTGCTATTCCAGTAGTTACAGGAGTTTGCCCAGTTGTTATTGTTTTCATGTTAGTCATCATTGCCAGTATATGAAGGGAGATGCCAAAAAAAAAACCACACTTTCTAACCACAGTGTTAACACCTGCAGATATGAGATATACTAAGAAATATACAGGCAAGAGATAAGTTAACGGATATGCAGCTATGAGATCAGCTGCCAGCACTAGCTGAGCAAGCCAAGCACTTTCCATACAAATTTACATTTCTGAAAAATTGCAACATACAAATAAATAACATGTAACATAGGGGTGTGGTTTTTTTTTTTTAGCTAATGGATTCATAACCGAACTCTATTCACGACAGCAGCTGAAACATAATTCACACTCCAACCAATATGACAACATTTTATCTCGTGATATTCTCCCAAAATCTACACTACACTAGATAGCTGGTTCTGCCACAAAGACTTATCCTCAATATAAGGTAACACTACCAGAGAAATGCCTCAGAAGTAAATGTGTACAGGCAACTGAGACATTAAAACATTTTCAAGACATCCTTGCCACTGGTCCTTCAGTACTGCACCTTTAAATGAGGAGTATTTAACTAGCAGCAATATGCAGATAAATGAGCATTATCCCACTTATGCAGTGCTGATTTATGTGTTATGTGTTTAATGACACCAGACAGGCAGAAAACATTTGTTTGAGATGTTAGGTCATGCAAAGTAGTGATATTACCTCAGAGAATAGACCGGCAAAAATCTACAATAAATATTGCAATTATAGTTAATACATTTTTCCTGTAAGACTATAAGTGAACCCCAGAGTGTAAAATCACAGTGTAGAGGGAATTAAAGTACAGTGAAGATAAAATGTTAAATATATCAACATTAACACCCTATCTGTTTAGTGTGTTTTACATTAAGCCCTTAAACACTCAGCACCCACTGGCAGGTTATTTAGCACTCTTGTAACTATATGCAGTACTAGGGCTGCACAGTATATCAAAATAATTGAAATATTGCAAATGTAAATATCACGAGATGCATATCTCAAGGGCTTGCGATAACTGAATGATTTTAGTACTTCAAAAAGTCAGTTTTAGGGTGATGCAGATAGCAGAGAATTCTTTCTTTTCCTCAAAAGAACATGAAACATGTATGCATGTCATTTTCAATAAAAATATATATATATATATTTATTAAAGGGGGGTGGCACAAAGTATTGACTAAATGGGTGCCAATAATTGTGCCACATATACATTTAACAAAAGTTTAGGGTATTTTTTTTGGATAAACCTGTGCTGTGTTTGATATCCATGAGAGCAGTGTTTTTTTTGTGAATTATATTTATATATATAAATATATATTTAAATATAATTTAAATTGATTTTACATACTTATAGCATTATTGTACAGCATATCGCATTTTTCATCAATATCGTGCAGCCCTATACAGTACCTTTTCAATTACTGAGTAGTTAAGTAGTAGTGCCATAGTAGTTAATGTATAATATGCTTTATTATGAATAATCAAATATAAGCCTCACCTTATAATTATACCATGTACAACAGGAACAACAGCAGATTGCACAAGTTTGAGATTGTTACTTACGTAGCACTACTGAGAGTTTGTCCAGGAGGTCATTCTCATACACGGCTCTCTCCTGCCAGATAGACAAAACCCGATCCAGGTGCTTCTTACAGCCCTCCTCTCCTTCACTATACACACGGTAGAAGTGGGTAGGATCAGTGACTTGGTGGTAGACACTAAAATTGAATGCATTTTAACAAACAAACAAAAAGGAACAGAAACCAAAAAGGACATCCTGTTGTACAAGGGAAGTTAGCGGGAGTAAACCGTGAGTGCTCACCTGGAGACATGCTTAAAGGCGTCAACAATAACTGGGGCAAAGTCCTGTGTGAACTCTGGCCCTTTCCTTTTGCTATTCTGGATGACATCATTTGCAAGATAAAGGAAGGTCAGTTTACGAGATACCTGGGCTGAAAAAAAGAGAGGGAAAAAAAGCACAATTCCTTGTATAACATTATTTGAGTTAAGTCTAAAAACAAGAGATTTTCATCATTGTAAAGAAACTGAGAGTGTCAGGAAGACAGGATATTTAATTATAATCATCTATTATTTATATAGTCATCTTAATAACACCTAACATTCAGGGTCTTAACCTCCAGGCCTCCTGGGTGGAAAACTTAAAGGAACGGGCTGTTTGTGGTTCTCTAGAAACGTTACTAAATACAGAGTAGTGAGTTAGCAGTGGATCTTCAGGTATTCTTCCAAACAGAGCCTCAAATAAGACAGGAGACTCATTCTCCTTGTTCCTGATGGGTTAGCATCTCTCAGGATTTAATTAACAAAAGCAAAAATACACACACGCACACACTATAGTAACAACAACTCTTGGAGACAGAAGGTTCCATCACAGCCTCTTCAATGCCATTCCACAATACAAGACATATCCTAACTGACAAAATGAACAGGCTACATTACATCTGAACTAATATTAGTCCTGATTCATTAGAAAATATTGCATAGTTTTCTGTTTTCTATAAGAAAATATTTCAGGAAGAATAAGACACTAAAAATAATATTTAACAAAAAAAATTAAGCTACACTGAACACTTTCAGTGCTCCTTTGTTTACACTAGTCAGTGATGGTTGAAAATTAATTTTCCATAAAAAATGTCAGTGTTTTTCTCCCATATTTTAAATCTGACATTTGCATGGCCCTGTAGTCTTCTATTGGCTCATCTGTGTGAAGCTGTTTTAAACAAATCATCAACCATGTCTTCTAGAGTGACTGCTTAGGGGGAAAAAAAAGCTGAACTTGCATGTCACAAGATCACAACATTAAAGCAGTACCACCTGAAAAGACAGTAACACAGAACAAAATGTCATTATCTATACCTTTCTTATGGGCTCTAATCTGCATTAAAGCTTTCTGACAAAGAACAAAACTACCTGTAATCCATCTCCAGTAGCTTTTCAGGTGGACAATTCAGTAGGCCAGGAGTAGATTTCATGCATGGGCTATTAGTTTTTTATTCATAGTTGCCCAGAAGATAAGAACGTTTAACAACCAGAAAAAGAATAAAACTATTCTTCTCTGTACTTCGATTTTCCATGTGTACACTGACCAGCCACTTCAACAGGAACACCTGCTCATTCATGCAATTAATCAATCTGCCAATCATCTGAAATACTCCAACTGGGCCATTTGGCACCAACAACCATGCCACAATCAAAGTCAGCGAGATCACAATTTCCCCCATTCTGATGTTTGATGTGAACATTAACTGAAGCTCTTGACCTGTATCTGCGTGATTTTATGCATTGCGCTGCTGATTGGCTGAACTGAATGAGCAGGAGTACACGTGTTCCTTTTAAAGTGTCCGGTGAGCATATGTTCAAACTTGATGGTGATGGGACACACCTCAGCGCTGTATCTATAGCACTTGCTTCCAAAGCTTGGTGCCTGCTATACTATACACATCAGCCAGGGCAGGATCAGACTGACACTAATACGCTTTTTACTAGTCAAATTAATTATCATGCACAAAATGCAGGTATGTGGAAACACAGAGGAAAACAACCAAAATAAAGTTCAGCACAAATCTGTTTATAACTTTCCTGCAATACCTGAATCATGACCAAATAAACAAAAAGAATTTTCATTGCAGATGAAGGTCTTTCAGGGCTTTTGAGAAGCCACTTTCAGAAGTAAAAACCGCAGCTACTGCTCGGGCCACGGCTCACACTCAAATCAGCTCTTGATTATGAATAAAAGTTTTCACACTGTGTGTACTGTGAGCCAGAGTAAAGAAATGTGAACATAATTGTGTATCATCACATTACAATATTTCAATAAGTTATTTATTGTACACAACAAATTTATTGGAAATTTTAGATTACTTATGCGTCCAGCACACCAAAAAACAGCAAGAAGTAGAAATATTATTTTAATTAGTAGCACGTTAGATTACTTTTTTTTTTTTTTTTTTTTAAACAATAGCTACCATAAGCTAGTTTATCGGTAATAGACCAAAATTTTTGTTAGTGTTGCAAACAAACTCAAATCAGTGGCTCTCCTTTTTTTAGGTTTAACAATCAGAAAAGGGAAATAAGCTTCTTCTTACAGACTTTTGCTAAACAAAAATCTTCAAGCGTGTACCTTCCAAAACCCTGTTAAAAGAAAATAATAATCACAAGCTCATTTGTTACTCTCAGTGTATATTAATGCGCTTATCTATCTAGCTCGACATATGTTATTACTTTACATTCACTACCACTTTCCAGCCTAGTCAGTTGGTTTCTGGGTAACGAAATCATGGGCCTGGGCAGCACACTTGAGCTTTCACCTGCCTGGTAGGCTAGACAATGGATTTAACATTTGTCCACCCTTGCTTTTATTTAACTCTCTCAACAGATGGAGAATATTTTCTATGATTCAAGATTTAGAGAAGGAGTCATCAATTCGAATTGACATGATTTTGGCCAGACTACCCTCTTTTTAAATAAAGTTCACAGCATATAGAAAGTGGAATTGTGGGATTTCAATGAATCTTTATGGCCGTCAATAGAGGCAGGGCACATGGGCTCGTGTTTTACACACATCACAGAGCACAGAGCACATATCGGCTGTGTGTATATGTCTAAAATGCTTCTGAAATGCTTCCATGTTAATTAATATAATGTTTGACTCCAAATGCTGACCTGTGTCACCCATGGTACCAATCAAAATGTTTTTCTTTTTTTTTTTGTTTTTTTAAAAGATTGCAGAAGAGTGAAGAGAGGACTGAGATAGATAGATAGATAGATAGATAGATAGATAGATAGATAGATAGATAGATAGATAGTAACTCAACTCGTGACCTCAATCAGATTATGATGTTGGGGGAAAATATATATATATATATATATATATATATATATATATATATATATATATATATATATATATATATATATAATAACAGCCTTAGATTATGTTTCTTCAATGTTTCACAATTATGCTGACGTGTCCCAAGCTGAAACCGAGTTTGACTGGTACATTTTTACAGATTATTTTTACAGCTCAGTTACGTCAAACACCATCACGTCCTCGCTTTAGACACAAATGAGGCGTGACTACAGAATGACAGACACGAGTCGGCTGTTCTTCAGATTACTCTGCACTAGGATCAGGTCAAATTGGGCGTATCCAAACAGCAGCATTATTATTGCACTATCAACAACCTGTTAATGCAGAGCAACACAAAATGTCGGTTGAATAACAAAAAATATTATTTTAGATATGTTTAAATAAAGTACAAAAGGAAAAAACAGATCTCTTTGCTACATATACCTCAATCTGCATCAGCGTACCATTCACAACTGAGACAAAACTATCGAATTCATCTTTTAATTTGGCTGTTGCTTCATAACACACACACACACACACACGCGCGCACACGCATGCATGTGGGAACGCAGGAATGTAACGCTTCCCCACCTGCAATTTTCCTGTCATGTAGGGGGCCTGTCATGATCTACTGAGATTTTAGGCTGAATCACAGTGCGAGTGGCCTCATAAACAAAAATAACACCAGTTTATATCTAACACACGACAGACAGGTGTAATTTATTAATTTATTGTTTGATTTGTGAGGGAAGATCAGGTGTAAAGAAAGACTGACAGGTATAAAATACAGTCTGTTCACTAGATACATCTGCGCAAACATTCACTGATTCGCAAGAAGGCAGCATGAGCCATTAAGAGCCAGGGGGGGTGTAATGGTCAAGGTTTTGATATTTGCAAGCATGTTTGATGAATCGTGTAGTGTGAACCACATACACACACACACAGACACACAACCTTATACTCAACTGAACACCATCCCACTCCCTTTGCAATTTTTGCACATTTCTGTATTGACTACCTTCATTTTTGCTGCTACTGTATTTATATAAACATCATATTTAATTCCTTGTCACTACTATACTCTCTACCTGTGGGTCCCTGGAGGACTAGCGGTTAGACCTCGGCGCTCTCACTCCCACGGCCCGGGTTCGATTCCCGGCCAGGGAACGGACCCCCTCCACTGGGGTTGCACATGACAGTGCACTCCCAGTGCCGGTCCCAAGCCCAGATAAAATTGGGGAGGTTTGCTTCAGGAAGGGCATCCGGCGTAAAAACTGTGCCAAATCAAAGATGTTGACCAACGATCTGCTGTAGCGACCCCTAACGAGAGAATCCGAAAGAACAAAAACGATGACAACAACAACAACAACTATACTCTCTACCTGGCTGCTACCCCAATAACTGCCATGTCCATGCCCCCTTATATTTTTATCCTTATCCTGAATCTTATCTTATATTATATGGTATAAGCCTATCTGCTGAATAATACAGTACTGTGCTTAGGCACATGCCAAGAAATGCTGTAGAGCAAAGATGCCTTCAAAAATAATGAAACTAAATGTTTCTACATTTAAAAAAAAAAACTATAAATAGCATTAAACAGTAATAAATGAAACAAAGTCAATATTTGGTGTGACGATCCTTCGCTTAAAAAAAAAAACAGTAGTCTCAGGTACAGTGTGTGCAGTTTTATATGGAAATGAGCTGTAAGTGTTACTGAGCATCGTGCAGAAGCAGCCACAGTTCTTCTGGAGACTTTGACTGCCACACTTGCTTCTTATTTTTGCAGCAAAACCCAGCAGCCTTCATTATGTCTTTTGTCTGAAAAGTGTCTCTTATGTAATCTGCTGCTTTCTTTACTGACATACAAACATTTTTCGGTAACATTTAATTTTGTGATGGATGTTTTTGTACTGAATCAATAACGTAGAAGTCATAAAATAAAAATCTATAACAAAGTTTGTACTAAAAATAAAAAAAAAAAATAGGGTGCCTAAGACTTTTGCACAGTACTGTATGTCATAGTATGTTATGTTTACATCCACAGCATTTTTATTATGTTGCTGTTCTTTTGCACTGCGGTTATATCTGATACTTCCACACTAGAAGTGTGTACTGGTCAGCGCTGCGCTGTCTCTTACAGTGCATATTGTCCTGTTTTATTGTTATTGTAATGTCTTGTGCTGTTTGCACATGCAATTTATGTGGTAATGTGTTGTTTTATGGAGCACTATGGTCCTGGAGGAATGCTGTTTTATTTCACTATATACTGTATAAGCTGTAAATGGCTGAAATGACAATAAAGCCACTTGACTTGATTTGCTATGATGCCAGTTCATAGTCAGTCTGTTTACCAGCATGCCTCTTGTGCTATAAATGAACTGATTTAAAAAAAAAAAAAAAAATTGCTATCAAATATCACAGTTAGGTTTAAATTGCACTTTAATCTAGCAGGCTAATGTGACCCACTCAGGCAGGCCTGAGTACTAGTACAACTAGTCTGACCTAGATGAAACTAACTTTGCAAGAAATGGTTCATTTGGCATGGAAGATAAACAGTGGCTCATGCTGTTTGCTACCAAAACACTGCACATGTTATTCAGCTAACAGCATTTTAACTAGTCAAAGGGATACCCTGCTACCTAACTCGACAGTCTAGCTGCTTAGCTGGTGAAGCACTTTACAGAAGCTATAGTTGTCTGAATCTGGGTAGCTAAGTAGTTAGCTAGTTAGTGCTTGTTATTATTTACACTGATGAATGGCTCATGTTCTGTGCTAAGTAGCTAGCCAGCTGTGTTGTTCTGGATAGTAAAGTGCACAAACCCAAACCAGCAGCTTCCCCGTGTTAAATGGTGGTGCTGTGTGTAAACGCTGTGGTGTTCTTACCTTTTTTCAGCTCATTATACCACACTTTGACGATGGTTTTCGAGTGTTTTCTGTGGTGGATTAACCATAGAGACAGGGTCTGGACACTCTGCTGCGAGTTGCTAAGTTCTGCCAATTTTTTCTCCAAAGCCGATTCGGAGAAAACTGACATTTTCTTTTAAAGTTACCTTTTGTAGAATTACCTAATGGTAATTTTAAAAAACGCACTTTTTTTTTAAACCAAGCAAGCAAAAACTCGGAAAATGTAAGCAAGTAACGTTTACAACCTTTAACATCGAAGTGGCAACTGCGCATGCGCATCTCACCTCCGTAATCTTAAAGGCGCATGGTGCCCTTGTTATAAACTGTGCTAATCTTCACGTGCTAACGGAACTGACGTAAATACAAGCACTGTATGGCCAAATGTTTGTGGATGCCTGATTATTGCAATCATATATAGGCCTGCCACAGACTTTTACCACACAAAATAGAGATAATGTCCCTGTACGCAAAAGCGAGCACCATGAACACATGGTTTGAGAAGGTTGGAGTGGAAGAACTCAAGCGGCCTACACAAAACCGTGACCTCAACCCCACTGAACACCTTTAAAATGACCTGGAACACCGACTGCACCCCAGACCTCCTCGTCCAGCATCAGTGTCTGACTTCACTAATGATCTCGTGGCTGAATGAACACAAATCTCCACAGCCACTCTCCAAAGTCTAGTGGAAAGCCTTCCCAGAAGAGTGGAGGTTATGGTTTTGGAGTGGGATGCTCAAAAAGCACACATGGGTGTGATGGTCAGGTGTCCACATATAGTGAAAAAGTTGCAAATGAACATCCCTGTAGGCCAGATAGGTTTTTAGCAGTAATATTAGCGTGATTGTATAGGGCTGGTCTAACATTAGTGCACGGGTTCCCAACCCTGGTCCTGGAGAACCCACTGTCCTGCAGATGTTAGTGTTTTCCCTACTCTAACACACCACCTCAAGTCAGGCAGGGCTGTTAAATAGCTGATAAGTTAAATCAGGTGTATTGGGAGCAGGTATGTATACATACATACATACAGTCAGGTCCGGAAGTATTTGGACAATGAAGCAGATTTTCATCCAAGTATTAAAATTATGGTTACATTTACAATTATGTCAATTTGTCCAAATACCTTTGAGCCCCTGAAAATGGAAGTACATTGCTTGAAATGGCTGTAATTCCTAAATGGTAAATGCCATATTTTTGTGGAACCTCTTAAAATAAAGCTGAAAGTCTACACTTCAATCACATCTTGATTGTTTTATTTCAAATCCATTGTGGTGGTATAAAGGCAAAATCACAAAAACTCTATCACTGTCCAAATACTTCTGGACTTGACTGTACACACACACACACACACACATATATATATATATATATATATATATATATATATATATATATATATATATATATATATATATATATATATTGCAGATATAGTATTATTATTATTATTAGGTTTGTCCTGTAAAACAGAAGCCCATTTTCATGGATTGGATTATGATTACGCACCGGAAAAGGAACACTTTTTTCTACATGCTACATAATGACTCATACAAACTGCGCAAGTAAACCTATTAAAATGTATTTGTAATTCGGTATTTGGTAAACAATATTCTAATTATCCTTTATGACACATGATTCATTTGTACCCTTTCTTTCTCATCAATTCATGTCAACCCTGCATCTATTTAGAACCAGTTTGAACCTGAGTCATTCCTGATCCATGAATCTATGAAAATATGAATCAGTCCCATGACAGACTGACTGATGAATTAATCTATTCATTAATTAATATTATTCTCTCACCAGTTTTATTATTTTATGGAAGCTGTTAACTGATAAGGAAAAGCCTGAGAGGCTGTGGCTTCAGCCTGACACTCTTGTGTGATCATGTGACTGTAGATCTGATGAAATTCCATAGTTATTTTTGCAAATTCTTGCAAAAATTACTTTTCCTCTCTCCTTCGGTGCCACAATATATATATATATATATATATATATATATATATATATATATATATATATATATATATGTAAATATATATAAATTTGCACAATTTATTAGCCCTCTGTACTCCATCCATCAGTGGAAAGGAACCGCCATTAGTCAGATATTATTTAGGTGGTGGGCTATTCTCAGCACATCACAGTCAGATACACTGACACTGTAGTGTGTGTGGTCCTGGTATGAGTGTATCAGGGATAGCAGCATTGTTGAAGTTTTATACACATCAGCATCATCAGTTACAGTATAAGGCTGGGTCAAGAGTTCTGCTGCCCACTTGGGGCCAAAATGATATAGCTAAAATGAAAAGAGGATATATGGTTCACAGATATGATCTGCTTACTCACACAAAAACATCCATGAGGAAAAAAAAACAAAACAGAGGAAGTAAAGAAAAATGAGAAAAATGTGACAGGGCAGTAGTTGTAATTCTGGCCATTAGCTCTTTCAGGTGAAAATAAACAGTCCACAGCTTATATTGTGATATTATACTTTATTCTTAGATAACTCAAATATTCTACACTCTCTTGGAAAATCAATGATTCTACTTACAAACATCTTCATTTGTGGTAAAAAAAAAAAAAAACAAATATTTAGATATTCAGATATTCTCTGGTTTCCTTAATCGCCCTTCTAATGTATAGCTTGGAAAAGCAAACAAGACATCATTTTCGTCTCTTTTTGATTGACCCCTTTTAATGAAATGCAAACAGTCATGTAACGGGATACAGTCCAACTTCAGTTTAATGCAAATGTACAGTGCAGAGAGAGCTACAAAGCCAACTACAGTTAAACATGAGTTAGTTACAAACACAAAACTGTTCATCAAATGAGAAAACAGGGCTGCAGCAGCTGCACAATAAAATTGAACATTATCTTCAAACTTCTTTAACTAGCCCAGTGTGCGAGATCTCTACATGCAAACTAGGGAAGGAGCGTGCAACTTTAACATGTAATATTACGTAGAAGTGAATACTCTGAGACAAGATAGAGGACATTTTGTTAAATCACATTCAAGCCACGAATTAACCATTAAGTGAACATATTAGGAAATTACTCATCTGTGTACATGTTTACTTTACAGAAGATTTTTTTTTATATATCTTGTCCTTTAGTGTTAGTTGTAGTGTACACAATTTGCTGACGTTTCCCAGTTTTCCACTCTGAAAAAGACTGTACTTATTTATATGCCGTGAGCAACACAACTGAGAGTCTCTAATGTTAAAACAGAACTGCTTTACAGTGATCAACCTTTCTAGAGTAAGTGCTGATCTGAGAACACAGTTTGCCCTTGGTCATCCGTGACAGGATGGATAAGCTGGAAATGATCCTAAATATCTCACATTACGCTGGCCTGTGGTAAAGAGGTTTGCACAACAGAGCCCTATAAGAAAAGCAAGCACGCCGTCCACAGTCCTGCAGGTTACAGTAACCTGTAATAAATAGTTTATAAATAACAACACAGAAGCAACACTGTGGATTTACCCTCACTCTTCACAAGGAAAAAAATAATAATTCCAATATGCAAGCATTTCATGCTAGTTTAAATAACAAAACACAAATGTGCCAAATAAATAGAAAAAAAATTTCATATCCTAACAAAAAATGAAGGGAGAAACAGAGGAATAAATCATTGTATCAACTGATGCTAACAGAACTTTCAATAGTCACTTTTCACATGATACAAACAGCACAGACTCCACAACTAAACTTTCCTTCATTTTTAAAAAAAAAAAAAAAACACTTTCATATAAGTTATCATTATGTAGAAATATATGTACACAGGTTACGTGGTAGTATGTGGTTAGCAAGAAGTAATGAACCATTTTCTGGAGTGCTTAATATGTGATTGCTTCCTAAAAGGTGATGTCACACGTTTCTCCATGCTGCACCACAGCCATTTATGTACATGGACATGCTCTGAGCCGAGTGGAGAAACTTCATACGAATATTTACAGCTATATAATAAGCAGGTATTAGGGGACTGATTTGAGTAGTTTTGTCTTTCTTCACTGTTTTAGTTTACCATGCAGACTTTACCAGCACACGGACTGGGCAGAGTGAATAGAAAAAGAGAGATGATGACTGATTTAGCTTCCCATTTTGATGATTTGTTTCTCTACACAATATATCAGTGCCCTCTCTGCCAACTTTCTGCCTTTCTCTCTCTCGGTTAACGCAGTGCTAGCATTATCAGGCACAGTGCCAAGCTTGCAGGGGTCAGGGGAAGAGAGATGTCTGCTCATGCTGTTTAGATACGATTGGTGACTCATACTACACTGTACCTTTTCCAAATGCACAGAAGCCATTTCAGGGGCCGAGCAAGCAGACGACATGATGGATTTTCAAATAAATGTTTAATAAATATGCCCTTCCTTTGCTGTGATCCACGCCAGGCCTGCTGGATGCATAGAGCTATTAGTCTGACCACCCTGCATATCTGCTAAACCCGAGGGAATTATGGAACGAAGGGTCTACACACACTGAGAGACAAGATGAGAGAACGAGTGCAATGTAACCACTGTGTGTGTGGTGTTTTTCTTTTTTATTATTGATCTCATTTTGCTCATTCCCGGGAGCGGCCCACGATGGCCAGGAGATAGATGAAGATGTTGATGATGTCGGTGTAGAGGTTCAGAGCAGCAAAGATGTACTCCTCTGGGCTCAGTGCCAGCTTCTTGTTGCCTAGGAGAAGCTGAGTGTCTACAGCCAGGAACTGGGGAAAGACAAACAAATGTTTGTTTCTATGTTTACTCATGAACATAATTCTAAAATTCACTTGCTGCTGCTAAGGATGAGATTACTGTGGACGGTACCACACAGATACCATAAAGATGGCTGTGGATGTTATGCCTTAAGACTGCAATTGCTAAGAACAGTTTTGCATTCAAGTCTCTATCACTGAACAGTTAATAACTTCAGTTTGAGACAATGCACTTTAAGTAAAAACTATAATGAATTCAGAAATGACTCTGATGCTCATACTCATAAGTTGCTCATAAGTTCCTGTTTACACAGACTCTGTAGTATGCAGTTATAAAAGAGAAATTATTTAATCACACTATCCAGTGTCACCCAGATGAGAATGGGTTGAGTCTGGTTCTTCCTCATGCTGTCTCAGGGAATTTTTCCTTGCCACCATCACCTCTGGCTTGCTCATTATGTATAAATCTATACATTTAAAATTTATATCTGGAATTTATATATGTTTCTGTAAAGCTGCTTTGTGATAATCTCCATTGTTAAAAGCGCTATACAAATAAAATTCAATTGAAAAATTGAATTGAACTCTGTCTTCATGTCTTAATAAGTCCATGTCATTTTAATATGTACAGAATAACACACAATGGATCATGCTGCTATATGAAAATAATACACAGTGGTGTGATACCCAGAAGATATTATTTTCATTTAACAGTGCAGTTCAAAGTGTGTTATTTCTCTCATATGACAATTTTTTTATTTATTAATCAATAACACATCACGCTTTTTTAGCTGTTTATAGTTACATTTAATGTTGTGGAACATCTGCGAGAAGTTAGTTCCTATAATAGTTCCTATATAGTTCCTGTATAGTTCCTATAATAAATATCATAACTTTTTTATAATAATGATAACTGACAACTGCGACTCCTTCCATAAATGCTATACCTTTTTCTCTGTTAAACAACAAGAATTTTTTTTAATTCATTTATTATTAGCCTTCGACTAGGTGGAACGCCCACCATACATGTCTGTGCGAATGAGCTGTTATTATAGAAACATTTATTAAGCAAATTACTATAAACGTACCATTTATGGTACAGCTGAAACTACTGTCAGATCTGTTCTCTTATAGGAAATTCATGTGCACCTTCTGATTCGAGAACTCAACAGCACTCTGGTATAAAAAGTGATAACATAGTGATAACATAGTGTGCCCTCATTGTTTTCTACTAATATATCTAAATGGGACATATTGTGCAACTGAATAAAATTGCAAAGAATTACATTTTCATCTGATGTTCCTTTTCCCTTCAGACAAGATAAAAATGCAATTAAGAATCCTTCCAAACGTATACACCACCTTTATTCCCCCCTCTGGCTTTCTGTTGTTATTTCTATTTTCTGTCTGATGTTCTGGCATCCCTAAGTACACAGTCCAAATTTGACCAAATACGAGGTTTTCACAAAATTCACCCATCAACAGAACAAAAACACGAAGTCTTGTTAACTATACACAATGATTTTTAACACTGTGAATACTAAATAAAACAACTCGATAGGGTTTAAGGGAAATAAAATTGCACAAGCAGATAGAAATGTTTATAGAATTTATGGACAAACTAGCTAGATGATTTGCATTGATTTTTTTAAAGCATGCTCTCTGGAAAAGGAGTTCTCTCACTTCCCAGTTCTGCCTATAGCAATTCAGCAAACGAATGTGCAATACTGTAATGTGCAATTTTAATTTTAATTTTAATTTCTATCGTTATTAGGAGGGACACTCAATTTCTCTGTACCCTGTACAATGACAATGAAGAATCTGTCTATTTATAATAAAGACCAGAATTACTGAGGCCAAAAATCAATAATATTTACTCATATAGGCTTCAAATCTTTTAAATGAAAGCATGATTGTGTGGTAGAATATGCTACTAGCAGTAATTGGCCTATGTCGCAAGTCTGTTGTAGTTTGTAGGAAAAGACATTCAGCAGATAGCACTACTTACACAGGTGAAGAGCAGAGCCCCCAGGGAGGCATAGACAATGTGCAAGATCTTGTGACGGATAAAGATGCAGAGGATGGAGAAAAGGAGGAGCACGATGAGGCACACAAATAGCACGCCCCGGCAGGAAGTGAAGTCGTACTTGCTCTAGAATAGGTAGAGAGAGAAGCGAGAAGAGGCAGATGAAGAGAGATGTGATGAAATGAAAGAGACTTTCTGAATACACATGAACTCTATCTTTAAAATCAAACCACAGTACTTATACAGAAGAAAATAAGTTAAAAAAAAAAAAGGTGCAAGTCAGATTCAGAGAAACCCGCTGTGAAACAACGGAGCTGTCAAGAGGAAATCACAGGCAGCAGGCTGACCTGAAGGGAGAACAGCACCACGGTGAAGCACACTACTGCTGTGATGCCCACTGCCATGATGACTGTGTCTGTGTCATAGAAGCTGGCAATCATCCCCACCATATAGGACAGGCTGAGAGTCAGAATAGACTGAGAGAGAGAGAGAGAGAGAGAGAGAGAGAGAGAGAGAGAGAGAGATTTTTATTTACAGAGTTTTACCCTAGCTCAGACAACTCAGTTTAAATTTTGATATACTATACACACTGTTACACAGCTCACTGAACACATTTTTTCTCATTCTGATGTTTGATGTGAATATTACCTGAAGCTCTTGACCTGTATATGCATTGTGTAATGCAATGAGCTGCTGTGATATGATTGGCTGAGCAGATAACTGCAAGCAAGTGTACAAGTGTTCCTAATAAACTGGACAGTAAGTGTATATCAAACACTAGGAGTGCAGCAGTGCATTCTACAGGAGAGATTCAGTACTGATTGCATATTGTGTTTTTTTGTTTTTTTTTACTTTTTGAAATTTGTCACTTTTTAAAAATATTCTCTATTCTCTAGTCTAGTGTGATCAGGCTTGATCAGGCTCAGAAGCATGGCATTCCTACCAGTGCCACCAGATTCCAGGGGTGTTTGCGTCGGAATTCTCCACAGCAGCTGAGCACAATGAGAGACACAAAGAAGACTGCATAGGACACATAGTACGTCCACCGATTCTGTCGTACAAATAGCTTGACGTCATCTGCAAAGGTGAAGACGGCAACGAAGGAGAACGTCACCATCAGCTGTACAGTTAAGACCATGAACACCTGAGAATGATAACAAAGCACAGAGGTCAAAGAAAGTCTGAGACAAACATCAAGAAATGTTGCAGTCTGGATACACGTCTGAACAATTCCCTGTTTGGAATCTTACCTTCCTGATGAAGGCCTGGCGGATAGTCTTGTCCTCCCAGCCTGAGTTGGCAAACTCCTCATTGTCATAATATGAAGGAGGCCCATCTCCACTATGATACCCCGGACTGCCCATGCCAGCTGTCAAAGTAAAGAGTCAAAATATAGTTCTCTATTGGAAAGCTGCATGACAATGTATCATGAAAACACTGCAGCTGAAATGACTGAACTGATGACTCAAAAAATGTAATCTAATTACTCTCTGAAAAGAGTTTACAGTTAACAGTATCTCAAATGAATCTCCAGGAAGAGAGATCAAATACTCAGGTGCACAGTAATTTCAACCACAAAACCACTAAGATTGACTAATGTGAGTCAAAAAGAAAAAGCACATGGCTCATGGATTATGCTCAATACAGAAAGCTGTAGCATTAAATGAACCTGGAAACACTTCCTAAGTGCTGCAATATTGAATAGAAGTGATGCAGTAGGAAAGCAATGCTAGAGGTCTGTATAGTGTGTTTGCCAGAGACCTTTTGTTAAAACGAGTTTGCAGAGACATTCATCCTTGAAAAATCATAGGTTACTACCTATCAATTACAAGTTAGTCAAATACCATGCAAATGATATCAGAAATGAACAGAAATTAGTAGTCTAGTAGCAAGAATTTAGTAGTCTAGTAGCAATGTGTGAAGTGAAATAAAAAAAAAAATTATATGACATGCAAAAGGTAGGCACCCTAAATAAGGATTCAAGTTCACAGATCTGCATGAAGGAGTTTATTCATAATACGTAGTAGCTTGATACTGAGTCTAAAACAGGGTTGCATGCTTAAAGTGGTAGTGCTGATACTAACAGGCTTAAATGTTCAGTAGCACAAAGGAAGGTTTTGTAGCACACATTTGAAAAAAAAAAGGTTTTTAGTTGGGTCCATACATATTTGGACACTGATACAGGTATTGTTATTTTAGCTGTCTACCACAGTGTATTGGAATTGAAATGAAATGAAGAATATGAGCTCAAACTGCAGACTTTCAGCATTAATTTGAGGGTATTTACATCCAAATCAAGTGAACGGTGTACGAATGACAGCACTTTTTTATATGTCGTGCCCCCCTTTTTAAGGGACCAAAAGTAATAGGACAATCGGCTGTTCCATGGCCAGGTGTGTGTTATTTGCTCATTATTTCACTTACATGTAAGTAGATAAAAGGTCTAGAGTTGATTTCAAGTGTGACATTTGCATTTGAAATCTGTTGCTGTTAACTCTCAACATGAAGTCCAAAGAGCTGTCAGTGACAGTGAAGCAAGCCATCATTAAGCTGAAAAATCAAAACAAACCCATCAGAGAGATCAACCATTTGGTACATTCTTAAAAAGAAAGAAGGCACTGGTGAGCTCAGAAACACCAAAAGTCCCAGAAGACCATGGAAAACAACTGTGGTGGATGACAGAAGAATTATTTCCATGGTGAAGAAAAACCCCTTCACAACAGTTGGCTAGATCAAGAACACCCTCCAGAATGTAGGCGTATCTGTGTCAAAGTCAACAATCAAGAGAAGCCTTCAGCGGAGTAAATACACAGGGTTTACCACAAGATGAAAACCACTGATAAGTCTCAAAAACAGGAAGACCAGATTAAATTTTGCCAAAAAAAAAAATCTAAAAAAGCCTGTACAGTTCTGGAACAACAGCCTATGGACAGAGGAGACAAACGGTTTGTACCAGAATGATGGGAAGAGAAGAGTATGGAGAAGGGAAGGATCTGCTCATGAGCCAAAGCATACCATCTCGTCTTTGGCATGGGCATGTATGGCTGCCAGCTGATGATGTGACTGAAGTGTATAGGGCTATATTATCTGCTCAGATTCAGCCAAATGCTTCAAAACATTGGACAGTAGTGCTTCACAGTGCAGATGGACAATGACCCGAAGCATACTACAAAAGCAACCCAAGATTTTTTTAAGGCGAAGACGTGGAATGTTCTGTAATGACCAAGTCAATCACCAGACCTGAAACTCATTTCTCTGAATTTCACTTGCTGAAGGCAAAACCAAAAGCAAAATGTCCCAAGAACCAGCAGAAACTGAAGACAGCTGGAGTAAAAGCCTGGCAGAGCATCACCAGGGAAGAAACCCAGTGTCTGGAGATATCTATGGGTTCCAGACTTTAGGCAGTCATTGCTAGCAAAGGATTTACAACCAAAATTAGACTTTAATTTACGTTTATGTTAGTTTGTCTAATTACTTTTGGGAAAAGGGCGACATACATAAAAAGTGCTGTAATTCCTACAATGTACACCTGATTTGTATGTACAGATCCTTAAATTAAAGCTGAAAGTCTGTACATTAAGCTCAAATTCATAATTTAATTTCAGCTCCAATATACAGTTGAAGACAGCTAAAATAACAATAACTTTGTCAATGTCCAAATATTTATGGACCCGACTGTAAATTGCCTGCACAAAAAATTTAATTCATATATACAAAATTTAGTATATATACTGAAAATTTAGAAACTACTAATTAAGTTAATGAAAAAAAGATTCTAGAAACCATTAATCAATAGAAAGTGGGGAATGGTAGACCTATACGAAGTTAATGAAATAAAAAGCAAAATGGTTACGTATACAATTTCACATTCTGCCTCCATCGATCAACAGTGACAAGAGTCAAGTTCTCCATTTTTTTTCAGCTACTTGGCCAATCATTTCAGCAAAATAAGCATGGTCAGATTGATGTTTACTCCATCCTTCTTATACAGCAAAATAAGCAAGCCAATTTCTGTGAAGGGCAGCTCCCCTTTAGCGATATAGTACGTTATATTTTTTTTTCCATCTCTCACAGAACATGCTCCTTCATTCTACTTATTTGCTGGTTTACAGCAGCGGTGATGGTGTCAGTGCTGCTCGGCTGAGTCATGGCAAGACAGGCATCTCGACATGCAATATGTCTTTCTGACAGGCTATGCTTATAAACATTATCCTGCATAAAAATGGAACTGCCAGTTATGTAGGGTGTCTTTCCTGCCAGCATTTCACCTGACATTACTTAAACAACATAAAAAAAGCCAAAGGGAAGTTTAAACCCATTTTTCTCCAAGGTGGATCATGTGCCAAGATGTTGGCTTGTCACTGTAAAATTTCGAACTGAAAAATACCTTTTTATTGTTGCTTATTCTAGTTAACTTCATCTAGCACAATTAGCTTAGAAAACAGCTGCATTACTTTCAACAATGCGTTCACAACAACGCTCCAGCATTCGCAAGCTCTCATGGTTCGTAGCGGAACAGTAGCATTCTGACTAGTACGTACGTAATGTTTGCTGTTTGCAAGCAATCAACAATATTCACACTCATTCAAACAATCACATTCCTGCGAGTGAACTGATATGTCTTCGCATATAATATTTTTAATCACAAATGAGAACAAAACTTCTGTATAAAACAAAGAATGAATGGAAATCCCTACACGGTACCCAAAACATGATCTGTATCCGAAACTTTCTTGTACACCATTTTAGTACAACATACTCACCATTGGGGTCTCCATCAAAAGCAGGCTGTCCTGGCCCTTGATAGGGGCCCTGAGCGTATGGCCCTTGAGGATACGGCCCCTGTGGATATGGGCCTTGAGGGTATGGCATTTGTGGGAAGGGCATCTGAGGGTATGGTCCAGGAGCAAACCCTGGTGCCCCCTGGGGAAAACCTGGCTGGCCATACGGTCCTGGTACTGGGTAAGAGAGTCCTCCTGGAGCCTGGCTGTAGTTGGGTGGAGGCATCCCAAACGCATCAGGCTGGGGTGGCCCATAGACATTATTGTGAAGGGGTTTGTTCTCCCCCATTACAGGGTAGCCAGTCTTCTCCTGTGACATGTCTTCTTTCCTCAGTGTGACCTTGCTGCATGAAAGGAACGACAGAAATGTAGAGAAAAACAGTTTTAATAAGTTAAATAGTGTTTTAAGCTTTAACGGATGAACCCACTGGAGTAAAGAATCAGCAATGACCCAGTTCTATCATTTCTGCTGACATAAGACCAGCTGGCCGTCAATAATCAAATTAAGAGCTCAGAATTCAACTATGGCATAAATCCCAAAGGTCCAGTACCCACTTTGGTCATTTAGCTATGCTTCCAGAGAATCCATAGTAAAGGCAAACAAGTAAATGACCTATGATCTGCAATAACTACTGCTACTATTAATAAACATCCAAAAGGAGGATTACATTGGCAGAGAAGCTACTTGAGGGTATTAGGTTAAGTTATTTTTGGGGACATGTATTAGGTTAAGTTATTTTTGGGGACATGTGCAATCTCCTTAAAAAAGTATTTAAATAGGGATTTACAGGCAGCTTACAGGCAAAACCTTACTTTAGTTGTACAACCTTAAAGCGGCAGTATATAACTTTTTCTATATTTTTAAAAGTAGCATTAGTAGAGGGAAAACACTCTAAACCATGGTTTTAAAGTAACAGCATTCCTAGTGAGTCATCTGGAAAAGCCTTCATTAAAAATCAAAGCTGTTGCCTGAGCTTTTCGGGCCACTACATGACCACTCCTTGAGTGTGTACGGATTTGGCACTTGCAATCACACTATAAATTGTCCTTCCAACAAGTGTTGCTCGCAATAACATTTCTACCAGAGAGGTTTTCATAGCCTCAGAAATGACATACTGCTGAAGTTGGGGACTTCCAAGAATTGTCCTCATGTCTATGTCAGACTTCTGTGCAAAATATGATGTTGTTACTGAAATCTAATAATTCATATGATATTTATATTAAAAAAAAATCCTGTGACACTGCAAGGACACTGATTCCTTTTTAATCTATGGCGCCATGCTGTGACCTGTCTAAACATAGCCAGAGTACAGCAACTAAAGGCGAAAAAGACTGAATAATTTCCCTATAATCTGTGACATGCTGATTTCTTCAAGAGTCTGTAAGCTAGATATTTCTGTGTCCTGCCTCAGTGACCACCAGCATATTGCTTCTAACAGGGCAGGAAAACAAAAGACACTTAGGTACAAGTATAGCTTTCTTAGAAACAAGGTTTTTTGAGGTTAATGGAGGGGAAGAAAGGTAGCCATGGACACTGAACTCCGTGACTGAATGCAGTGTGACATTTTACTGGGGCCCTTGGTACAAACTGGGTGAAGTACATGGATTATTTAATGTTAGGTTTAGAAAGAATCCGGACTGTCTTTCCCTTAGTCATAGGACAAAGTACACTTTCTGCTGTGTTTGGGGAAAATCAATTTATCATGCATTCTCTGTCATAGTCTCTTTCGACGTCACATTCTGTAAATGGAAAAAAAAAAGCAGTATTATGCGACACTGCCCCAATTCCCCTGAATGCCAAATCCCATGTGGATTACTTCACTTTCATCTAGAACTATGTGCAATGACTGGCTGTATTCAGACTCCTGCTTTCTAATCTCTCCATTCAAATTCACATGACACACTAAAATTCCACTGTGATTCTCACTTCCAAATAGCCTACTGTCAAACTGAATTTTAAACAAGAAAATGTAGATCATTTCATTTTGTGTTTTCACTGTATTCTCTGGGACGCACCCAGTTAGTGCTAAGAGAGTCCTCAAACAGTATAAATTAGATTTGGTTGATTAGTTTTCATCACCATCAGACATCAAACAAATCAATTTAGTCCTTACGTTGTTGGGAGTATGGTATATGATTTAGGCATAACGCTAATCCTTTCTTATTGCTTGTTATGGCTGAAAACATGCTACATAAAGAACAGAAACAAGTTTCCGTTGTGGATAAACAAGGTTATCTACAGTCGCCATCATGAGCCGACAGCCTTTTCAGAATGCTGACAGCGCAAGCTTTCTACACCGTTACCTCTCTTTCACCCTGTCTCAATCTCACACACACACATACAGAACTATGTTGATAAGGCCCTATCTGTAATCATTCAGTTGTATTAGACATGAAAAACTGTGTAAAATACTGATCTCAGCTCTGAGGAAAAACAGACCTCAGTTGTGTGACCTCAAACAGATTGGTGCTTTGGTATTTTATCATCTAATCACTCCTTAACTGTCTAATGATCAAAAGATTCATTAATATGTTACTACAGAATCACACCACATTAGAGTTGTCCTAGAAGAGTCGCTCACTGACTGACTGACTGACTGACTGATTAAGGTCAAACACGCAGGAGTCTCTCATGCCATCTGTATTGTAGTTGGTGTATACACTGAGGACAATGATTTCTGCAATGCAGAGAACACAGACAGAATCATAGATTTGAGAAAACTGAGATGTGGTGAAAGTGAGCTCCACCGACAGCTAAATTATCATAGAACTTTAATATCAGCTTATATATTGGTCAGGTCCTAATACATTACCAGATTAGCAAATATTGTTTTTGAGACAATTTTGTTGTGGTATCTAACTGGAAGCTACACTACATGGCCAAAAGTTTGTCGACAGCTGACCGTCACACCCGTATTTGGTTCTTCCCCAAATTGTTGCCACAAAGTTGGAAGCAAGCAATTGTATACAATGTCTCTTTATGCTGTAGCATTACAATTTCCCTTCACTGGAACTAAGAGGCCCAAACCTGTTCCAGCATGACAATGCCCCTGTGCACAAAGCGAGCTCCATAACGACATGGATTCCAAGGTTGAAGTGGAAGAACTCGGGTTTTCCTGCACAGAGCCCTGACCTCAACCCCACTGAACACCTTTGGTATAAACTGGAACACCGACTGCACCCCAGACCTCCTCACCTACTGTAACATCAGTGCCTGAACTCACTAATGCTCTTGTAGCTGAATGAACACAAATCCCCACAGCCACACTCCAAAATCTAGTGGAAAGCCTTCCCAGAAGAGTGGAGGTTATTATAACAGAAAAGGGAGAAATAAATGTGGAATGGGATCTTCAACAAGTGTTATAGTCAGGTGTACATAAACTTTTGACCGTATAGTGTTCAACAAAGGAATGACTGTAAAACAAAGAAGGAACACAATCCCCAAAATCCATAAACACATGGCATCATTCTTAAAAGCTGAACAGACAATAAGTGACATCTATCTAGTTGTCAGGAGCTGAATGAAAGAAGAGAAATCCTCTTAGGAGTCATGTGGTGGATAAACCTACAGCTGATGAAGCTCCACAAAGAGAACTAAGAAGAAGGATGTGTGAATGTTGGTCCCAAGAAACAGCTTCTACATTAGGTGCCAGAAGGCAGTAATGGCAGCCATTAGTTCTGCACCATGATTCCTGGCTGTGTTACTGTTTCCCTGTGGAACTGAGTGGTTCATATTAACTGGATGTGAAGCCAGAAAAGGCCTGAGCCCTACCTTGTCCAAACTGTACAGAGACAGTGACTGGCCTGTATTTGAGACAGGTTGAGCTCCACCATGAAATGTAAATCTTGTGCACACTATGGTGCCTCTTTCAATGAGCATCGTGCAACTGTGCAAATGTATTTTATACAAATCTATAAAAATCACCATCTAATTCATCTAGTTACATCCATTCCAAACAGGCATGCAGATCTACACCTGACACTAACATGCAACGCTGTTAGCTGTGCTCTATGACTCAATTTTTTAAAAAATATTTGCATGACTTGGAAACATGCCACAGTACATCCACTTCAAGCAATCGTTTCCATGCCATTTACATCTGTTATGTAATTTGTGGACCAGACATCTCATTTATAAGAAGCTGAAGCATTGCTGGGTAAGAAATATTACTGGGCTTATGAGTGATCAGTCCTCACACGACTACCATTCATAAGCTTTGTTTAACAGCCACACTGTGTAATAACCAGCGCAAAAAAGTTCTCATCCCTGGCCAAATACCTCAGTTTATACCACAACGCTGCAGAATTCTTTTCGCTTAGTCAGAAGGTGTTGATTGATTTTCTATAACAGCACAAATCTGACAATAGTTCTGGCTGCAAGACAAATCACAGGTTTATCTTAATGCACTTTCTCTAATACATCTTCGTTTCTACAGTAACATGTAACTCATAGGGACCTGACAGATGACTCCATATGTGTAACTGTTGATATGGTGAAGCTTTTCGAGAGCAGAAATTTATTAACAATTTGGGAAGGAGTCTCCAATCTCAATGCTGTGTAACAGTTAGCGGTAAACCTGTATATTTAGGTTTAAGCTGCATTTTTTGGTCTTTTTAATGTTGAGAAAAAAGAGACTGCGTTAACGTAGGTGATAACCGGAACTAACTTGTTTCGTGGACGTTTTACAACAATGCATCTAACTATAAATGGATAGAAAGTATGCTGTGTCATTCATTAATAAATATAATTGTTAGCATTGGCAAATAAAACACTTTGAGGTATGCTGTTATAGGAAAGTAATCAATTTAGAGGCATCACAGCACCCCATCATTGATTAATTTCCTATAACAGCATCTTGGGTCTTGTTTTACTCCTCACATAGCAGTTATCTCACTTTATGGCCCATTTCTTTTTCCAAATAAGAAAAATGATTAATATCCACAGGTTTTTATGACATCTGGTGATTATTTTTGTTGACTTATCATTTGTATGATGCTATTTAAGCATGCATCTACAAAGAGATTGCTGAGCTCTAGTGACAGTGCCTCATTTTGAATGAGGTTTTCACAAAGCCTTTGAAGAGGGAATGTATTTTGCGCTACCAACAACATGGGATGATTATGAAACTTTTAAATAATTAAACGGTCCCAGATTCCAGAATGGGTTTGATCATTTCTGCAGTGCTGTGTTTAACAGAAGAGTATTAGCTAGTTATCAGCTTTCTGAAAGATACAAGGGTATTCAGTTGACTTCAGAAAGGCAGTTTAATCTGGAGGTGGCACAGTGGGTAGCGTTGCCGGTTCATTGTGGCTCACTGGTTTTCCAGTTTCTAAAAACATGCCAGTAGGTGGATTGCCTATGCTAAATTGAACCTAGGTGTAAATAAGCATGTGAACGTGTGTCCACGGTGCCCTGCGTCCCATCAAGGGTACATTCCCACCTTTCTCTCAGTGTTCCCAGGACATGCTCCGGATCCACCATAACCCTGACCACGATAAAGCGCTTACCGAAGATGAAAGAACGAAACTTTAATCTGGATATTCATACTGAAACTATCTCACAAATGTTCTATATAGAAGATGTGTAGGTTTAACAAGAATCTATAGTTTTCAGAATAACTATACTTCTAAAATCATGTGGGTGACATTACTAATCCCAGTATTAGTCACCTAATCAGTAATGTGAAACAGGATACTGTCACTCTTCTTCACTTCTACAAACACAGCCTCTGCAGCTGCACTGGTTTGCAATATTGAGCACACCTGCTTCCAGTCACCACAGACTAGTCTAGAATCTTGCCAATGCACTGCTGTGTGCAAAACTGAGTATTTTCTGATTCTGGTTTTCTGCTATGACTTCGGAGTCTGCATGAGCCTAATTCACAGTTCACATACATGAGTGTTTTTCAACCTAATCTCTATCCACTGCATCTGTTGCATACGTGCGATTACCATGAACAAGAAATTGACGTTGTTGCCTGTACTGAGAAAAGAATAGAAAACACTCCAAGATCACTTCTTGGATATTTAAGGTCAGCTGTTGAACATTGGAGATTGTGAAATAAAAACCAATCCCTAGGATTCTGGGGTAATCATGCATGATCAGGTGAAAACTGAAGCATTTATTACCCACCTAGTTTTTCCTTTCAGTTCTGGTGATTAATTTATCATTAATCTTTTAAGGGATAAATTACACAGACTTAGAGACATAATTTAGAAATAGCTTTGAATAAGTCACAAATGTGTTCTATATGCTTCACATTTTTGATTAGTTTTCAGTACAGGAAAATGTGTCATGATTCTTGTCCGTGGTAATCACGCTGCAGATCTGGTAGATAAAAAAATTAGGTTGAGAAACGCTGGCGTAATTCTTTTAATAATCCAGTAACACTATGCCACTTCACACAAGAAGACTGAAAAGCAGAAACAGTTGCTTCATATCGAAATCTTGATCTACAGGATGTCCCTAAAGTCTCGAACGAAACGAACACATTTTAGCAGAATGTAACTTTATTCACAAAACATCCTCTACATGATTGCCATTTCTTCGTAAACACACACCGAGTCGTCTCTCACACTCATGATGAAGTCGTGTTAACACCTCTGGTGTTATGCATGTAATTGCTTGTCCATCGCAAAGATGCAAATGATTTCAATACGTTCTTCTTTTGTCAAAGGCATTCTTAAAGGCTATCAGAAAAAATATATAATATAATATAATATAATATAAACTTTTGGAAGACATTTTGCTAAAAAAAAAAAAAGTGTTAATTTCCCCTATGTATGGAGACTTTTGCATGATGTATGCACACATACACACAGACCCACACACACAAATACATTAAGATAATTCGGTTTCACTCCCAAGAATACAGTCTTGGAGGACTGCACTGATACACCAATCACTATCCCCATGCTTTCAGGTCGCATTAAGAAAATGAAGCAAGACAAACGCAGATCTTGTTTTAGTTCCTGGCAGAGTAAATGAGCTAGAGTATGATGCAGCAGAAAGTGCCAGGCCGTAGGAGACGATTTGATGAGCTGGCCCAAACGATGACAAGCCAAGGTAGATGATGGCGGTGCTGCTGAAAAACCTGGCACATACTGATAATTTATCAACTATTTTAATACTCACTCACTCATTCTGGCCTCAACCAAAGCCATATATGACCAGACCTATCATACACGAGTATTCAGCTGATAGATAACTCAAACTGACTAATGACCAGGTGATTCATGATTAATCATTACTGGATGTCAGCAGTAAAGTAATTGATAGCTATGTAAATACATAAATATATTTATATTGTATGTATTTAGTTAAATGGATACAGTAGGTTTGAGCTGAAGCCATGATAAAGAACACTGGAAGGCTGACTCCTGCATTTCAGTGTTTAATAAATGCTCCATTTACTGTTTATTTCATGAGCTCGAGGTTAATATCAGTATGTCTGTGGGTTCATTATGTCTGAGGTTGTGCTGGCGTTAGATTCAAGTCGCACAGCACTCAGGGAAGAGAATAATCTGCTAAAGCTGGCCTGCTGGAGTTAGGATTTAGCCCGACGCCCCAAATACCCTCCTAGTGCCTCCACACGTGCACTACATGCTGGTGTGAATACAAGGCTTCTACGCCTCTTTTTAGTGCACTACATTGCCAACATGGCCGCATTTGGGATTCCGCCTCAGCGCGCGCGCATCGACATCATCCTCCTCCTCCTCCTCCTCTCCATCATCATCATCCTCATCATCATCATCATCATCGCGCATCAGCTGAGCGCGTGAGTAACGCAGCAGCGGCTCGAGATGGCCGCGTGCCGCCGCACCGTGACACGACGCGCAGCGCGCGCAAACAAACACTGCGTCCAGATATAACATCAACATCCTCAAAGCGTCTCGGTTTCGCTCGCGCTCGCATATTTGTGCGTGCTGTCTAAACATGACTGCGTGGCTCAAACACCGACGCTAACGGCTAACCTTGTATTATTCCTAAAATGATATTTATTTCAAAAAAACATAAAGGCACACCTTCGTGATAAAGACTTACCTTATCAATTTTGAAGGCCAGAAATGTTTTTATTTGAAAATAAAGCGCTAATGTTAATGCTGTAGAGGGCTGTGCGCTGTCAGGTTTGTACCCTGGTCTCTGTGTCTGATGTCTCTCCCCCCACCCTCACCTCCTCCTCCTCCTCCTCTTTCCCCCCCCTCCCACTACTGTGCTTATGCTACAGCCTCTGACGTCACCCCGATGGTCACGTGACATCAAAGCGCTATATTATTTGTCCCCATCTCAGGACGTCAAATGTTTACTGCATCGTCGTGCACATTCCTGTCCCACATCTTTCCTTTTCACACTGTCAGTAAATTAGAGATGTAAAGGTATGATTATTTTTTCCAAAGGCACAAACATCATCCTACAGGTCACTGCCTACAGGTCAGTTTGCATCACTCATGGTTTCTGGATGTTAATATATATATATATATATATATATATATATATATATATATATATATATATAATTATATATTGTCTAATATTGTGTAGGTCCCCCTTGTGCCAAAACAGCTCTAACCCCTTCGAGGCATGGACTCCACAAGACTTCTGAAGGTGTTCTGTGGTATTTGACACCAAGAGGTTGATCGGACTTGTTTGTCCAGCACATCCCACAGACACTCGATCGGATCGAGATCTGGGGAATTTGGAGGCCAAGTCAACACAAGAACTCTTTGTCATGTTCCTCACATCATTCCTGAACAATTTTTGCAGTGTGGCAGGGTGCATTATCCTGCTGAAAGAGGCCACTGCCATTAGTGAATAGCGTTGCCATGAAGGGGTGTACTCGGTCTGCAACAATGTTTAGGTAGGTGGTACGTGTCAAAGTAACATCTAGATGAATGCCAGGACCCAAAGTTTCCCAGCAGAACATTGCCCAGAGCATCACACTGCCTCCGCCGGCTTGCCTTCTACCCATAGTGCATCCTGGTGCCATCTCTAAGTGACGCACATGCACCTGGCCCTCCACATGATGTAAAAGAATAAGTGATTCATCAGACCAGGTCACCTTCTCTATGGTCCAGTTCTGATGCTCATGTGATCATTGTAGGCACTTTCGGCAGTGGACGGGGGTCAGCATGGGCTCTGACCAGTCTGCGGCTCCGCAGCCCCATACACAGCAAGCTGCGATGCACTGCATGTTCTGACACCTTTCTATCATAGTCAGCATTAACTTTTTCAGCAATGTATGCATGTATGTACAGAATTTATCTCCATAAAAAATCAGTAAGTCAAAAAATCAGTAAGTTAATAATCCAACACACACAAAAAAAAACTTTTGCAGTGACCCTTAGTCTCTTTTTGCTATATAAGAATGAAAACACAACAGGGTGTGCTGTTATAGGAAAATAATCAACAACTCAGAGGTATGATGCCAATTTGCCAACACTATCAAAAAAACAACATATCGATGATTACACATTTTTTAAAAATCTGTTTGGATGCCTCATCTGCCGTACAAGTCCCTGGGTTAGGTGTTACTCTACAAACAATAAGGCGTTCAAATCTAGAAGAGTACATTAATATAAATGTACAATTTACCTTACAGCTGTGTCAGAGCTGTGCTCACTCACTCATTCACTTTCAGTAACCGCTTTATCCTTGTTAGGGACGTGGTGGTGAAGCAGGAAAACACCCTGGCCATCGTAGGGTACCATGCAAACACACATTCAGACCTAGGGGCAATTTATCTTAGACAATCCTCCTACCAGAATGTTTTTTGGGACAGAGGAGGAAACTGGAGAACCCGGAGGAAACCCATACAGACAGAGGGAGAACATGCACAGAACTCCACACAAACAATAACCCGAGCTCAGGATTAAACCTAGGACCCTAGAGCTGTGAGGTGGCAAGAATTCAACAGTGCTAGGGTAATAACAGTGACTTAACACACAATTTGACATATTTGTTACTTGTATTAACAAAAGCATTGCCTTGTCATGTGGAGATCACAAGTTTGAATCATGACGATGCCACAGTCATCCTTAGCCAAGTCCAAGAGAGCAAATTAGCCATGCTATCTGAGTGGGACGGATGGCATTACTCTCTCCCCGTCAATCACAGCAACATGAGCCAATCAGTGTCGTCTGTGAGGTCATGTATTCAGAAGACGGTAAATAGTACTTTCCTCCAAGTGTGTTATGCTGTTCAAAAAAGATGCAGTTGGCTGGCTTCATGTGTCTTGGAGGAAGCACATGCTAGCCCTCACCCTTCCCGGTTGATAACTGTTGTATGCTGGCCAATACCAAATTGGGGAGAAAATTGGGGTGGAAAAAATACATTTTTGTCTTTTACATCCCAGGGGTATACAAACATTTGAACTGAAATGTATCCTCAAAAGTACAACCGTGACCTTTAAGGTCCAATCATGTGTATCCTATCATACAACATCACATCATAATGTTTTAAAGGTATACTATATTCACTTTCCCAGGAAACTAAGTTCGAAGGTACCATCACAGTGACAAGCCTTTGTATGAAGCCTTTGTACTTTAAAGCATCCACATGCTCAAGATGTTTACAAGTAACATTTATTGCAAGAAGTTCATTTTTCTGTACAAAGTTCAATCTGGCTAGTCCAGGAAGAGCTACATTTTAATTTTCATGACAGTATTCATATCGTCCATATCAAAATTCAGTGACATTTCACATCATCCTACATGCAGTATGTCTTGTTTCATATAAATGTATTTACATATTCAATCAAACAGTCTATAGTGGCTGGTGACCCTTAAGCAGGTTGTTCAGCTCTGTTCTGGTGATGGTTCCATAGGCCTGAGAGTAGCTGCCCAGTTTGGCTCGAGGGTCTCCTGCAGAAGAAACATTAGAGTTGGTGTGGAAGACTTTCTTGCTAAACCTGAGGGGAGGTTTTGCGGTCCGAGTCTGGGAGGGGGAGCGCTCGTTCTGCACAGCCAGACAATAAGAAATAAGAAAATGAAGACCATGTTAGTTGAGCAGATATTCACTACTACTTAGTAATGTTCCTGGGATGTGATTTCATAAACATGTTTCTTCATCCTTTATTTATTCAGTAAGTGTCCTATTGAGGTTGCAGCCTTTCAAGTGTCACGTTTCTAAGTGAAGGCCAACATGCAAAAAAAAAAAAAAAGAAGAAACTCCCTTCACATTATAGGGATAAATAATGAACAGGATAATGAGATATAGATGGAACCGATAACTGTATCAATAAAAGTGTATGAAAGCCTGAGCCTAAAAGAATCACCCACTTTTATTACAAGGGTCATAGTGACTGTGAGGGTGAAACTCATTCCCAGTAATAAACCATAATGCCCCATATAGACTTTATCTAACTTTTATAAAGTACCTCCATAAACAGTATTCAACATGGAGAAGTGAACGGAAACTTGTGTTCAGTAAGACTCCAATAATCATGAAAATACACAACATATTGTCTTTATTTAGATAAAGATAAATCAGTATAAAGATAATCAGTTCAAACACCCAGACAATACATCTACATAGTGGTGTACTACTAACATTACTGAAGCTTGAGATTCCCTTATTCATTCATCAACAAGGTGAAGATTAGAGAATACATAAACGAAATGAAACAGACCTGTACTGAACTTCATAAATCAGGAAATGGATATAAAAGTAGCTACACAACTGAAAATAGTCATATCCACTGTTAAAGCAGTAATTAAGAAGTGTAAAGCAGCCATCCAGAGCTGTAATGAACCTGAAGTGTATTTTTAACCAACAAACACTCAACGTGGATTTGGTGTAAAAATATTACATTGATGTTGGTTGATGTTCAGGCCCAGTGAATCATGTTAGGATTCATGACCTCACGGACATCATGAAGTGACATCATGAAGTGAGAGTGATTTTAAATAAAAATCTGTCTGTCTCTGCCAAAAAGTTACTATTGAGTCAAGGTCAGGTTTCTCTCAAATTAAGCTCACAAACCTTTTTTTTTTTTTTTTTTACCCATCTTAGCCGTGTGTTAATGTTCCACTGTCAATAACGCATTAATTGAATAATATGGCAAAAATATCGCAAAATGAAACACAACACCACAGTACACTTTTAAGCCCTCTCCAAGGACTGGGGGTGTGTACCAACAGCGTCTAATTCAATCAGCAGTGAGACATAAACCAGTTACAGGCAGCTTCATCTAATCCAATATAGCACACTGTTATGCATCACGTGTGTGAAAGCTTACAGGCATAATGCCTGCACTGGTCTGAGAGATACAGCACTAGTAACAGGTGGCAGCGATGCCTTCCTCTGACGCATCACACATTTGTAAGGAGTCTTAGTGTGTCAGTGCTTTATTCATCTCTTACAAGGGATCCATCAACATTGGATCATTGGGTGTGATGAAACAGACCTCTACAATAACAAGGCCAAAAAGCTACCAGGCAAGATTATCATCGATTCCTCACATCTGGTTTACACCATTTTCTAGCATCTGCCTTCATGGGTGAAATAGTGGACTATCAAAACAAGAATTTCAAGTCACAGAGAGTTTCTTCCGCTATAAACCTGCTCAATAAGAGACTAAGCAAATCCTTTTAGCACTAATAACAATAATGCTGGAATACACATTCACTCTTTATTAGACTTTCAATATGCTAATGGCTATACATACTGTCTAATAAGCTTTAAACTGTAAATACTATACTGTACTGTCCATACTACAGAGTTCGTGCTGAGAATACTCTTCTGCACATGATTAAATGTTGTTCATTTATTAGTCTTTTTGTTTTTCTTTACTATTTCTGCTTGTTGAAATGTCTCTTTTATTGCCAGCAACTGCTGAATCAAATTCCTTGTAAGTCAATCTTATTTATCCAATAAAATCCATTCTGTTCCTGCTTCAGTATTATGAGTTATGACTTTTATGTTATGGTTAAATGCAGTGCCGCTCATAAAGTATGTATAGTATAAATGTGCATTGGACTTATGATATTGCATCTGTAGCTGACATAAACTGAAATACAACATAAGGCACTGATTTGTAAAAGCTTGAAACAGGAGGCCACTCACCAGCCGTGCAGAAGTGACAGTGACACACAGGCCTGGCGTCAGGACGGGTTCTTCCTTGCGAAAGAGAGCGTTATTCTGCGGCTGTAAGAGAGTGAGGGAGAAGGAGCGGGTGCCTCCCAGAGGGGCTGATTGTCCACGCTGATGACTCTGCTCTACACCCTGCACAGATCAAAACACACACACCATAATCAAAGACACAACAGCCTAGAGCATGATGTCATCGTATTAGTAATTAATGTAATATTTCCAAATTTATCCACTCCAAGGAAAAAAGTGTGAGATCAAGCATCAGGTCTCACCTTGTTAGATGCCTGTACAGGCAAGATGCTACTGCTGTCGTTGTTCTGAGACTGCTGCACCACCTTTCTGCCAAATCGGTTATGTTGATGCTGAGCAGCCACTGAAGGATTACTGGATGGTCTGGCCACATCATCTGAAAAATAAAGTGTCCACTAATATTATATGTGCACTAATAACAAAGTGTTTAAGTTTTATAGGCTAATGAAATACCACTCAGACTGTGTAATTTGTGTACTAGTTGTACTGTAAGGCAGGACTCACTGGACACATGTGTGATTGGGTTGTAAGATGTCTTGGTCATGTTGCCGTTTGCAGATGGACTGCTTTTCCCGACGGCTAGTTGTGTTTGATCTTGTATGGAGACAGGCTTGGCAGTGACTGATCCTGCTCCTGGTTGGTCTTTGTTGTGTTGCAACAATTTCTTTTCACCATCCCCTTCCCCCTCCTTTCTCTCAGCTTTCTTACACTCTTTATCATTTACATTTGCTTTATCCCGTTCATCTTCCCCAACATCTCTCCCAGGCTTTTCCTCAGCTTTCTGCTTCAGATGAGCTTTTCTTGCCATTTGGCGAGAGGCCCGTTTCTCCAGAATCATCTGTTCACATCAGATTAAGAGATCAGATAGCTCCACAAACATTCCTTTTTTTTCTACTCCAACTATGACACAGCACTTATGTTATTATAGCACATTTCACATCAGTGCTTTCATGTAAAAATTTATAAATTGGCTATATCAATAAAACCTCATAGAGTTTGTTTCTGTATTGAGTCACAGAGAGCTGGATATCGTCATCCACAGGTAGAATAACTTCATAGTCCAGACTAGGTTCCCTGGATGGGTTATGAAACCTTTAGTGGAAAAGCAGGAAGACATTTATATGAGGTAGGAAGGTGGTTAAAAAAAAGAAAAAAAGAAAAGAAATTGCAAGCTTTTTAAGAACCTTTAAAAAAACATCATGTGTATTTCCATTATATTATTATATTATATTATAATACTATTCTTAAAGTACTATTCCTGCTTAAGCCAAATTCATACGTGTTCACAGACTGTGGAAGTGAAGTTAAAAGATTTCATATACTTGGCCACATAAGAGTGCTGGAGAGCCTCCTCTGCAGTTAAACGTTTATCAGGATTAAAGACAAGCAGGCGTTGTAGCAGATCAAGAGCATCAGGTGGCACTGAAGGCTGCATTAAATCCCCTAACGGCACCTGCGGCCTAGACAGTCACAAAAAGCATGTGTTCAGTGATCTTAGCTGACATGTGATGGTGCTGAATCATAATAAAAACAAATGGGAGAATCATAGTGGTAAAATCAAGAAAGAAGAACTACATTCAGTAATGTATATCTAATACACATTCACTATATGACCAAAAGTTTGTGGACACCTGACCATCACAGCCATATGTTGAACATCCCATTCCACATTTATTCCCCCTTTGCTGTTATAATAAGCTCCACTCTTCTGGGAAGGCTTTCCACTAGATGTTGGAGTGTGGCTGTGGGGATTTGTGTTCATTCAGCTACAAGAGCATTAGTGAGATCAGGCACTGATGTCGGGTTAGAAGGCCTGGTGCACAGTTAGCATTCCAGTTCAGTGGGTTTGAGGTCAGGGATCTGTGCAGGACACTCGAGTTCTTCCACTCCAACTTTGGCAAACCATGTCTTCATGGACCTGCTTTGTGCCCAGGGGTATTGTCATGCTGGAACAGGTTTGGGCCTCTTCGTTCCTGTGAAGGGAAACTGTAATGCTACAGCATACAACGTCATTCTATACAATTGTGTGCTTCAAACTTTGTGGCAACAATCTGGGGAAGAACCACATATGGGTGTGATGGTCAGGTGTCCACATACTTTTGGTCATATAATGTATATGTAATACACATATCTATATAACAAATTTTCAAAACAAAACTATCAGATGCCTAGTACCAGATATATATTTCACATCCAGTCTTTGTCTTTGGACACGTACCTAAGCAGCATTCTCTGAATTACAGATGCTCCATACTCTGACCTGATGGCCACAATGTCTAAAATTGAAGAAATAAGACCAAATGAGTAACAACAAAACCTATGTGAGTAATTATCCCTAAATCTCAGCCTTAGACTATCTAACAATTGCTCTACTCATTCATGTTTACATGTTTTCGAACTGAACCAAATCCATTCCTCAGAGCTCTGCTATGCTGTGAAGACGATTTTGGCGATTTCTAACAGTGACAACTGGGTCATAAAGTAACCTCACCTTCTGGCATAGGATGTGGAATAGCACTCATAATTTTCTCGATCTGATTCATGGTAGAGGTTCCAGGAAAAAGCGGCTTGCCCAGCAACATCTCGCCCAGAATGCAGCCCACACTCCACATGTCCACCCCTTTCGTGTACCTATACAACAGAGAGCAGAGTGTAAACTTAAAAGGAAAAAGGGAAAGCTGTAGTAGGCCTAATAGGATATTCAAAGAGTAAGAAGTGTGTGAATGGTACCTAGTGGAGCCAAGGAGAATTTCAGGAGCACGGTACCACCGTGTTGCCACATATTCTGTTAAGGCAGGATTCACAGCATCCTCTTGCATCTGGGAGAGGGAGCGCGCCAAGCCGAAATCACATAGTTTGACAAAGCAGTCTGCATCTAGTAGTATATTCGAGGGCTGTATGACAAAGAGAAAGATGGTAGAAAATATAGTACTACAACATATCAGATGTTTGGAAGCCCTGCATTAGAACCTACCTTCTGGTCCCTGTGGATAACGTTCCCTGAGTGTAAGTATTTGGTGGCTTTGAGAAGCTGGTGCATGATATAGCGTTTATGAATGTCCTTCAAAAGGCTGCCTTTCTTAATAACAGCATGCAGATCGGTATCTGGAGAGAAAAAGATGTGCTCTGCTTCAGTAGTCCTACATGACTTTTAATTACTCCATCAACACTTCAGACAAAGATATTTATATGGGAACACACCGAACAGTCAAAATGTTGTGAAAGTATACGTATGTAAATGTATTAATTGTTTTAAATGGAAGTGGGCTTGGGTTTCACACAAAGCTTTTCATTATCAGAAGCTATCAATAGGTTTTATAGTTTACCCTTTTCAGTTTATTGTCCCTATCTGCTTCATCCAGTCTGGGTTCCCACGATATTTCTTCTCAGATCCACACAGTATAATATGGCCAGAATTATGTGGACACCTGATCATCACACCCATATGTGGTTCTTCTCCAAACTGTTGCCACAAAGTTGGAAGCAAACAATTGTATAGAATGTCTTTGTATCCTGTAGCATTACAATTTTCCTTCACTGGAACTAAGAGGCCCAAACCTGTTCCAGCATGACAATGCCTCTGTGCACAAAGCGAGCTCTATGAAGACATGGTTTGAGAAGGTTGAAGTGGAAGAACTCGAGTGTCCTGCACAGAGCCCTGACCTCAACCCCACTGAACACCTTTGGGATGAACTGGAACACCGGCTGCACCCCAGGATCCTCACCCAACATCAATGTCTGATCTCACTAATGCTGAATGAACACAAATCCCCACAGCCACGATCCTAGTGGAGAGCCTTCCTAGAAGAGTGGAGCTTATTATAACAGCAAAGGGAGACTAAATCTGGAATGGGCTGTTCAGCAGGCACATGTGAGTATTATGGTCAGGCATCCACATATTTTGGCCGTATATTATATGTATTTGGATGAAAATCTTCTTGACTCAAACACAGAGACACCAACTTTCTACTCTACAAGGTTATCCTTGGTGCACCTTTGGCTACATGCTTTTATCACTCCAAAAGCTGAAAATGTTTTTTCTTCATGATTCAAAGTATGCTTTGGTCATCCACTATTTTTGAATTTATAGATATGAAGAGGTGAACTTCGATTAGGCTGAGCCAGACACGTACGTGGTGCCGCTAGACAAGCTAAACTCACTGACTTAAATTGAATTTAGAATGCCTCCGAACAATTTTTTTTGCAAAATGGTAATAAATCTTGTAGGATCTGGCTGTAAGAATTGCCAACAGCTAATACAAGAGAACAAGGATTTACTCTTCACAGATAAAAGCTCTGAAGCTCTGAAGGTTAGATGAGTTTACAGTTTAGATTACAGTTGTACATGTATTTTTGCATAATGATACAAGACCTTTGGTTTTATGCAAAGAGTAGCAAGTGTTATCCTGGTTTATGACCACTTCTGAACAACCGTACATTTAGGCAACAACTCATATCACTGCTTTAGAGCCCATTTTCAGAATAAGGCTCAATCAAAAATATTGACTGCACATGTATGTTTACATTTATATGATCTGTGATATGCAGAAATCTGTGTAGATACAGATATCTATAACTGCAAATTTAGTGAAATGTGCTCGAGTTATAGCTAATTAGATCCTTCCATACTATCTTTCCAATATGACAGATTTATCGCATTAGCTAGAAACAACAGCTAATGTGGCATCTTCTGTTTTCTTATATATATATATATATATATATATATATATATATATATATATATATATATATATGCTAAATTATTTGTTATAGTTGTAAAATTATCATTTCCACCTAGTTATTGCAAGTGATACCTACTTGATAAGGTTACCTAAGTGACCCATACCAGCTTAGAGTAAAGTCCAAAACTGGTCATGAAATAAAGCTAAGAGCAAAAAAAAAAAACCTTTCGAAGGAGCCAGCAGCAAATCAAACAATAGGGAGCAGTCTGGCAAACATCTACATTATTAGTGTACTTTCCATTTATTTTACAGCCTGCAAGCATATGAAGCCTTACCCATGTACTCAAACACCAAGTAAATATCTTTATCGTTCTGGGCTCGGATGACGTTGAGCAACTTGATGATGTTGGGATGATCCCCAAACTCCTGCAGGACAGAAAAAAAAGAAAGAAGGACCTTATTAGACATGATAGCACTCGCGATAGGGGCAACAGTGGCACAGGTAATGCAAGATGGCCTAATTATTAAGTGCTTTGTAACATTATTCTACAAAAAAAGTGTGATCATGTCTGTGATAGCAGTCAAAGATGACAGTTGTGAACACACAAACATGCATAATGTCCAGGAGAAAAACAACCATTTGCTGTTGGTAATATATTATACAAACATATTATAACTATTAAGGATGAAGGAGCAAACCCTGTGATTGCTCTTACCTGAAGAAACATGATTTCTCTGAATGTTCTCTACATAAACGACATAGGAAAATCAGGTTAAAAATCTGGGGCATAAAAATATAGCAATATACAGTATGTCTCTCATAACTAGTAATACATTTATTAGTAATATATAAAGAATAAAACACGATGGCGCATGCTGGTATAGGAAATTAATCAATAACAGTGTGGTGCGATGCTTCTGTGTTGATTATTGTCCACTAACAGCACATCCAGAAGTGTTTTATTCCTCTTACTCCACAGAAAATTACCAACACTGACGTACATTTTATCCATATATAGTTACATTTCATTTTGTGGAACGTCCGGTGGAGACTCCTTCCAAAAATGCAAAATAAACACCTTCTCACAGAAAACTTCATCATATCAACAATTACATACATTTTTAATCAATTTAGATCACATATCCATCACATAGGTCCTTGTGTAAGTTGTTACTCTAGAAAAAAATAGCGCATTAACTGGAATTACTGTCTGAGATGCTGTTATAGAAAATTAATCAACACCTTATGATCACTCAGAATTGAGAATTAAGTAGTCCTGCGGTATAAGACATAATAGTGTGTATTATTAAAATGATTTCTATAGATAATAATATAAAATATAAAATATAATATACCTGAGCATCAGTTCTATTTCTAAAGGCATCAAATATTTTTTTCACAGCCACTGTCTCTCCGGTCTTCCTGTCCACTGCTTTCCATACGATTCCATATGCCTGTTGTAGGAGATGGAAATAATAACGACGTCAAAACAACGTAGTTAAATAATCAACATGAGGAGCCCTGGTGCCATGCAATGCAAGCTAACGACATGTTTAAAAAAAAAAATACTCCAATTACTGAGATGGAAAGAGAGGAGTCATTACTGAGAAGTCAAGAGACAAGCTGAAGTAAACAAGCCTCGGCTAAGTAATAATGACCACAAGCAAAGGTCACTAATATTTCTCATTTTTAGATTTCTAATATTTCTGACGTCTTTTAAACTGTGTAGAAAGTAAACAGTGTCCTAATGATGGGACCAGTCAGAGCACAGAATGGAGAGGATTCAAGTGAGAATTGAGAAGCTAGGATTTGAATTCATCTCACAGATGCTTAAAGCAACAATCTTGGTTTTTTTTTTTATCTTAATTTCTATCCACTGCATTTGCAGTGTAGACGACTAGCGCAGACAATAATGAGCTGAGAAAAGAACAAAATCCATTTACTTAAAACTCACTTATAATGAAAGTCAGTCAAATTCAAAAATACAAAGTAGACACGATGGCCTTAAGATGAGACAGGCATTTTACCAAAACTGTTCTTATATAGTGTTATCCAACATTATATACAGCGATAGAGTAAAATGTAATTACACATTGCCTAAGGATTTGTGATATTTACTTTGAGCTTCAGTGACTCAACTCAGTCACTCGAAAAGAAAGCTCTCTGAAACAATAAATATGTAAATCCTCTTTGGAAAAGAAAACATGAAAATATTCTACAAAAAAATGTGTGCTTCATATTACACCTGCCCTTAGAATTAAAAATTATACCTAGGTTATAAAACAGGATCTCAGTTCTTTTGTCTGTGTATCAACCCAGGCTGAAATTCACCAGCAATCTCATGCTACAGAAGCAGTAAATAGGGATTAGGTTGAAAAATGCTGGATTGCTGGATTTAATGCAGTTTAATCTCCAAGGTCTAGTTACATTAATTTATTTGCAATTCACAGGCCTGCAGCTGGGTGTCTGTTGGAAACCATGTGATAACCTGAATCAAATCCTAATCTAAAGAAGCAAATAATTTAATAATCACAATAATAATCACAACAACAACAACAATAATAATAATAATAATAATAATAATAATATTCATCATCATCATCATCATAATCATAATAAAACTGAACCATGTGATAACCTGAATCAAATCCTAATCTAAAGAAGTCATTCAATAATAATAATAATAATAATAATAATAATAATAATAATAATAATTGTCATCATCATCATCATCATCCTAAAAAATTTAATGCAATTTTTTGTCAGATATAACAATTGTTTTGTGAATTCCCAAGTTTGCATCTTAGTAACATGGAGGTTTAACAACAACAACAACAACAACTTTCCATATAAGGCATGTCACTGCATTACGCTTTCGTCTTTCTACTCGTTATAAAAGAGTAAGTCTAACGTATAACAAACACGTCAGCTATAACTGTACTTCTACAAACACTTCCCTAATATCACACACACAGCGCAGCACAACAGGAGGAAATCTTTTTATGTTAATCCTTTTATGTGTGTATGTGTTTTATAATAAAAGTGGTGTCTCCTTACACACTGTGGTAATTGTGAGATAGATGACTGTACTATGTCTCTAGTTATACTACACTAAGGTTTAAAGCAGCGGTTGCTGTCCCCAGACCTGCTAGTCATTAAGCCCCTGGGTTAGGTGTGTTGAGGAAAAGGAGGATGTGACATGGCGCAGGCCAGGTGTTAACCCGTGTGTTACGGTCACTACTGAAGCTGTTCATGGGTTTGTACTGACTTTAGGCAGCTGAGGCAGAAAATAATACACTACAGTGTAAAGCCGAAAATTTGTGGACAGCTGAGGATCACAGCCTTGTGGGGCGTCTCCAAACTGGAGCCCCAGAGTATACAGGATACCCCAAAATACCACCCCAAATTACCACCCCACTCCTCGCAACACCCCAAATTACCACCCCACTCCTCGCAACACCCCAAATTACCACCCCACCCATAATGCCACCCCAAATTACTACCCCACCCCAAAATACCACCCCAAAATACCACCCCACCCCCTCACAACACCCCAAATTACCACCCCACCCCCTCACAACACCCCAAATTACCACCCCACCCCAAAATACCACCCCACCCCCTCACAACACCCCAAATTACCACCCCACCCACTCACAACACCCCAAATTACCACCCCACCCCCTCACAACACCCCAAATTACCACCCCACTCCTTGCAACACCCCAAATTACCACCCCACCCCAAAATACCACCCCACCCCTCACAACACCCCAAATTACCACCCCACCCCCTCACAACACCCCAAAATACCACCACAAATTACCACCCCACCCCCCACAACACCCCAAATTACCACCCCACCCCACATCCCACCCTCTCAAAACACCCCAAATTACCACCCATGTTCACAAAGCTCTGCCCACAGGCTCTATGGTGACCTGAAGTATCTATAAAATGACTGACAGAAGCCCCATCCAAACACAAACAAGCATTCCGGACCGGAAGTCAGTTTTCCAAACAGGTTTTCTCAGCCATTTAGTACACTAGAGCTAAGGTGACTGCTCACAACAGTATTTCTGATCATCTTCTAAATATCTTCCAGGTTATCTGTAGAAGTGAGAGATATAAAAAATCGACCATTACACCTTTAAAGGACGCTGCTCACCCCTTTCCCGAGTCTCCTCTTGATTTCATACTTCACTGTGATGTGCTCTTCCACTTCCGTCAGGTTCATGCTGTCACTTCTGTTAGGTTTAGGCTGTGAAAACAGTTGTGCTTAAAGCAGAAAAGAACTTCTGATGAAAGATTTATGTCTTGTCTCAGCTGGATAAACAGTCTCCAGAGCGTTAGCTGTTAGCAGCTTTAGCTAACTAACTAGCGCAGGTTGTAACGACTCTACAAAGTTATTCCTCAGTTTCTATAGCTTTACACTTCTATCGACATTCCAGGTATCGACATTCCTTTATTTAAGCCTTCATACTGACATTGTGCAGTTGGTTGAAGTTGAAATAAAGTGAAATCTCCTGCAGTTTGACTTTCCTTCATCCGGAGCTCGCTTCGTTTCTGTAGCCGTTGCCATGGAGACGCGTGCAGCTGGAAAGCCACTGTTTCTTAAAGGAGCCGCAACACTATATGGTTTGTGGTCATCTGACCATCACACCCACATGTGGACCTTCTCCAGTGAAAAAATGAAAACACACAATTGTATAGAATGTCTTTGTATGCTGTAGCATTACAGTTTCCCTTCACTGGAACTAAGAGGCCCAAACCGGGACAGGGACATGACAATGTCCCTGTGCACAAAGCGAGCTCCATGAAGACATGGTGTGTGAAGGTTGAATAAAGGTCAGTGGTTGAATCAATCAGTCATCAGAGAGATAGGATATGGTGATCTACTAACACATTTACTGTAAATATCGTATGATTCAAACAGTTCAGCAGATCTCAAAGTGTGTTCAACATCTCATAACCTGCCATCACCAAGAACATTGTGTGTTAATGTCTTCTGTTACTCCAATGAGTCAGAGCAGATTGTTATTTTCATTGTTCAAAATCTTATGCTTTGTGTACCAATGTTCAATGTATATGGCCAAAAGTTTGTGGACACCCGACCATCACACTCACATGTGGTTCTTCTCCAAACTGTTGCCAAAAAGTTGGAAGCACACAATTGTATAGAATGTCTTTGTATGCTGTAGCATTACAATTTTCCTTCACTGCAACTAAGAGGCCCAAACCTGTTTCAGCATGACAATGATCCTGTGCACAAAGCGAGCTCCATGAAGACATGGTTTGAGAAGGTTGGAGTGGAAGAACTCGAGTGTCCTGCACAGATCCCTGACCTCAACCCCACTGAACACCTTTGGGATGAACTGGAACACCGACTGCACCCCAGACCTCCTCATCTACTGTAACATCAGCGCCTGATCTCACTAATGCTCTTGTGGCTGAATGAACACAAATCCCCACAGCCACGCTCCAAAATCTAGTGGAGAGCCTTCCCAGAAGAGTGGAGGTTATTATAACAGCAAAGGGGGAATAAATCTGGAATGGGATCTTCAACAAGTACATAAGGGTGTGATGGGCAGGTGTCCACAAACATTTGGCCATATAGTGTATTTATAGTATCACCACCCAACATGGAATAACGTTTAATGTAATTTTATTTTTAAAAGACGTCCATGCTTTATTTCAAAACCTTTTTTTCCAACAGTGGTACTTTAATAAATATGATTTCGCATACAGTACAGTGAAACCAATTTCTCCAAAAAGAACAGCAATGAACATGTATATATCATGATCCCATCGTTTACAGAAATTCAAAGTGTAATTATCAAATATTAGCAAAAAAATTATAATAAATTGTTACCACAAAAACAAATCACATAATACATTAGAGTTAAAACAATATTTTCTTCACCTAGTATTTTAAACCCTCGTTTCTTTTTTCTGCAAAAGAGCTAAATGCTGAGGTACTACAAACACATGAACATGTTTCAGAAAGTCTGAGAAAAAGAGTACTTAACTGTACCATTCTCTGTTCCTGGGGTGGTTCCCCTTTAGAGTACATCTTTTGTTCCTGCAGTATTTATGGTAAAGTGAATGTAGTGGACCTTTAAGAATTACGTAAATAATATAGTTGCACCTTAAGGATGACAGTTTTACCTTTAATTGTGTTTTTTAAAGTAATAAAGGTACACTTCATGCACCTGTGCAGGTAAAAGATACACACTAAAGATACAAAAGATACAGTGTACAGTTTAGTACCCTTTTTTCTGAGTGTATACACTGAATTGCCTTCTGGTACTATCACTCTAGTACCTAATAAACTGACAGACACAGCAATTTAATGACATTATGAGCTTCTGAAAGACATTATAATTAATGCAAACCAAAATGATTATTGTTTTACTGCAAAATGCAAAAATATGATCATTGCAAAAGGAAAACTGGACAGAAGGTAAGTAAATTTAAACACGTTTAAAATCTAATTCTAACTCCAGATTTTTAGTGATTGATAAAAATTTCCCATGTGTTTTTATTGCATGACCTAATTAACCACTGTTGCATTCTCGAAAACATATGAATATACAGGACTTCTGTCAAGAGGGTGCAGGAAGCTAGAAGATATGAAACAGGGCTATAAAGAAATAGTTGTTTGTTAAATTCTACTATATAAGTTAGACGTATGAAACGAAGAGGTGAACAGTAATATCAATACAGAGATATTCCACACCACATCGAAGCTCGATCTCAGGGAGTCACTATAATCCCAAATACCAGAGTTCTGTATCATAGGAAAGAGCAAAGGGAACTCAGGTTGGTTACAAAGCGAGTTTTATGCAAGTGGAAGAGTGCTGTTTAGGACGAGTGTAAGAACCGATTGAAGGCATTGTAGGCAGACTCCAGGTCAAAAAGCATCTGGCGAACTTGTGAGTCATCCAGCTCATCAGAGGCAGACATGCTGCTCAGCGTAGTCAGCCTGAAGAGGAAAAAAAAAAAGGTAAGAGGAAGAACTCATATGGCAGATCTTTATTATTTTTATTCTCATCTGCAAAATCCAAAACATTTAGAGACAATTCTGCATTGAAATTTCAGAATGAAGGACCTAGCAGAACTTCCAGTTGTTAAAGATGGCTGCCATGATAACATAACATCATACAGTGTTCAGCTTCACGGCGAAGTTCTGTTTATCTTTGTAAGTTAAAATAAGGCATATTATTTCCTTCATGATCGGCAGGTCTGTATGACATTATTGCAGAACTGGAAATTGTTTGAGGCAGATGTTTAAAGAAAAGATTTAGAGTGAGGTAGACCTAAGCTCATAGCTCTTGTGCTAAAGTAAAAGATATGTCTTGTTTGGTCAAATACAATTGTGGTAAATGGAAAATTGTGTAAATGTGATTTTTTTCCCCCTAAAGAATTCCTAAAAACCTGACTGAGCTACCAAATTGCCAAATTAAAGGGGAAAAAAACATTAAAGGTGTCTTAGTTCCTATAAACATTAGCAGTAAGGGAAATTTATGTTTACCAAAGATTGACTTTGTCTTTAGCCTCTGAATCTGGTGGCATGTTGCTCATTCTGTTCATCGTCTCCATCAGCTCCCGAAGGTCTGGCTGGATCTGAAATACACATCAATACGCAAAGATGTTCCTGAATGCCTAAATGCCACAGAGACTGACTGTGTTTTTAAGTTCTCTCGTATAAACCTAAATCCACAAACAGCTGAAGTGGGAATACCTCATCCATGGCTCGAATCTCCAGCCTCAGTTTGTCCATGACGGTGATGAAGAGCTAGAAAAAAAAAAACATGGTTGAATAAGACAGAGCCTTAGCACTTACCACACAATCATTATAAATAAAGTAAAGACATATGACAGTAGCTACGTTTACGTTAAGTCTAATATATTAATATAACAAAGTAACGCGATTGGAGAAAATCTGAATCTTCTGTTCAAGCAGGATGGGCAGATCTTCGAAAAAAATTCATTAAATTGAAGAACAATCGACATGTAAATTGTTTTATCTGAGAATTATCACAAAGGAGTCAGCGCCATTCTGCATCACAGTGCATGCTGGGATGGAATGGGTATCTGGATAATATTTCGAAGCAGAATGCACAGAATTTAAAGGTGGGCATCGAGACATTGGATCCTGCAGTGTAATAAATTGTGCCTTGGCACTAAACAGTGTACAGAAGAAAATCAGTTTAATGGAACTGCTGAACAGCACTAGGTCTATGGCATTTATCCAAGTAGAGGTATTGAAAGCAATACTTAAAATTCAAAGCTCTAATAAGATTGGGGAAAAAAAAAAAAAGAAAAAAAAAGAAAAAAAAAAAAAAAAAAAAAGATACCTACAGATACAATGTCCGCAATGCAGCGATTCAAATTGCCCTTGTCATCCTTTATGGTAATTGGGCGGTCTTCTTTTATTCTCTCCATTGCTAGTGGACAGTCGAGCTGTAACAGGAAGGGAAGATATTAGTCAGGGGAGTACATTAGTTCACAAAGATTGTGACAGTAAATTTACCCATAAATCTTTTATATCAGTGTGGATCTTTAAGAAATATTAAAATCAATGCTTTAGAATAAAAAAAAGAATCGCTATTGAAAAATCCTTTCTTATCATGACAGACATGCAGAAATGAGAACATAGTAGTAATGAAGTAAGAACAAACAAACAATAATCATCTGACAAAAACAGCATTCGTGAAAGTGCAAGTTATTACCCTGTATTTCCTACAAAAGTCATCGATTGAGCCAACATCTGATGCCTGGACCTGTTTGAAAGCAGCCTTGTACTGTACAAGCAATCTGGAGCAGGCGCCTGTGTATCTGAAAGAGTGTGACCTTTGTTTAATAAAGTCTGCATATTGTAATGTCATTTACGTTAAAAAAAAAAATATTAAAGCAACACATAACCTACTCATTGGGAGTCACGCAGTCCTTAATGTACGCTTTCTCTAAGGCTTGGAGAGTCTTCACCACAGCAAACAGCTCAGCCATGTTGTCATACCTTTCAACAGAGTCCACAACATTCAACACAGGTCAAATTACACACACTGCACGCAATCAGTTCAGCTTTCATTTTACAACTTGTTATAAAATTTTTTAATAAGTAGAAGAGCACTACTTAGCACTGTTACTTACTTTTCCCGTTCCCTGGCATTTTTATACAGCTTCACTTCCTACAAAATAGCAGATAAATCACGTTACTGGTTATATAATGTAATTTATTTTAATGGTTCATTTCATAGAATGACTCTTACCTCATATAATTCCGGCTTATTGGCTGGAGCTGGTTGGAATAAAATAAGAAAATCAAATGAAAACAAAGATAAACATAACAAAATGAATGACAAGCGGCTCTTTTTGTCTATGTTCTGCAGAGAATACGAATCTTCTCTGTTATTTATCTGCCTGTCTGTCTCTAGGTCTCATTTTATTTGTGTGTTTGTAAAACTGTGATAATGTGTGATGGAATAGACTACTGTTTCTCTTCTCTGTTCTCCTATTTTTCTTTTTTCCCTCATGTATTCTCTTTAATGACTTGGGACACGGAAAAAAACAACAACGATGCCATCCATGAAAGCCAGGCATTTTGAAATGTCTTTGAAAATGTCTTGTGGTTTAAATACAGTGATGATTGATGATCTTAGATGGTGCGAAATATCTTTTGACGTACCTCCTCCCATCCCTCCTGAAGCAGGTATTCCATGAAACATGATGACAATCTCAAGTTTGTCTGCACCTTTAGACAATTAATACGGAAACATTATTAACAGTTGCTTTAAAGAAAACTGCAGTGTATTTGTACTTCCTGTACTCATGATCTCCAAACACACATCACATCTATCCGAGCTGATGGTTTGTTTTTACCAAGGACGTAGTCCAAGGTAATTATATAAGACAGATATACTGTTAGATTTGACATTTTACTATATTTTTTGTCAATAAGCGACTAAAGCACTGTATCTGGATTGCGGAAATACACTGCTATAAGGAGTGACACAACCCGGTTGCTTCTTACACGATAAAAACAAGACACTGACATTTAGATATGTTGGTATATATTTATATATTTCAAAATCTTTTCTTAAAACCCCAGGTGGTATATGATGTAGGTGATGAAAGCAGTGTATCCGAGGACTGTGTTCAACTATAACAGCTAGCATAATATAGCATAGCATAGCATAACAATTAGCCAACAAGTTTAGCTTCTCGGTATTTCACTTATCTGGACCTCAGACTTATTAAAAAATAAATTCAGCTACTTACTTAATATAACACTCTTAAATAATGTATTCCAAAGTCAGACTATTGACGAAAAAAACAAACAAAACAAAGCAAAACTAAATATAACTCACTTCAAGCTGTGTTTACGTCAAAAGCCTCAGTGTTCGTCGCTGAATCACTACGTCACATCCTGTCGCGTGATGGGAGGGAGGAAGTGTTTCTGGTTGCCAAGTATTATTTTTTTTTTAATTCTAAATCAACTCTTATTAAATCAAATACAATTGAAAACATTTTTATATTTTTTTTGAATTTATGGAATTTATGGAATCTAAATGGAAAGATGAAGATACACTACATGGCCAAAAGTTTAATAGACACCTGACCATCACACCCATATGTGCTTGTTGAACATCACAGATTTTCAAATTTCAGATTTGCTGTTATAAGAAGCTCCACTCTTCTGGGAAGGCTTTCCACCAGATTTTGGAGCGTGGCCGTGGGGATTTGTGTTCATTCAGCTACAAGAGCATTAGTGAGATCAGTCTCTGATTTTGAGTGAGAAGGGCTGGCGCACTGTTGGCGTTCCAGTTCATCCCAAAGGTGTTCAGTGGGGTTGAGGTCATGGATCTGTGCAGGACACTCAAGTTCTTCAACTCCAACCTTCTCAAACCATGTCTTCATGGAGCTCGCTTTGTGCACAGGGACGTTGTCATGCTGGAACAGCCGTGGGCCTCATAGTTCCAGTGAAGGGAAAAGGGAAAAGAGATCATATACGACTGTGTGCTTCCAACTTTTTGGCAACAATTTGGAGAAGAACCACATACACTACAAGACTTAATGACTCACTGAAGTTAACAGGGAAACACCCAACAGAAAACTGTAACCACTGACCAAAATAACTGATTTTTTTTTTTTTTTATATGCGACAAATAGGAATTATTGGAAAGGACCAAATAGGTCATATAGCAGTGCAGACAAAAGAGACAGCAGAAGGAAGAACTATAACAGTGATTTTATACTAGAACACAGGTTTATTCAGGGCCGTCGTTCGGGTGGTGCAACTGGTGCGACCGCACCGGGCCCCGCCCTGTAGGGGCCACGGCCAGGGGAAATATTTAAAATAATAATAAAAATATTAAATTAAAAACATGAAACATGCTGATTGATTTTAATGTTTTGGTTGATTTTATGAAGTAAGACTTAATTCTAAAACATTATCTGAGCTATAGATTTTTTTTTAAGTATGTGCTATATAAGTGTGTGACGCTACTTTGCGCATTGAAATTCTGTTTATGTGTATTTGATCAATGATTCACTGTAGTAGTATTACTAATAGTAGTAGCGCTAAGTAGGGCCCTGCATCCTCTAACTCACACTGGGCCCTGCGCCATGCTTGGGAAGGCCCTGGGTTCATGTAATAGGATTTGAACTCAATCAGAAACAGAAGGTGGACAAAATACTGAGAAATGATACTTAAGTGAAAGTATGTACTCCAGTGAAAGCAAAAAGGTTGCTACTTTCAAACATACTCAAGCATTAAAAAGTAAATGTTTTAACCGATAAAATTAAGTGAGTCATGTTTTAATGTAAAAAGTAACTTTTATTACGTAACTAAAACTATCTAAAATTATTAAATTTTGCCTGGAAACATAATAAAATATCTGTAAGTTTGTAATATTTATTATTAGCAAGAATTTGACTAGCTGCTTAGCCAGTTATGTTAGCTGCTGGAATCGATGCTAGTTTAACCCCTCATGTAAGGAGGGAAAAAAAACATTTTTTTTTCTTGGAAATGTAATTAAATTTTTAGTACAAGTATTCAATTTCAATATTGTCCATCCTTGCTGCATAGCCTATTAACAGTTATAGCCAAACAAGCTGAAGAGGGCGCTACAACAAAATGGATGCCAAGTAAAAGTGTAACATTGGAAAACTTGGCAACCCGAAAACCTTCGTACAAATGCTAGGCGGGAAAACTATAATAAACCAGCTGTGTGTAGAAACACAAAGCGGCTATTTCTTTGATAAGACCTACTATTATTGCTGTTTTTAGACTAATTAAGCTCGTTTATTTGCGCAGAAAGTGGGTAACACTGCTAAACTGGTGTGAGGTGAAGAATAAACATGAAGAGCAGGAAGAGTAAGGCATGTAAAGCTCTTCCTTTAGCATCAGAGGAGGAGTGTGGAGTTTGGCTGGACACTGCTGAATTAAGAGTGAAGAAACAGACAGTAAGTTTCATCTCACACCTTAACACTGATTTTACAAATCAGTAACATCAGTCACACTGTTACTGTCTCATAAGAATGGAGTAGACTTCCTTGTTGTTGTGCTGCTACTATCATCAAGGCTGCTTGGTTTGTACCTGTGGTATGTATCTGTTACCAGGAAGCTGCTTGTTTTTTACCTTTATTTAGCTTTTAGTTTCTAGTAAAGCTTTAAATATTTTTATATATATATTTTTTTAGATCCAATTATGTATCTTGCATGTTTAATATTGCAATATTCACATTTCCAGGTGAAAAATACATACAAAAGATGATGTTTTGATGGAAAAGTGCAGTTTGGTACCTTTTTTTGTCTAAGAATGTGTATCTTATTAACCTTGTGTAATATTATGTAGTGACAGCAAGTCATACTTTTATTTTTATTTTAAGCAATTGAGAACTCAGCTATTAAAGTTATTACTAGTATACAGTTATTCTTTATACACATTAGAGTGACAATGGCAATTTTTTATTTTTTTTTTAAGAGCAGCGTACTTAACTTGTTTTAGTAAAGTTTATCATCTAAAACAGTGGTTCTCAACTTTTTTCCCCCGGACCCCTAGCATATTGTGCCCGATCATCGCAGAGCCATCCACCGCCCCAAACAATATTTATATAATTAATATAGCCTATAATTAGAATGTATATCATGTACAGTGTATACACCTAACAGTCATGACATTAAACCACTGACAGGTGAAGTGATTAACATTGATTATCTCTTTACAGTGGCACTTGTAAAGAGGTGGCATATATTAGGCAGCAAGTGAACAGTCTGTTCTCGAAGTTGATGTGTTGGAAGCAGGAAAAATGGGCAAGGATCTGAGCGACACAGTTTGACAAGGGCTAGACAACTGGGTCAGAGCATCTCCAAAACAGCAGGTCTTGTGTGGTGTTCCCGGTATGCACTGGTTAGTACCTGCCAAACGTGGTCCAAGGAAGGACAACCGGTGAACCGGGGACAGGGTCATGGGCGCAGAAGGCTCAGTGATGCTCGTGGGGTGCAAAGGCTAGCCCATCTGGTCTGATCCCACAAAAGAGCTTTTGTAGCCTGAATTGCTGAAAAAGTTAATGCTGACTATGATAGAAAAGCTTGCTGTGTATGGGGCTACGTAGCCGCAGACTGGTCAGAGTGCCCATGCTGACCCCTGTCCACTACCAAAAGCTCCTCCAAATTCCCCAGATCTCAATCCGATCGAGCATCTGTGGGATGTACTGGACAAAAGGTCCGATCCATAGAGGCCCCACCTCACAACTTACAAGACTTAAAGGATCTGCTGCTAACGTCTTGGTGCCAGATACCACAGCACACCTTCAGAGGTCTTGTGGAGTCCATGCCTCAACAATATTACGCAGGTGGTTTTAATGTTATGGCTGTTGGTTTTCATAAACCAGCAAGTGTCAAATTTAATACATTTTAAGTTTAATATTAGATTAGATATACTGGCTGCTATTGATATTGATTTAACATTAACATTTGACATTACACATCGACTTACACATTTCATTTTACCCAGTAATGTTATACTTTTAAACAAGGTTAATTAAAAAAAAAAATAGTCTGCTGCTTTTCTGAAATTTAATGGGCCTAAAAATGTATTTAAAATATATTTTGAAATATTTAGCCAAAATACAACTTAAATAATAATGTTAAATATTTTTTAGAAACAATCCCATGCATCCCCTGTAACTATACCATGGACCACAAGGTGTCCTCAGAAACCCTGGTGTAAAAGATGTACTTTTAATCTGATCCCTGTTCAAGTTAAGTACATCAGGGGTTCTCAAACCTTTTGCATCCCGGGATCCTTTAAAATGTAAAAAATAAATTCAGCAGACCCATTCAGGATGGACACTATCTGTTAGGTCAGTATTTATGACATTATTTTGAGTTACTGAGGTTTGGATTAAACCCCGTCGACTCGAGTCAAACAGGCTAATAACTACACGCACTCCAGAAAAATGGAGTAACTTTGATAATGGTGGGTTGTGCAGGACTGAAGATACTCTAGGACCAGGGCTGGGAACCAAAAAAAATATCACGGACCTCCTGGCTGTGCTTCCTGAATCACCGGGGTGTAAATATAGTGAAGCTGAACAATTTAATCTTTGTGCAATATTTTTTGTCTGTTTCTCGAAGTTTGCCAGTAAGTCTGGAGCTGAATAAAATGTAGCACCTTCTGTGTGAAAATGTAAGCAATCTTTTGAAAAGGGTTTCTTTCTAACAGAAACTGGCACGACCGATATCCAAACTGTTGAATCCACTGGCTCGGTCCGGAGGCTACAGCATGGCAGTGGCCCTGAATTTTACCCAAACTAAAATGGAAATGCCTGCAACAAAACAGAGCACAATCTCCTCATTCTTTCTACCACTGACTAAAAAGGAAATAGGTAAGACAAACAGATATGTATTTTTATATATATATATATTTTTTTTTTCACCTCTAACCTGTTTATCTGAATGCTTATTGACTACAAAATTATTTCTTGCCCTTAGATGCAGATGACTGCAGCTCTCCGTGGCCTTCAGGAATGTCTTCTACTCCCCTTCCTGAAGCACATGCGGGGACTAAACGAAAACGTGAGATGATATTTGAATTGCCTTCAGAACTAGACGACGTAAGCGGACATTCCTCTCTAATAGAGCCACAGGAATATGATGCAGATATTGAGAGAGTGTCAGGCGAAGTCTGTAATGATGATGATAAAGAGAAGCAGTTTTTACATTTGATTTGGGGATATCAGTCAGAGGAGTGTGAGCCACCAGGAAAGAGGAAACCTCATGAGAATATTAAAATTGAAAACGTAACCGATACACAAAAAGACAGCAGCAAAGCCGTAACGCGTGGCTGTACGACTGCTGACGGGCCTGAAGAAATCCCTGAAAGTCTGCTTCACAGGGATCAGACACAGCAATATTCTCATGACAACTTTCAGATGCACAGGAGCATTTGTGGAAAGAACAATGATGGTTCTTCAGCTTCTCTGTCTACAGAAGATATGTATACTCAGGAACCGTTAAAAGACCAAAGTGTAACAGAGAAGAGTGCTTCATGTTTAACTCCAAAGTCAGCCCCAAAGATCCAAAATACGATGACACGTCCAGTAAAGTCTTATAAAGAGCCAGAGCTATTTGAGAGGAGGAATCAGTGGTCACCTGTGAAGAGAGAGGATAAAGAAAACAGCAGACCCACATCACTGAGACATAGTACTGCACTTTCACCTTTTAAGCAGCCCATGTGTTCCAGCCCTGCAAAACGTTCTTCAGATTTTAACAGGAAATTTTGTCAGACCCCTAAGACGTCAATCAGGGAGGCTCAGGAGAATGATGAAGACTCATTCAGCATGTTGTTCACTCAGGATTCTGAAGGCTTTCGGGTGATCGCCCATCGCAGTAAACAGTCTAGATGCCCACTGAAGGATCAAACTAATTCCCTTGAGGGCAGAGAGTATTTGAGCATCCCGTCTGTAACACCTCTGGAAACGGAGAACTCAGATCCAGAGGCAGAGATGCTTTTCACGCAGGACTCTCAGGGAAATATCGTCATTAAACATTAAACACCAAATGTGGTGTAGGATAAAGCTTTACTTTTCAGCCATTTTGAAAAATGTTTAAAGAATTTTTATTAAACAAGTTGTGCACTCTATGTATATTGGTATACTGTATATGTGGTGATATGTGGTGGTGATTGGGCCCCTGAACAACAGTCCTGTATAATACCATTGTAAATTTAACTTTTCTTTACAGCAAATGTTTGTCACAGGTATCACTAGTGAACTAGTTGCATATTACAAACATCCATTAAAAATGAATACTGTAGCAAAGTGCCATGTTTAACATTTGGAAATGTCATGAGATTCAAGATACTTGAAAAACTTATTATTCAGTATGAGGAGGAAAATTGAAGAAGCATATCTGATCTTTTTATTTTTTGGTCCAATTATATTATTTCTGTATTGTAATTTTCTGCATTAATGTATGTTGGTTTATTGTTTATTCTCTGCTATTGATGCGCAACTAATCTTATTTGACCACCAGATGGCACAAATGGTTTCTAAAAAAAATGTGGATAAATTGAATTTCATCCAACTGGAGCGCTTAGTAAGTAAAAGGGAATGTGAATGTGCTGTTTGTTTTATTTCTGCTTAATCACTTAGAAATGACTGAGAACATCCTTAGATCTCAGTAAAAAGTGATGATTAAAGTGAGGATGATTTCATTTAATCCTCCAACATGACATGAGATCATTTGTGCAATTACAAGTCAGATGTTAGAAGATGAATATATTCTGTGTTCTATCCTTAGATAAACTCTATTTTTTTATTTTTTATTTTTTCTGTTTTTAAGCACTTACTGTCTCGTGACATTTGTTGTACGCTGGACATCTGTGGGTTTGTCCGCCTTTTATCAAAATTCTTTAGTGGACACAAAAGAAGTGCAGAGAAAACATTCAGAGATCTGTTTTATTTGTAGGACTAGTGTGAAAATATACTTTCTTCTTTTCTCTCTGAAAACCAGTGTTGATCAGACTGTTGAATATAACACTGACTATGTTTCAGATTAGTTGTTACTTATAACTAGTAAACTTGTTTTTTTTTTTTCTGACAAATTTTCTCTTTTTAAAGCTGAGCAGCAAAAGTTCTACAAGTTCAGTACTTCACGCCTAAAAGAATGCTACATTCATACTGGTGACGTCAGTCTACAAAATGCTTTCCCATACATTTTTTAAACATATCTCTTGGGGGCATTTACGTATTATAATTTATGACAGTCTGCTGAATACACTGTATCAGCTTATTATGAGGAAAACATGGGGGTGACAATAATCCCTTTAAAAATAATGATCATCGAGGATTTCAGATACAATACAAGACAAAGATGGAATGGCCCTTACTAACAGAGAAAAACAATCATTTTTTAAAATGCTGTGGCTTTCGATTATGCACCACTTAAGATTTCTTCGAATAGCCATATTAGAAACACCGGACTTTCCAAAACTTTCTGTGGGAATCAAGAGGTAATATTATTAAAGTCACTCTGTGACCTTCAATATAAGTTGGAAGCCTGCCAGAGATCCTGTGTGTGGATTGTGTACATCACTTTGGATGAAAGCATTGTCGAAGAAATAAATGTAAACCCTAGAGAAATCTTAAATATTGTACTTCACACAGCAAAATAGAGTGGTTACAATATGCAGATGATATCATAAAGAAAAAAAAAATCTGCAGTGAGCTGAGCAACTGAGTTTTCTTATATTCTATATTTATATTATGTAGTGTTTCTTTATGACATGGTTGTTTCAGTGTATGACTATGATGGCACAGGTTGACTGTACATTACACAGTATACCATTGTATGAAACACTGTGCTGGCTGATGCCTAAAAATAAACACAATACATGGTAGATTATACATAACAAAATTGCTAAATTAAAAAAAAAGATATATAAAAAAAGTCATCCTTGAGGCACACATTTGTTTGCACACCAAGTGCCAGTTTCTCACATTCACCAAGTAGTCTCGAAGTGTATATTCAGTCTGCTTCTTTTTTTTTTTTTTTAGATCTAGTCCTAATCTCAGTCTAAAAATGCCTGAAGTCTTGCTAAATCATGATTTAAAATCTCAAACTTCTTATTAAAACAGAAAACGGGTTTCAAAATACATGTAACAGAAAGACACAAATTGGACAGGACTGATGCATGAGATTCAAAAGTGCCTTAGAACAAATAGTTTTTCTTCATTATCACCAGGGATTGTATTTCTAGAATAATCTGAATAGATCTTGACTTTTAGTCTGGGAAGATATACTGAACTAGGGTAGATTTAATTAAATTTAGAATTACAGAATCTTGAAATTGGTAAAAGGAAAAGAAAGAAAAAGGTAAAACAATACAGCTATTGTTTATTATTGTGGTTAAATCTGAACCTTCATCATAAATTTGATTGAATTTCTAGTATGTGGACTAGATTAGTTCTATTCTTACACTAAATAGCCTTTTTAATGGAGAATTGTCACTAACAATAATTCAGGTATAAGATGAATCTGTCTAAAATGTTGTGTGCTGAGAGTGCAGTGAGAGCTACGGGTAATGGGGCTATCAGCAGAGATGTGGAAAGGAAAATGAATCTGTCAATCAGCCAGCAATCTCAGTCGGCTCTGTCACCAGCTTGGACCCGTCCCAAACGGTCTTAAACTGCTCCGGCACAGGAAACTCTCTCTGTTAATACAGAAAGTAGAACCGTTATTTCATTCAAAAGCTGCATAGCTGATTCATTCCAAACATGCCAATGAAGCGAAAAAGTGAAACTGAATATTAAGGAGTTCACTCACATAATCGTCATCTTCCTGAGGAACCAGAATGTTCATTTCTGAGCTCTTGGCACTGATAATCTCACAGTTGAGAGACTCCTTACTCAAGTAGATGTGGCATCCCTCTGTCTTATTGATGGAAATGGTGGGCACTTTTCCCAACACCTAAGTAAAAGACAATCACATTCTCTATTCAGATATTTATATCAACCCTTCCACATGACTGTATGTGTACAGTATAATCAGAAAGTATTCAGACATCTTCATTTTTTCCTCATTTTATTATGTTACGATCTTACGTAACCATTTTTACTCATCAATCTGTAAAACATAAACCATAATACAAGGCCTAATCAGATTTTCACAATTTTCTCCCACCCATCTCCCTTATCCCATGACAGTTACCAACCAGGGAGGGCAAAGACTATCACATCGTTCCTCTAAGGCATGTGAAACTAGCCAACCCCATCTTTTAATTTAATAAATTTATAAATATAAAAATTTAAAATGTATATCCTGAATTTATATATTTCTGTAAAGCTGCTTTGTGACAGTGTCCATTGTTAAAAGCTCTATACAAATAAAATTGAATTGAATTGAATCTTTTCGATGATGTAACGTCAGGGGGCAGCGTAATACACTCGGAGGAAAGTGCTATCCGCCCACTTCCGCATCACAGATGCCCATGAATGGCTAGTGTCACTGTGATTGATAGGGGAGAGACAGGATGCCATACCTCCCTCCCTGACAGCACAGCCAATTTTGTTCTCTTGGACTCCTAGATTTTTGCAATCTTTTCATAAATATGTTAAAAATATATACCTGAAATGTATAAAACTAAAATATACTTAGACCAGTATTCAAAACTTTTGCTGTGACACTCAAAAGTGAGCTCAGTTGCATTCAGTTTTAATTAATGCTTCTACAACTTGATTAAAGTTCACCTGTGGTAAATTCATTTATTTATTCATTGGACACTATTAATAAAGACACGCCTCTGTCTATATAAAGCCCGCAACTGTCAATGCATGTCAGCAAAGTAAAACCAAGAGGTCAAAGGAAATGTCTGTAACCCTTTGAAACGGTGTCAAGGCACATGGTGAAAGGAACTGAAAAATTTGTATGGCTTTGAAGGCCATGAAGAACCAATTGGCTTCCACTGGTCTCAAATCAAAGAAGCTCAAAAACAGTGAGACACCACTTAGTGCTGTCTATCCAACCAAACTGAGCAAACAAGGAGAAGCGCTTTAGTCAGGAAGGTGACCAAGAACCTGAAGGTCACTCTGATAGGACTATAGAGTTCTTCAGTAGAGATGGAAGAACCTGCGAGATCTCTGCAGCACTCAACCAATCAGGCCTGAGTAGCCAAATTGAAGCCACTCCACAGTATTTAAAAAAAAAAAAAAAAAAAAAAAAAAAAAAAAAGCACTCAAGGCCATGGGAAACAAGACTATGTGATCTGATTAGCTTCAATGGAAAGCATTACATGAGGACGAAAAGAGGTACCATTCATCACCTGGCTAATTCTATCCTTATGCGAAGGCATGATGGTGGCAGCACCCTGCTTTGGGAATGTTTGACTGAAGCATGTATGGATCCAGGGAAAGATGAATGAATCAAAGTACAGAGACATCCTGGAGGCAAACCTACTCAACCATGCTCAGGACCTCAGATTGGGCTGAGGTGTCACCTTTCAATATGACTAGAAACACACAGCCAAGACAACGCAAGTGTGACTTTACTCGAGTAGCCCAGCCAGAGCCCAGACTTGACCCCGAATGAACATCTCTGAAGAGAGCAGTGCTCCCTATCCAACCTGACAGAGCATGAATAGTTCTGAATGGGAGAAAACTATAATCGCATCAACAAAGGACTGGATATAGGGTTTGAATACATACAAAACTTGTGAAAATCTGTTTTTCATTCCTGTTTCATTATGGAGTATTTTTTACAGATCTATTTAAAACACAAAAGAGTTTTACAAAATGAGAAAAAAAATGAAGGAGTCTTATGTGAATACTTTCTGAATGCAGAGTAGTATATATTGGGCTGTAAAGACTGAAGTGTTAAGCATCATACTTAAAAACTGGTGCTTATTCTGACCTGGAGCTGGATGTCTCTGGAGTTGATGATTTCAAAAATGCCAACCACATTCTCAAACACAATGCCAAGCTTCCTGCAGTTGTCTACACACCAGAAATAAACACAAGTTCAAAGACTAACATCCATGTCCACATTCAGGGAAATGGGGTATTGAATGGGAGTAACTGGAAGGGAGTAATGTCAAAGAGCTTCACTCACCCACTATGATGGAGTTGACTTTGCCTTTAATCTGAAGTGTGGAGTTGTTGCAGCTAAAGATATAGACCACCTGTTTCAGCTCTGTTTCTTCTATTACCAGATCATGCACCTGTTCCTGGTACTCCTGAAGGCCCAGACACACACAAACACATCATCCAGTGTGTTGACAGTAGAAACTCCAGGTTAGTACATTATTGACAAAATTAAATATTTCTTTACAATCACTAATACCATCTACCATCTGTTTGCCCTCTTCCACAACCTCCGATTGACCAGTCCATCTTACGAATATTTCTGCCATTTACAAAAATCCAAAAGGCAAATCAGACTTACCACCCTCCACTTCTTCCCCTCCAGTTCCAAGACGGGAGATCTTTTCTTAGCTGGTGTCGGAGTAGAGCTGCTGGGAGCTCTGCCTTTTGAAGGAGAAGCCTGGCTTGTTCCACCCTGAGAGCGAAGAGCGGTGTTCTTATGGGTCTTCTGCTCATCACCCACATGCTTCAATCCTAAAAGACACCACAAGTCCATCAAAGAACATTTTATTATAATGCAGTTAAGTATTTTAGTTCAGTCTTCCAGTCTTTTTCTCCTTCAAAGATTTCAGAGTGTAAAATGGAAAAGAAGATTTATATGCTTAGTAATTTGCATCATTATATTTATATATAATTCTTGAATTCTCTGAATGCGTTGATTCTGCACAGATCTGAATAGTGCCTACTGCATTTTGGGATGTGCTGTTATGGGAAAATAATAAATTTTGGGTGGTAATGGTAATACATCCTATAACAGCACAGCCTGTAATGTTTTATTCCTTACTTAGAATACAAAATATTCTTGCGAGCTAATATCTATATCTATCTATCTATCTATCTATATATATATATGATATCTATCTATCTATATATATATATATATATATATATATATATATATATATATATATATATATAGATAGATAGATAAATAAATAAAATAACTGTGAGTCTCTGTGCCATCTTCGTTGGTTTAATGTGTAATGTCAGTGTTGTTCTGTTAGATTTAGTGTTTTATGCTAGTGTAGAAAGCAGTTAGGTGCCTATTTGTGTTGTATTTGTATTCTTTCAGCATGTTCTTTTGTGTTATTTTGTGCTCGCTGATTCTGTGCCTGTTTATATTTGCCCTTTTTTCCTGTATTAGTCAGTTTCGTGGCTAACTGCCAGCCCTGTTACTGTGCTGTAAGTGTGAGCTGCCAATAAAAGAGCAAGTGCTTTGTTTTTGTTTTGGTTTTTTCTTTCAGTGCTTCCCTGGTCCAGCTTCTTCTTTGCTGACATGACAGTAAAAGTGTCGGATAAATAAATTTATAGCCAAAATATTATTCACTGCTGACAAGCATCATAGGTTGTATTACAAATCCAGTCAAATGTTTTTGCTCTTGAAGTTTAACTCATTTACACATATTTCTTACTTAGATTTCTGAGCAGTATACCAAGCAAATTGTTTGAGGGATCACATAAGATGACTGGCAGTGTACACAGGTATACAACATGAGCACACAGTATTTGGAATCCATTACTGATAGAATTGCATGTAGACTCAAACTTAACACATTTAAAAGGTCTTCTCCTGCACACCTTTAGTAATGGCCTCTCCCTGGTTGAGCTGGGCGAACAGAGCTGAACGCTGAGCCGCACTGTTGTCAGGCTTTGGACCTTCGTCTGTGAATGCAGGTGGAGGAGGTGGTGGAGGTGGAGGGCAGGGAGTAGCAGGTTCAGCCATGAGTATGGATGAAGGAGCTACAGGACCCTGTAAAAACAGTGCAATTAGGTACCGAGAGCTACAGTGAATCTTCAGAACTGGGTATGCGCCGATTTTTCTTTATACTGTAACTGTAACTCGTATACCAATAAATAAGATGCCTAAAGGGTCAGTAAAGGTTTCTAAACATGTCTGGTTTGTGGCTGTACAAACAGTGAAACATGCTAAAAAGGAGTAGGCTTTGGAAATCACCCTGGAACAAAAGGCGAACCTGCTACATGTTGACCGTCCTGTAGGTGGTGTATAAGGCAGCACTTTGGATCGTACCTCTGACCTAAACGTGAAGCTCAGGCACAGGCTGCCATAAAAATTCATAATATTAAAGATTATTATGAATACAGAATATTTAAAGTTTTAGAAACTAGATTTTTTTTTATCATGAGAATTTGCATCATATGTAAATTTCCTTCTGGGATTAATAAAATGATCTATCTATCTATCTATCTATCTATCTATCTATCTATCTGTCTGTCTGTCTGTCTGTCTATATGGGTCACAATAATGTCTAAATGACAAAAAGTAATCGAAAACATGTCTCTTTTAGCTCAGATAATGGTCTAATAATAAATATGTTGTCCAGTAAATGTGTTTTGGGTTCCTTTTATTTCTATTTGTACTATAATTGTACTGGAATGTTTCGTGTAATATTTTTTAATTATTTTTTTTTTAAATTAAGTAATATGAGGTTTATCCTTTGTATTTATGTATATTTCTTTTTTGTCGAGGTTTTATTTATTAGGGCCATTGTGTCACTTGAAGCGGTGTCTGCTCTGTTTTGTGTGTTTCATCTTCAGTAACCACTTTATCCTGATCAGGAAGGTGGTGGATCCAGAAGCACTGGTTTATCCCAGGAACAATGGTTGTGAGGTAGGAATACACTCTGGACAGGACACCAGCCCATCATATTGCACCATGCACACACATATTCAAATACTTACTCACAGGGAGGAGAAATTTAGAGTAGGTGACACGCCTATAGGCTTGTTTGGAGAAAACTGGAGAAAACCCACAGGGACATGGGGAGATTGTGAAACTCTACACAGACAGTAACGCGAGTTCAGGATAGAACCTGGGATCCTGGAGCTACAAGGCAGCAACACTACCCACTGCCCCACCATGCCACGGGCTACTCTGTTATAATTTGGTGGATAATAAATCTTTATTTTAAATCTTCATTTTCTTTTTTAATATATTAAGTAAATTTACTTTTGAATCCCTGGCCATTTTAATGTTTTTTCCCCACAATCTACTTCACATATACATATAAAAGACAGATCTAAAAAGTCTCGAACAATTAAAGGAACTCATTTATCCTTAAGCCTTAATGTTTTGTTATATAAGTAATATAGACTCAAGACACTAAGTTTTTAAATTTGTTGTCTTTAGACATTCCGTTGTTTTCTGCATTAAGCTCTGATGATAATGATATAGTTAATGATCTTTGAAAATCTAACATAGAAAGTTAAAAAAAAATCAATGTGGAAAAAGATACACTGAAAAAAAGTTAATTGAATTTACACAATTCAAATGTGTACAGTGTGGGAATAAACTGAGCTGCATTAACACAATTTGTTTTCACAGAGCCAATATAATCTGATCATGTATATTCAAAGGAAAAAAATCTAAATCTAACTCCACACACACAAGCTCAGGATCAAACCCAGGTTACCGGTGCTGTGAGACAGCTACATTACCCACTGTGCTATCATGCCACACCTGAACACTTTATTCATTTATTCACACAATTTAATACTACAGTAACTTCTTCCTGTCAGCACAAACATCCTCACTAGATTTTATAACGTAATCGGATCACGTTAATACTACATGAATTGATCATACTCACTCTACATAATTTTAGTAGATTAGATACTTGTTTAAATTTAATTTAGTATAAGCAATAAAATCAGATTTTGATGAGATATTAATTATTTTTATGTATAACTCTACATAATATTTTCTCTTAAATCTGTCCGATCACATATTCCCTTGTGTTCAGTATATGAAACTGGAAGACAAGGACCCTGAAAATATTATTCGGACACATTATGCATTTTGCCTTTAACATACAGACAATAGCTTACACACCAAGTCTGTTGAAAGAGACGAACGTGAGGCAGTTGGTTACTATGCTCAATGAGGCACACTTAAGCCTTTTTCCTGTGTCAGCACAGCTGCCATTGACAGTTGCACACAATCCCCTCAACGCTTATACCACAACAACTGCTACACACACGTCTTTTCTTTTCCAACATAAACAAGCTCACACGCTGCTGTCACTCCAGATAGTTGTGCTGATGTGCAGGTTCAGCATGGGTTCAGCGGCTGAACCTTAACCTATGACGCCAATAGGTCAATACATAACAGTATCAAGGTTAAAAAAAGAACTAAGTCCACAAGTACTGGTGAGGGATTAAGAGTTTACGTTAATGCAAACATACAGTAGACTGGCAATTGATATTATTGTAGAGGTAAAGTGTTGATTATATGAGAGGAAAGTTTAAATTACCCAAGGCGTATGTATGTGAACAGGTGGGTGATCTGAACACACACTAGGCTTTTGTTGGAGGTATTTCTTTGGTAAAACCCTTTCAAAGAGACCCTGAGAGCCACCTGTCCACAGCACACACTCCATCACACTCTAACCCTTCACAGCAAGAGGGACAGCTGACACACACAGCTACTACGAGTTCTCAGGTTTCCAACCACCACACACACACACACACACACACACACACACAGATAAACTTATTCACCCTCAAAAACACATGCACACTCCCTTCACATCTCATCACAGATGACATTCAGGGACAAAAACTCCAAGGCCCTGTTCAGACTTGGTATTAACATTCGTCTTGGGTGATCCGATCACACATGGTCAACTGAGACAGATAGTTGTTCATACATGATATTTTCATGTGTCTCGAATGCGTCTCCACTGACCACTTGTGATTGCATTTCGTCAGTAGCTTGTATGCCAAATCTGCCAAAACCAACGTCATGCCACTTCAAAAACAGATCCAACAATACTGCCAATTCCTAAACTCAATATATTTAGCTGTCAGATGACATTTTCTAAACCTACAGGCGATCAGATTTTTACTTGAGTTTTACTCTTACTGTCTTCTCCCCTATTTTGTACACTGTTTTCAACAATCATTTACATTTACATTTAAGGCATTTGGCAGACGCCCTTATCCAGAGCGACTTACAATAGTGCTTTGAAGTCTATCAAAAATACATTCTGATATTGGCTCGGTAGGTCACAAACTAGGAATACCATCAGTCCAAAACTCTGTTGGGGAGGGTTTTTTTTTTTTGTTGTTTTTTTGTTTTTTTTGTTTTTGTGAAAGTGCTAATTTAAGTATTTTATGAAGAGGTAAGTCTTTAGCCGTCGTTTGAAGACTGCCAGTGACTCAGCTGTTCGGACATCTAGGGGAAGTTCATTCCACCACCTTGGTGCCAGAACAGAGAAGAGTCTCGATGCATGCCTTCCTTGTACCCTGAGAGATGGAGGGACCAGTCGAGCAGTGCTAGAGGATCGGAGGGAGCGTGGTGGCGCTCGAGGTGTGATAAGTGCTTTGAGATAAGTGGGTGCTGGTCCGTTTTTGGCTTTGTAGGCGAGCATCAGTGTTTTAAATCTGATGCGGGCAGCTACAGGAAGCCAGTGGAGGGAGCGCAGCAATGGGGTGGTGTGGGAAAATTTAGGAAGGTTCAATCACATACATACACAATGATCCAACTGAAAAGAGTAAAGCAAAAACAGAAATAAATGTGATTTACATTGAGTCAGAGCTTAGCAGGAAAGCAGCTGCAAATTGTCAGTGTGTGGGGATTTTTAAAAAAAAATCCCTCACACACACACACATACACACACAAGGCTATAAAATCAAATGTAAGTGTGTCTTTATTGCACATATACATTTTGTGTTTCTGGAATGATATGTCCAGCAGATATCAGTTGTAAGCTCATGTCTGGAGATTTATTTGCTCTGTGCTTTCTGACCATTTAAGACAGCATTTAAAATAAACACACGCATAAACATAAAATGAGCCATAATCTGCTCAAAGGTTTCCTGCAGCCTTTTTAGGGCAAATTCTGAATTAACAGAGAAGCTAATAAAACCAGATCCAACTTAATGGTCTTTTATCTAAAAACACCGAAGTAAAGAGCACACACATAAACAGGAAGATAGAAAGAGAAAGGGAGGTGAAATGAAAACCCCTGGAAAGAAGTATTACCAGATGTAGGCATCTTTTTGGGAGAGATCCCTACAACCGGATGATTATCACAGCTCCCATCAGCTCTATGCTCCCTGAAGCAGTCCCTTCATGACTAAATATGGAAAAATTTCCTTGCCTTTAGTTCAAGGTTTGAACTAATCTTCACGTGAAACACCCTGCTACGAGATAAAAAGATGACCGCAACAATCATCTGACAGATTCTTGTATTGAATAATTTTCATTTTAGCTGCTGTGCTGACTGTATGTGATGAAAATGATGGGAAAACAGCCACTCCATGCCTCATTCGTATATTAAAGAAAATGCCAGAGTGATGTACTCTGAAGAATTTGTGTCAGGTTGAAAGTAAAATACTCACAGTCTTGCTCCAGACGAGTCCAGTGGTGTGGTGCTGTTTAATAAACGCCTGCAGTTCAGTCCAGATACTCAGGTAGGAGCGAACCCACTCCACATGGCAAGGGTCACTACAGCCGGACCAAGAGACACACACGTTATTCTTACACAGCAGATTCAGGATTTAAGGCTTTTAGTAGGCTTCTTGGTTTCATTCTTGATTTTTTTTTATTTGTTTATTTATTTTTTTTTCTGCATTTAAGATAGTAGACAATAAAGGATAATGGTGGCAGGTGTGGACTGACATCAGTATTAGTATAGTGATATTATATTGATTTTTTAAAATTATGATTTTGATATTTATATTATTTCTTAGTTCATAGGTTTTTGGTTTTCTTAGTTTCTATTTGAGATATGTTAGGTTCTTTTTCATATAGTTTTGCTTTTGTGTCTGATATTTAATGAGGAATCCATGAATGCATACTGCAAATTGTATAACATCCTTGAAATTCCTGAACAACTCATCTTTAAGGTGTTATTAATGGTTGAGTTTAAATACTAAGCACTCGGGTTCCTGAATGAAACAACAATAAAGCTCTCGCCCTGTTGTGAGATTGAATCCGGCGACGCCGCAGCCATCCAGTATCGCTTAACTAAATCAGTGTTTCATCAACAGAAATATGAATATGCAATTATGCAAATAAACCATGTACTTGAGTAAAATAATTTTGTGATTGTCTATGTCTATTGACCTCTTACGACTGCCTCTTTAAGGAAGTTAACAAAATTAACTTTAGCTAGAACTGTGGCATTGAGCATCGGGATCAGAGCTGACATTGGCCAGAACATAAGACAAATTATGGACATAACAGAAATAATCTTAAAGCATGCTGCTCTCAGAAGAATGACGGAAGCAGGCTTGATTACTCTGATGTCAGTATCAGATCAGTATCGGGTAATGGCCAGGACTCAAAACTCTGATACTGGTATCGTATCTAAAATGGAAAGAGTGAGATTAGTGTATTATCTTTAGCAAAAAATTACCAGAGCCTGTACAGAGAGCATTGCACAGTGTGTTATTAGAGACCAGGTAGATACAATTGCAAAGGGATTCTGAATAGTCTCTTTATTTCAACAAGTCACCATTTTTCCAAACCTTTCCAAATAGAAGTCATACAAAAAACTCACTTCTGTCATTTTAGCTAACTTTGGGGGCAGCGTTTCAAGTTTAGTTCATGTCTAGATTTTCATTTCATGTCAGTACATGTTTTTATTTCACTTTACAAAATTTATTTTTCTTGCACATTTAGTTATTAACTATAATACCCCTTCCCAGTACTGGACTATTACTCATTCTCTATCTTGTTAGACATAAAGTACAGATTTACTGTGACTCATAAATATCTCAGCCAATATTTGTAAGTAATGTCATTACTGAATGGATTATGCTGTCTAGGATAGTATGTGTTATAAGCCAGCAGTGTCCTTACAAGCAAGACTTACGTGTCCTTGTAGTCTTTCAGGACTCTGTTGGTGTAGAACATAGCGGCATCGTTCATCTCCTTCACGTAGGGCCCTGGTTTCTGATTCTAACAGATAAAGGGTAGGGTAATGACTGCACCGTTATGTGCTTCAAAGTTGTTAAAAGAACCAGTACTGTAAATACCAAATGGTAAAAAAAAAAAAAGTAATATCTGTCCCAGCTCAAACACAGAAGAGCGTTTATAATGAGGCAAAAGTGTAAAAGGTTTACATCACTGGCACAGCTGCAGACTAGTGTAAACTATATCATGAGGACATAAGAAGTTTTGATTAGGTAATATACACATCTTTTGCTAAAGGAGTATAGCAACAACTGGACTTGACAGAGTCCAGATCATACACAGAGCAATGACTCAGTGACAAGGATTAGGTGAAATAAAATACTCAGAAGAGAAGCACAAATATTTCAATCTACTATAAATATTGATCAATAGCCTTGTCACTGAGAGCACGAACATTGAACATCAAAGTGGATATGGAAATAATGCCTTCTTTTGTAATTTAGAAATGTAGGCCTTATAAGGAAAGAAGACCATGACTAGTTTTAAAGCTGCAGCTAAACAGCTATTATTATTATTAGCATTCCAGCAAAAACTCTTCCATAATCTTCCCAAAAATCTATGAAGTCAAAAGTTACACAGCTCCAAGATGCCATTGGCATGTTTCACACAGAAACTGAACCATATTTACCCAGGGTTCCCAAGCATAGCTTAGTGAACATACTGAAAAACTATGTTTAATATTTGTTTATGTTTAATATTTACAATCTGCTTTTAATCCATAAACGGATCATCAAATGATCATCTATTGATCATTATCTCGGCTTTCAGTTTAGTGGGAGCAGTTCACCAGTGGTCCTTCACCTGATGGGAAGTTATGGCACGGTGGACGGCTGAATTTGCATCTCCAGCCAGGTTGTTCAGGTTGTTCTTATCTAATCAGCAAGACCCCAACTTCCTAATAAGCTGGGATATGTGAGGAAAAGAATTTCACTGTACTATAATGTGTATGTGACAAATAAAGCATTCTTCTTCTTCAAGAATTCATAAAATCTAAATAAAAGTTTGAGATCTCAAGTTTTCAATCAATTTCAAGATTTGGTGTCTAGCGGTTACGTAAATGAACATTGGAATGATTTTCTTTTACTCCTTGAGCCCGTCCACATTCTCATCCGTGGACACAAAGCTCTGTCCCCAGAGTTCAATTACAGTTAGCATTAGCAAGGACTGTCATGACATCACATTCAAGCAATGAGGTACGCTGTTTAGTTATTAAGGGCATTGCCTTGCTTCGTTATTTAGATGTGGGCTATATAGAGTATTTGGGCCTCCTATCAAGCAGAGTTAACATAATTCTAGTTAGTTATTTATCAACTTGTGAGGTAATGTTATCGTCCCTCATGGTTGCTTACCGGTTTTTCTTTCTGAACAGACTGAGATGGGGGTGGAGTGAAGGGGCGTTGGAGAGTGTCTATAAAATGACATGTAAACACAGACAAGCACTTTGGCCCAAAAAGCAGCTTTCTCAGCCATATAACACACTGCTGAGGCTTAAACTATTATAGTTTATCATGTTCTGCATAGTATTTTAGGTTATTTGTACTAGTAAGGTTATTTGTACTAGTAAGACAAAAAAGCTGACTATTACACCACAATAAATCTCCACAATGCCACAACCATCCGTTTTTCCCAAGAGGCCAGCTGAGCATAAATGGTCCTGCACAGCAACAAATGATATACATCATACATAAAATGATATGATGTATTTACAAGTCAAAATATATCTAATGTAGATAAATGTGTATCATATTTCTCATTATTAGATTATTTTTATTATTATTAAACAAACTAGAGATGGCACTGGTCCATTACGCAAAAATGGCGGATCAGAGATCAGAGAAAACATATCGGATATCAGGATCTGAAACAAATGGCAAAGACTGTAAATGGATTTGGAAAAGAAATTTATTTTTTGGAAAAGGAAATGCTGGAATAGAAAAAGACTTGCTTCGTTTTTCTTTTGTTACAATTGATTTTATTATATTTATATTATATTAAAATGAATGATATTTACAATGTAAGTGATTTTTGTGTGAAAGGTTTAAGTGTGATGTGCTTCAGTTAAAAAAACATTTTTAAGCTTAGTAGTTTTTAAAGGAAACAATATCGGATGGGTATTGGTATCGGCTGATACGCAAGATTTCAGTATCAGTATCGGAAAAGAAAAAGTTATTAGGTTATTAAGCTTAGTGCTTGATATTTTTTTTTGTTTCAAGATTGAAATTGTGTTATTATATGTCCTGATAACTTTGCTTAATTCAAGAGTTTATAACTAGAAAGAAGCAAAACTATTTACCAATAGAATAAGACCAAATCTAATCTAGAATTTAGTAAAATGTCTAGAAATAGGTTAATGAAAGTATATTTGTTATATAATAATCTCATAGTGAGAAATATTACCTAACTTTTCAGCTATTCAAGATAACTTTTCTTGCTAAGTCTGCTCAGTGGGTGGAAAGGATGGCATTTCTGTCTACCCTGTCAATCAGAGTAACACTAGCCAATCACGGGTATCTGTGATCCAAGTGCATTCAGTTGTCCTGTGACGTGGTGATGTGGTGGCTGGCTTAATGCTTTAAAAGCCAGGGGTGAATTAGGAGTGCAACAATTTCAAGGGTTCCAATAATTGTCCAAGGTCAGGGTGGGGGTATTTAACTGTCCGCATATGTTAACCTTTTCCCTCCCAGAGTAGCATTTATCGTGGAATAGGATAGATTCAGCTAATGAGTAGGAAATGAAAATGACTAAATTAGAAGGAAAACCGGGGGAAGAAAAATACAAAGTAACATCAAAGACTTTACTCTTAGGTCACGTTGATTACTTTTACTCTGATGCAACACAGGATCATACCTGGATCTGAATGGAAAATACCTGTGTATAGGTTGACTTCATAACTGAATAGCTGAGATTCTCACTAAGCATTACTTTTACAGCATTAAGACTTTCAGATATAAGGATTATATAACACATTACTGTTGATACTCACCACTGCCACCCATCCCAGGGCAGGAATGCTCTCGCTGACAGCAGACAGGTGGTTAAACAGACGACTGCCACGGTTCTTCTCTCTGAAAGTCTGGATCTGCTCGATCTGCTCTGAGATGGGCCTGAGGAGGTCTGCCAGCTCTGTCTGATTAGAGGATACACACACAAACACACACATGAACAAACACACACAAGGATATAAAATCAAATATAACAGTATCTCTTTATTGTAGATATACGTTTTGTGTTTCTGGAATGAAACACACAAAAACACACACATAAAACCAGCTGCTAAAACTTGAAACGAAATGAAGAAAACAATGTACCATAACAGGCCACAATTACTCTGGTACACTGTTAAACAACATTATGGAGCATTATGCTTCCTTTGCCAAAGCAAACACAAAATGATGAAACGTAGCTAACAGATCCTGAATGAGCTTCTAAAAGAGGGAGCACTTTTCCAGTGTATCGTCCAGACAGAGGCAGTTCCCTCATAGCCAGCATTCCAGCTGTGCATAGGGAGATCCCACTGGCCTTGTAAGGCCTTGCACAGCCCCAGTGTTTAGAGTCTACCTCAGTATAACAGAGAGAACAGGAACGCACTGTTTCTTTTATAATATCCTTGTGCTATATTGTGTACTGCTGCTTGTGTTTGAGCTGTTGCTATACCTACCATTTTTTTTTTTAGCTTTTAACTCAACAGTTACATATTCCCTGACTTTCATAATGCTGTCTTTTTGGGGGAAATTAGCTGGTCCTATTTTAGCCAAAAATACTGTGCTCATTTTTAGTCCCATTGGTTGGGCTAAGTGTCAGATTTCAATTCCTCTTTCAGATGACAAAAGTAGGATTTGTTTATGTATACTGTATGTGTGACTGAATATACTGCAACATAAATAAGCATGAATAAACGTGACACTGGTGCTCCCAAGGACAAATACTATACTATACTATACTAGAGTATATTTCTAGAACTATTGGTTTATCTGTTGTTTTTGTAGAGGTGTATGCTGGGGATGAATAAAAGCATGCAGCAGGGCTTTTCCTCTAACAGCATGCACATGACTTTCATTTCTGCGGATAAAGACAGTCCTTTCATGCTCCACATGGCCATTACGTCTCTTATCAAAGTACAATCTTTAGTACCTAACTAATGGTCAAAAATAAACAATTAAAAGAATTTCCAATATCAGGAGCTTCTCTGAGTTGAGAGCTGTAACTTGAAGAGCCCAAATGTGAAAAAAACTCCCGTAAGAAGTACGTAATAATCCATAGACTGAGTCATTAGTCTGTTCCTGTTGCTGCATCAGTGTGGACTTTCCCTCTCATGCCAGTTTCAGTAGAAGGGAAAAGGGACAGAAACAGTCTGCCTATCACTAGACTATGATTGGTTTTGTCCCCGAAGAATAATTTAAACAGGAACTTTTGTATTCCACATTACACCACAGCACTTTTGAATGCTTGATTCTGATTGGTCAAAAGGTGTAGATTATTTTGCTATAAGAGTATGGCTCTAACAATCGTTCTGGCTGAACAGATTATATGAACACTCTTTGTGTCTATAGTAACAACTTACAGAACTTGAATCACAGATGCTCCACATGAACAGATTTTTTATAAAAATGTGTATTTAATTGTTGCTATGATGTTGCTGTGATGTTTATTTAGCATTTTTGGAAGGAGTCTCCAGTATCAGCGCTTTGTAACAGTCAGAGTTAAAGCTGTAGCAAAGCTTTCTAACAAAGGAAAATCTTTGAAAAAAATGGCTTTCTTAGGAGCATGACAGGCTACTATTTTTTGTATTAATAATTTTAAAAGAGAGAAAAAAAAAGAGAGCCTGGTGAGGGAACGACTGTTTATAGCTGCTATAATATGTGATAACAGTAAGTGGAACTAACCTATTTTGTAGACATTCCAAAATATTAAATGTAACTATTAACAAATAAAAAGTACAATATCATTCTTTAATAATTTTTTTTTTTAAATTAGTGTTTGCAAAATTGCTGTGGTATATGAGGAATGCTTTTATTGGAAAATGATCAAATTCAGGGTGGTCACTGATTATTTCCTATCACAGCATGCTTCATAATGTTTTATTCCTTACTTATTGATTAAATGTCCATCACAGATAGTGGAAAAAAATGTGTGACAAGCATTCCTTTTCCTCAATCCCTTCCACTCCCTAAGTTTGCTCTGAGAACCTCGGCTGGGAGCAGAGTTTATTTCCGGGCCAGAAAACTATCCACAAGTCTGAAATGAGGAAACCACGCAGATATTTTTGAATGACAACACTGAGAATTACAGTTTTTTTAAGATTCACTTTTACACATTACAAACGGTAACTTAAACAACAGAAATGACCTTGATGCTAACTTTAAACTGAACTCCTTGACTGGGGGGCTTGAGATCATAACAGTTCCATTAGGAAGTCTGTGAGGGAATTATAAAGAGTAACAGCTGTGCTCGCTAAAATGCAGCCCATACAAACACTCTTCAGCATCCACTGACAGGCCCGTCACTTGACCAAGGCCACAGACACACAGCAGCTCAAATATAGAACATGACCATAAAAAGCCACAGAATGCAACCTCAGCCCCACACACAAACACAGAGAGAGAGAGACAGAGAGAGAGAGAGAGGGAGAGAGAGAGAGGGAGAGAGAGGGAGAGAGAGAAGCCAGAGGCTTCGTGCTTTCCAGCAAACTGACAGTGTTACCATGATCTGAACATAAGACTGTGTGTGGGTGTGGGTGAAGAAAAACTGTTCGAATTTATGCACCAGGGCAGCAAAAAAATATAAGAGAAGAGAAACATATCATATGTGTGTGTGTGTGTGTGTGTGTGTGTGGGTTTTGTGTATTCTAGGGAGCATGGTTCACCCCAGAGAGTCTTTTCTGGGCATAACAAATTCAGAGTATTTTTTCCATTCAGGTTTGTGGGAATCAGAACCATCACTACTCCAAATGCATTATTACTGGAAGGACACTGCGTGTGTGTCTTTGACTGCACTTTTCAATCCTGCTAAATTAACTGGATGCTATTTAACCTCAAGTAAAATTTGCTTGTTAGTTCACTGTACCTGACCTACTTGCCACCTATTTTGCTCATTCCTCATTATTTCCTTCTTCTAACTCATTTTGATTTCTGTGTGCTATCTGTTCCTGACTTTTTGACTTCATCTTTTCAGGCACAGGGAGATCTTCTTCAAGCAGTACATATAGTATATAGTATATAGCGTAGTCCCTATAAAACACATTATTGTTAAGATGTACGATTACCTGCCAGTGTTAAAATATCTGCAAAGGTTTTTTTCAGTGTTAGCTCTAGAGGGAACGTAACGAATCTACCACGCATTCTTTCATCTTCAGTAACCGCCTTATCCTGGTCAGGGTCGCAGTTGATCCAGAGTCTATCCTGGGATTACAGGGCACCATACTCACATTCACATACTAATTCACACCTAGGAGCAATTTAGTGGTGACAATCCACCTACCAGCATATTCTGGAAGAAACCCACACGGCCACAGGGAGAGAACATGCAAAACTCCCTGGAGCTTGAGGCAGCAATGATACTCGCTGTGCCACAATTAACCCTTGCTTGCCCATTACATTCAAATTTAGCAAAATGGTTGTCTCAAATGGATGTCTCAGCACACAGCAATGTTATGTGTGTGAGTATATATATATATATATATATATATATATATATATATATATAGAGAGAGAGAGAGAGAGAGATAGATAGACAGATAGATAGACAGACCGACAGATAGATAGATAGCGGGGTCCAAAGGTCTGAGACAACATTGAAAATCTGGGATTTTTTTTTTTCATTTAAAATAGGAAATAAAAAGTTTTTGAATTTTTTTTTAACCAAAGAAAGGACACAATATCTTGGATATTCAAGATTCGGCACCATTCCTAGGTCACTATTTAAAGTTAAACAAATTTATTCACCATGTTAACTTCTTTGTACAAAAGGTCAGATTTTCCCTGAGTCTTATCGCTGCTATTGAAGCACATATTCGGACTGGATTTGATCTAACATGGATCATCAGATTTTACACAAATTTGTGAAGTCCATGCCAGCTCGAGTGAATACTGTCATTAAAGAGGGGACAAACCAGTTCTGAAATCCATGATAATATTTCCAAGATTTTGCTTTTCACTCAAGTTATTGATATTTTAGTTATTGATAATATAACTTGTAATATAGTAGCGAAATAGAAGCATTTTCACTAGTGGTCTCAGGCTTTATGTATGTAGATGACAAGCACTGGAAGTGTGTGTCTGTGAGCAGTGAGTCAATGGCTGCTGTAAGTAACTCTCAAAACAAATGTTACTCTCTTGGATACATTTGACTATAATTCTGTCATACAGAGAAAGGTGACTTAGATTTATTCTTTTGTGTATCTTTGTATAGTTTGAAGTCACCTACTGTGTGTAGCATTGTCTCAATATTTATATTGCATGCAGAGTTTGAGGATAAATACTTGGGACAAATGTTCTGTCTTGATTATTAGGATCATCAAGCAACTTTTCACATGGAAGTCTTTTAAAAGAGCCAACATAATACTCATCTAACACCACAACCCAGAAAAATATTTTCTTGCTGCCATGAGGCGTGATGCTAACGCCTGACCACATCTCAACAGCCCATTTTTTTTTATTAGATGACTTAATTCCAACTCCTCCTTTTCGTCCAATGGACTGCATCTGCTCTGAGCTAATCACTTCCTGTTGGGCCCACGGACAACACAAACCAAAGTCCGATAGAATGACATCAGTCTGGCCGCCAGACTTCCCCTAGGGGCTGCCGTCTGAAGCATTGGGAATGTGTTGCACTGGCGTTCTTTTGAACAGAGAAAGTAATCCCTATGTGCACAGAGAGACCAGTGTCGCATGGATGACCACATAAGCTCCAAACCATATGGAGAAGAAAAGGAAAAGTTCTACACAGCAGGATAAACCAGGACTAAACCTCACTCACAGGCAATCTTCAATGTCCAGATCAGTATCTCTATGGGCTTTAAGAATGTGTGTAATGTACATTAACAACTGATTATGTAACATTTGAGTGGCATTACTGATAATTGTGCATGATAACTGCGGTCGCAGTGAAAGGGTCCAGGTAAAATGGATTCTCAGGGTCAATCAGCAGTGAGATCAGTGTCCTTTAAAAGCAGAGAATACAATTCTCATATAGTTCTCACTCAGTTATTTTATAGTTTTGTTTTTTTTAACTGAGTTTTATTATTTATATTACTTTTCATTGTGGCTTTGTCAGTTCCTTAGCTTTAATCAATTTATTTGTCTGCATTTCTTACAGCCATCTCACAGCTCCAAGGTTCCCAGTTCAATCCTGAGCTTGGGTTACTGTCTGTGAGAAATTTTACATGTTCTCCCAGTGTATGCGTAGGTTTCCTCTGGGTTCTCTGGTTTCCTCCCACATCCCAGAAACATGCCAGTAGGTGGATTGGCTGCTCTAAATGGCCCATAGGTATGAATGAGTGAGTGAGTATATAGTATAAGTATTTTATGTATATAGATTGTTATAGATTTTTTTTTTTGACTTCTGCATTATTGATTCAGTACAAAAACATGTTAAATTTCCACATTAGGTTTCAGCACAAAATTAAATGTTACAGAAAAGTGTTTGTATGTCAGTAAAGAAAGCAGCATATTACATAAGAGACACTTTTCTGACAAAAAAAAAAAACATAATGAAGGCTGCTGGGTTTTGCTGCAAAAATAAGAAGCGAGTGTGACAGTCAAAGTCTCCAGAAGAACTGTGGCTGCTTCTGCAAGATGCTCAGTAACACTTACAGCTCATTTCCTTATAAAACTGCACTAATTGTACCTGAGACTACTTTTTTTTTTTTAAAGCGAAGGATCGTCACACCAAATATTGACTTTGTTTCATTTATTACTGTTTACTGCTCTTTATAGTTTTTTTTTAATGTAGAAACATTTAATTTCATTATTTTTGAAGGCATCTTTGCTCTACAGCACTTCTAAGACTTTTGCACAGTACTGTATATGTTTCTCATCCAGGGTGTATTCCTGCCTCGTGTCCAGCGGTCCAGTTATAGACTCCGGATCCACCACAACTCCGAGCAGGATTAATCCCTTACTGATGATGAATGAGTGAATGAATGCATATCTTACAGACATATTTATTTAGTTTTTATACACTCATTTACTCTTAGGCACAACTAGCTTAAACCTACATTTACCGGCCCTTCTATTATGTAAACATGTGCGTGTTGAAAATGGTCGACCCCCACCGAAATAATATCTGCCTATCTGCTTATCTCTCCTACCTGATAAACATGACCCGTAAGTATAATGAACTGGCAACTGAGTTTAAATTTAAGCGTGAGTAATAATTTAGTCATCTCGATTAGCCTGTGGATAGCTGCTGTGCTCACTTTCACTATTGACCACATTAAACTACAAATCAGTTGGGTTTTGTTTGGAAAATGGCATAAGATTTTATTTTAGTTAGTTTCCCAGGTATTAGTTTCTCAGTTTTATTTAATTTCAGTATGTCATTATAGTTCTGAATTTTAATTTTCTAGTTTCATGCACATGTCTAGTTTCAAATGTGACCCTCCTCAATATGTGACAAAATACTGTATATAAAAAACATACTGAGTACATACAAAGACATTTATCTTTAGGCTTACCTGTGCAGGCTCCTGGTGTGTGGCGGCCAATTTGAGGAAAGTCTTCTGTACCTGCAGGGCATTGTGTACCATCTCAGCCTGTTGAATAAAAACACGAACCTCACATTTAAACACCCAAAAGGGACACAAGCCATAAATTAAGAACTACAAACTAAAGTGATGTATGTGTACTGAATAATCTGTAAATCCGAGTTTAGCAGAGGTGTGCTAAACCCAATGCAAACCTGTAAATCAAATGTTGATTCACACAGACTTGGAAAGCCTGTCTTACAGAAAAATGCAATGCTAAATAAAACATTAATCACGTTTCTGTATACATTCAAAGCTGCATTACCTACATTTTATGCAAGGTCTTCTTATGCGCTACACACAGGCAGGCACCCACCCAACCACACACACACACACACACACACACACACACACACGCACACACAGTGGGAAAGATCCAAAGATGCATGTTTGGGAAAAAGGAGTGGTGGAACCCAGAGGCCTGTTTCACCGTAAAAGGAGATGACTATACAGGATAAAAACAAACTCGTACCCAACATGATTTAGCACTGATCTGAGTGCAGAATTAGCAAATGTCACCTTTGTGGCAAAGGCACAGGAGCCAGAGGAGACAAAACACAGTGTCTTGTAATTTCAGGTTCAAAAGTGCCTGAACAATTCCAGCTGTTTTAATGTTTATTGCTGGAATTCAGCAACTGACTTCCATTATAATAGTTTACAATCAACAGGTCTATCATTCTTTTCTCAGCACAGGAAACTGTGGCTATATTCTTATTCCTGGTATCACACAAAACATACATATGCAATGGATAAAAAAAATTTAAAAATGTAAGCACTAATGCTTACTATATTAAAAGAGCTTCATAAAGCAATCATACAGCAAGACAAGTAACAGAAAACAAAATGTAAACAGCAATAAATATCAATTTAAAAAAAGAGTGAAGACAACATCTTTCCTGGTTTGACAGCTATGGATGCTTTTTAATTCACTGCAATGTAGTGAATAGGAGCAGGACGGGTCACTATGTGTACAAGGTCCATTTTTAATCTGATGTTTCTCGTAACCAAAAACAGAACATCCTAAATATCATACATCGTTTTTAAAGCTGTAGTTTTGATGCTAATGAAGGCACTACAATAAAACTGTCGACTTAGTGTTTCAGTTCCAGACCAGACTTCCTGGGCTTAAGTTGCTCAGTGGAAAAATGGCTAATAAGTCATAAAGTTAAATGACAAGTAGAGCAGAGCTGTGGGAAAGGTGGTGAGTCCCCAGGCAAGCTTTTAAGTGTTATATTCCATCAGGTGAAAGATACAGAACTATTTTGGAGGTGCTGATTTAGACAATTTGACCATACTGTAGAATCCTACGTTCTGTATAATTTGTGAATATTACAGCTCTCAATTCACTCTATATGGTCAAAAGTATGTGGACCCCTGACCATCACACCCATATGTGGTTCTTCCCCAAACTGTTGCCACAAATTTGTAAGCACAAAATTGCACAGAATGTATTTGTATGCTGTAGCGTTACAGTTTCCCTTCAGGAACTAAGAGGCCCAAACCTGTTCCAGCATAACAATGCCCCTGTGCACAAAGCAAGCTCCATGAAGACATGGTTTGCCAAGGTTGGAGTGGAAGAACTCGAGTCTCCTACACAGACCCCTGACCTCAACCCCACTGAACACCTTTGGGATGAACTGGAACACCGACTGCACCCCAGACCTCCTCACCTACTGTAAAATCAGTGCTTGATCTCACTAATGTTCTTGTGGCTGAATGAACACAAATCCCCACAGCCACGCTCCAAACTCTAGTGGCAAACCTTCCAAGAAGAGTGGAGGTTATTAGCAAAGATGGGCTAAATATGGAATCGGATGTTCGATAAGCACATACAGGTGTGATGGTCAGGCGTCTACAAACTGTTGTCAATATAGTGTATCGTTCTACCATATATACACATAGACAAACTCTTGTACATACATGTTTTGCCACATCTCCTCCAATAGTCCGGCTGTTCTTCAAGTATTCAGACAGAGGGCCTCTCAGTAAATGGTCAAATGCAGCCATGCACTGGGATTCACCTTGATGTTGAAGAGAGCCCACAATTACTACACCAAACAAAGTAACATAAAAATGCCACTGCAAACCCAGTAGGGGCAAAAATATATTAAAGTACATTAAAATACATTATTAAAAACACATCATCGGCTTAGGCATTTTTCTGTTTCTCACTGTGGTTTTGCTTGTGTGAGAAAGCGTTTCCCATGAAGGTCCAAATTCCTGAATATCAAACATTGCCTGACAACCATAATTTAAACAATTAATTTTCAGTGAACTCACCAGACTCTTCACTATTTGTTTTCCTTGGCTCACAGAGTTTAAATTACACAATCTTATTTATAATGTAACGTAATTAATATTTTAAACACAGTTTGTTATAGGCAAAAACACACTGTTTTGTGACTTTCCTGAGAAACAGTTTTGTCTACAGACACTAACTAGCATTAACAATATTTTGCAATTGAATGTATGTACGTAGGCTCATTATGGTACCATTAAATCCGTTGATCTCGCCATTGGACAAGTTCCCAGCGCCACCCTGAAGCTTGGCTGAAACGGTCTCGAGCCGAATCACAGCCTGTTCCAGTCGCTCAACTAGTGCTTCCATAGCGAGTGAAGCCTGTAAAAAGTTCAAACTGAAAATGTTAGCTCGATTCACTCAAACTTTGATAAATAACACTCTCCATTCATGACTGTAACTGTCACAGCATCAATTCATAACTGTTAAAGGTACACAAAAAAGGGGGAAAAAAAACACTTCAAATAATACTACATGGTAACAAGAAGTGTATAAATACATATGTGTGATTTTATAAGGGAATACAGGTGTGTGTGTGTGTGTGTGTGAATCAGTCATAAGTTAAATGCAAAAATATTACTAAGTCTATCTTTACAGCAGTACACAAGGAAAAGAGTGAAGGGAAAGAGTTCTCTGGCTATCTTCCACACAGCCACACCTTCCCTGCCCAGGAGGAATGTAACAGGCAAATCAATTACATGTAAAAAACAGAGTGCAGAACAACACTGTCTCTGTGCTATGTCAATATGTGACCCTGTATGACACTTTGATCAGTTTCACAGCATTTTTTAAAATTGATTTTACAAGATTTCAGGTTGCGAGCTAAAAAAGGCATAAATAAGGCAAGCTTCATGGACACAAAACAACAAAATGACTTTTTATTCTAAGCATTTAGCGGACCGTGTTAACTGCCCAAAACATCCAGAACAATATTTTTCTCTCTTGTAACTAGAGAGATGTCCTATAACTATCAGTCACTGTCCTATAACTATCAGTTACTGTATATCATAATATGCTTCAAGATGAATAACTGTGCAGTTGGAAACTAATACAATTTCTAGAATTACTCCTAAGGACATTCCAATGTTGTATTGCAAGATGTTCATGTTGCAAGATGTGCATCTTTGGTCTTCTTCCCAAGAACCCTGTCATTAGTGAATCATGAATTCAAATTTGTGAACCTTTGTTTTTAAATTTGTGAAACTCTTGAATGGTATGCCCTGGAAAAATGTAAACCGCCCATGTTTAACCCTTAACTCTTTTCATGTCATTGGCATTTAGGAGATTTATCAATAGCAGCTGATCTGGGAATTGTTTCTAAGTTTCCCTGAAAAAGAAGGTTGATTGTCCTAATGTGCTCATTTGATTTGTATGGATATTTATATGTGTAATGGCATTATATACTGTACTAATCAAGTATAAAAGTGTACTGTGCTTATAATTTAACCCCATATTTTCTTTACCTTTTTTCAAATGAATTTACTAATTAAGTAACTTATACATTTTTCATATTGAAACAACCCAATTGAAACAACCCAACCCTTGAGAAGGCTACAAGGGCATGGTGTGTGTTTCCATAATATTCTTTTTTCAGAGCTTGTACTTTTCCATACTGTATGCTATACACATATACACAACAATCATATGTCTCATCTACCTTATCTCTATCCTACCCATGTGTTTTTTACCCCTTCTAAAGTAATAGAAAGATTAATGGAAGCTTTTCTAATTGTATTAAAACAAGTGAAGACAGCAGGTGACAAATAATTTAGTTTTATCTCTCCACGTTGCTCCATATCTTATCAGGATTACACAAATCTAGCCATTACAATTAATGCATTAAACATATTTACTTACTAGTGTGACAATGGCAATGAAATTAAAATGAAGATACAATAAGTTTTGTCTCAGGAGGTGGAACATATAGTATAATGTAATATTTGCATTTAAGCTTTCATATATTGGCCCCTATATTACGACTCGTTACAGCATAATGCTTGGCAAAATCTGAAATGATATCGCTTCAGATACAGTGGTTTTTTGTGGATTTAAATATAGTAAGTTGTTTCTTTGGTTTTATCTTTACTCTACTAAACAAATTAATTTGTCAGAGTTTAGTTCCTGACTATTTGCATCTCAGTCATAGTTATTCAAAATGTCATTTTACTTTACATTTATTTTATGGGAAATTAGTTTTATTTATGACAATAAATAATAATAAAAAGACTAGCAGAAATTTAAGTGAAATAAAAAAATCTTTACAGGGTGATCTAGAGGCACATGCATATGAGTACCAGAGGCCAAAAAGAAGAACGTACTACTCTGGTCTCTCTTTAGTTAGGAAAGAAATGTAATCATGTAACCCAACCAGGGTCAAGTCATGGAGAGATGACCTCATCTACCAAACCACTTGTGTGATTACAATCTATCATGCTATACCAAGACAGAAGTAAATTAATCTCTGCCTGACCGCCTGATCTGCTGACTCGATGCACAGTCATATCTGTTTAAATACAAAGAAACACATTATATTTGTTTTCTATAGAGAAAATCTTAAATGTGACAAAATACAGGGACTGATGTATAAAGTCCATCAGCCTACAATGGATAAGGGAGTGGCAGAAACTGACAAAAACCAAGCTATGAGCGATATCAAACAAAGCTAATACAGTAAACATAAAAAACACTCAGTTATTCTACTTCATTTAGTTATACTGAACTAATTTATCTGGCTTTCGCTAACTGAACTGGACCAACCCCACCTCATAGAGGGAACCCCAAGGGGTCTGTGAATCATAGTCAAGTGGTCTGTGATTTTTTTCCCCCAATTTTGTTAGTGTTGGAAATTACAACCCATCCTTCTGAAATTATTATGTTTGAGTTTTTATACCTATTATCCTATTTAACTAGTTGCTTGAATTATATGAATTTAATCTAAATATCAATAACTCAAAAACAGGTAATCTTATAAATAAAGTCAACTTAAGACTAATGACTTTTAATGAATTGGATTATGTTCATAAAATACATAAAAGATTCATAAAAGATTATGAGTTGGATTATGTTCATAAAATAAACAGGTACTGAGAAGATCAGGACATTTTTTTTCTGTTACAGGGGTCTGAGAACCTAAAATATTCAGCTCTCTAATCTGTCTCTTGCTCTGAGAGATTCGTCAGCCGTAATTAATAGTGACCCAGTGTGGAAATGCACACGTCATCTTGTAAAGTCTCTGGAGAATTCTCTCTGACATGCCAAATGCCTGACCTAGGCCTCAGGAACTATTTCAGAGGTAGCAGAAACCTTCAGCCCAGCAATCACACAGCTCCAAGTTCAAGAACATGAGGCCCCAAGCCTTAAAACTTAATACTGATTTCACTGGCTGATTTCAAGTTCAGCAAACTGAACATGTGAGACACATCAGGATCCAAGCTGTTGTTCATAAACATGTCACTGGAACACAGTTTGCAAGTTAAAGGAAAGGTTTGGTGTGTAAATCGTGCTGGAGCTAGATTAAGTACATAAAAAAAAAACTACATAAGCTTATGACCATCAATTAGTTTATGCAAACTGCAGTGAAACATGTCTTAAACTGGGTCAAAGAAACTGCAACGTACTTCAGTAATGATCCTTCGGTAATGATAGTGCATGTAAAAATAAAACGTAGTACCCAAAGTTTCCAGAGAAATAGTTTATTACACATTTTAAATACACACTTTTTCTGCTATTTTATGAAAATTTGGTTTGAGACAAGTGTGTGAAGATTTCAGTGTGTAGTACTAACTGGTGGTCATAAGCTTCTATTAATTGCTACTATATTAGCCTCATAGCTACAGGAAAAACACAACAAACCAAAACTGGAAACCAAATATTTCTTGCCTGAGTTAATGGAACTGTAAACTTTTTTTTCCTGCTTGAAACTGCTGTAACACTCTGGACATCCCAGAAGTCACTATTCAGAGCTGATGCTGTCCTGCTTCTGAAAATGTGCTTTCTGTTCATTCATCAAATATGAATACATCTCAAGACGCATACAGAGACTGTACAAAAGGCACTGCATGGTTCTATCCGTTTGGAGTCATATTTGCATATTTTTGTCATTCATTCCTTCATAATTCAGCCTGCCAGCCTTCAACATTGTAAATTTAGTTTGAAATTCATTTGTGAGGTTTCACTGAATCCGTTATAACATTTTGTACACTAGTTAATTCACAAACAAAATGACACACCATGCCCAATCATTTATCTAAATAACAGTGACAGATAGAGCATTAGGAGGTGTGAGGATTGTGACTGTATATACATACTGTATACTATACACTTCTAAGATCCAAGACACAAGCACCATATGGGATCCAGCAACCATATATATACTCCTGGGCAAAAAATGGCAGATGTTAAGTTCGTTTAATGTTTAATGGTCTTAACAACAATCCATTGGTCAGAAAATTAGCAGGAATTAAACAAATGCACTCCTGAGACGCCCTGTGCCTCCATTTGCTTGTTTCCTTTTGCTGCAGTGAACTGTTTGGGGAAAAGCTAGAAACAGAGAAATTCACTTATAGAGTCTTGTACTTGTACGCAAAAGTAAAATCATAATAATGATTAAAATGTTTGATGTACTGTAAAATTCAAACTAACACATGTCGGAGTGTACAAAATGTTCCAAAAATATCTTATGGGATGATTTTTCTTTTTTTTTTTCTTAAAAGGTTAGTCATTATTTGGTTATCTGCCAAACCTGATGCATCAAGGGCCACAACACTTAAACATTTAAAGGCTATCCCATAATAAGTTGCTTTATCTGTTTGTTTAATGCTTGCTAATTTCCTGACCATTGAGTTGCATTTAAGACCATTAAAAGCTTAATATTTTTGCATTTGGGGCTTGGCTTTTTGCCTAGGAGTATATGTATGTATGTATGTATGTATGTGTGTATATATATATATATATATATATATATATATATATATATATATATATATATATATATATATATACAGTACAGTGCAAAAGTCTTAGGCACATGCCAAGAAATGCTGTAGAGCAAAGATGCCTTCAAAAATAATGAAATTAAATGTTTTTATATTTAAAAAAATACTATAAAGAGCAATAAACAGTAATAAATGAAACAAAGTCACTATTTGGTGTTTCGCTTTAAAAAAAATAGTAGTCTCAGGTAAAATGTGTGCAATTTTATAAGGAAATGAGCTGTAAGTGTTACCGAGCATCTTGCAGAACCAGCCACAGCTCTTCTGGAGACTTTGACTGTCACACTTGCTTCTTATTTCTGTAGCAAAACCCAGCAGCCTTCATTATGTTTTTTCTGTCTGAAAAGTGTCTCTTATGGAATCTGCTGCTTTCTTTACTGACATACAAACATTTTTCTGTAACATTTAATTTTGTGCTGGAAAACTAATGTTTGGAATCTAAAATGTTTTTGTACTGAATCAATAATGCAGAAGTCATAAAACAAAAATCTATAACAAAGTTTGTACTAAAAACAATAGGGTGCTTAAGACTTTTGAACCGTACTATACATATATATACATATATATATATATATATATATATATATATATATATAGAGAGAGAGAGAGAGAGAGAGAGGGAGAGAGAGATATACATACTTAAAAATGGGAAATATTAAGATTATTTATATGGTTCAACTTCTAACTGGTTAAAGAGGAAGAAAAGACGAAAAGCACCTTAGATGGTAAATATTTCTGTAAATTGGGTTTCTGACATGATTCATATGATTCAGCAGAAACATCTGACAGAAATAAGGTCCATCTGACAACAAGGAACTGAAGAAGTCCACCATGACAACATAAACATGTTACACTGCCAAGTATATTCAATTATACCACACATTATTCACCTAACTGTCCAAAGCACAGTCATACTGACAATGGCAGCTCCTTACGTTTTGGGAAATGTATCAAAATCTGACCACTACTGAACACACAGTACTATTATTATTATTACTATTATTACTATTATTAGTACTGAAACCTGCCTGGAGGCTGTTGTCCTCTAGCCTATTCCTGTCCACAACACCGCGTGAAAGGCTCGAGCGCGCCTCGCGCCCTCCCTCTGCCCGGTTTAGACCAGTCTTTACTCCACTATCAGTTCAGAATGTCATTTATTTATTTATTTATTTTTAAGGAAATACCTTTACCTTTGGCAGGAGGCTGTCTGTTTTTTTTTAAATCTCCACGCTTTCCTTTAAATTGGCTGTTCCCGAGTCTCTCATTCGGCTCCTGTCCGAATAGCGCTGCAGCTCCCAGCCTCCCTGTGGCCCAATTACGTAGCGGTCCTCACACTTCCGGGATCTCCTAATAAAGCGACATCAGTGATGGTGGCTCTGCCGCACGAAATGCTAGGCTACGTCCAGAGCACGCACCTGAAGCAGCTCCTGCCAACATGAGGTAGCTAAGTTTGTTAGCAAAAAAGACACTGTGTGGCATTTGAAAATGTTTGCTGTGGTGACACACAGTATTTAAGCAATGATTAACTTTCTACAACTTTATGGGATGTAAAATATGCTGACTACTCTAGAATTATAGGCACACTTCAAAAAAATTATATATATATATATATATAATATATATATATATATATATACATACAGTTAGGTCCGGAAGTATTCGGACAATGACAGTTTTTGTGATTTTGCCTTTATACACCACCACAATGGATCTGAAATAAAACAAGATGTGATCGAAGTGTAGACTTTCAGCTTTATTTTAAGAGGTTCCACAAAAAATATGGCATTTACCATTTAGGAATTACAGCCATTTTCAACAAAGTACCTCCATTTTCAGGGGCTCAAAGGTATTTGGACAAAGTGACATAATTGTAAATATAACCATAATTTTTAATACTTGGATGAAAATCCTTTGCAGTCAATAGCTACGTTTACATGGACACTAATAATCCGATCGTAATTGGACTAGAAGCACAATCAGATCTAAAAAGTCACATGTAAACACGTCAATCGGAATGAATTGGCCAAAACCGATTAAAATTTCATTCGGATCGTAAGGGGTGGTTTAAACCTTTTCTAATCCGATGGAGAGGACATATAAACACTTCATCGGGTTGAAAATTAAACCAGATAGATCTGCGCATGTGCAATGACGTACAAATCACGTAATGACGTATGACGCACGGCTGTCAGCGGTATTGGGGCTCTGACCGTAGCCTCACAAGGTGCCATGTATCCCTCCACCATGGAGCATAGTGTCATAAATGACTGTCGTGTCATCCTAAAATTCTCCTTCCACTCCTCGTCTGTGAAGTGGTGCAAGACGACGTTGTCCCACCAGTCCTTGCTTCGGACCCTCATCCACAGACGCCTTGTTCTGGGCTCGGGAAGGGGCATTTTAATTGCTTGATAAATACACGCAGTACCGCACAAAACATCACGCGCTCGTCGTCTTCTAATTAGCAGCTGAAATAGGCAAATGTTAAGTCTGCTTTTTAAAACAAAAAAAAGAAGCAATGGCAAGAGAGTGGCTGCTAGTATCTGCATGTTGGAACGGCTGGAAACGTGTAATCGTGCACTGTGCGCATGTCAGAAGATTCTGTCATGTAAACGCGCATATCAACCCGATTACTTTATTCAGCGTTCTTGTAAACACTGCGATCGGATTAATCAATCTGATTGATTTCATTCCGATTGAAACAAAAAGTGTCCATGTAAACGTAGCTAGTGACTGCCTGAAGTCTGAAGCCCATGTTCTCAAAAGTCAAATTCCAGTTTCCTCCCTGGAGATGCTTTGCCAGGCCTTCACTGCAGCCACCTTCAGTTGCTGCTTGTTTGTGGGTCTTTCTGCCTTCAGTCTTGTCTTCAGTAAGTGAAAAGCAGCTCTATTGGGTTGAAGTCAATCGACTGACTTGGCCAATATTCCATTTCTTTGCCTTCAAAAAGTCTTGAGTTGCTTTTGCGGTATGTTTAGTGTTATTATCCACCTGCACTGTGAAGCGGTGTCCTATCAGTTTTGTAGCATTTGGCTGAATGTGAGCAGAGAGTATAGCCCTATACACCTCAGAATTCATCTTGCTACTTCTGTCAGCAGTCACATCATCAATAAACACCAGTGAGCCCGTTCCATTGGCAGCCATACATGCCCATGCCATAACACTTCCTCCACCATGTTTGACACATGAGGTGGTATACTTTGGATCATGAGCTGTTCCTTTCTTTTGCCATACTTTTCTCTTCCCATCATTCTGGTACAAGTTAATCTTAGTTTCATCAGTCCAAAGAATCTTATTCCAGAACATGGGAGACTTTTTTAGATGTTTTCTGGCAAAGTCTAATCTGGCTTTCCTGTTCTTGAATGTTACCAGTGGTTTGCAGCTTGTTGTAAACCCTCTGTATTTACATTCATGAAGGCGTCTCTTGATTGCAGATTTTGACAATGATACACCTACCTTCTCCAGAGTATTCTTGACTTCTGTTGATGTTGTGAAGGGGTTTTTCTTCACCTTTTCTTCGGATTCTGCGGTCATAGACTTTAGTTGTCTTCCGTGGTCTTCCAGGCCTTTTGGTGTTGCTGAGCTTGCCAGTGCATTCCTTCTTTTTAAGAATGTCCCAAATTGTTGATTTGGCCACTCTTAAAGTTTTTTCTGTCTCTCTGGTAGGTCTCTTTTGTTTTTTCATCCTAATGATGGCCTCCTTCACTTGTATTGAGATCTCCTTGGACTTCATGTTGGTACCTCCAGTCGAACAGCTGCCAAATGCCAACTCAATACCTGATATCAACTCCAGACCTTTTATCTGCTTCATTTGTATTGAAGTAACAAGGGAATAGACCGCACCTGATCAGTTAACTTCTTGTCAGTCAATTGTCCAAATACCTTTGAGCCCCTGAAAATGGAAGTACTTTGCTTAAAATGGCTGTAATTCCTAAATGGTAAATGCCATATTTTTGTGGAACCTCTTAAAATAAAGCTGATAGTCTACACTTCGATCACATCTTGATTGTTTTATTTCATTGTCCAAATACTTCCAGACCTAACTGTATATATATATGTATATGTATATATATATGTATATATATATATATATATATATATATATATATATATATATATATATATATATATACATATATAAAACATTGCTATTGGTTCTGAGGATTTCATGCAACAAGTATCAATCACGGTGAAGGTGAAAGACCTTTTGAAAGTTCTAACAGCACTCGAATGGAAACATTTACAGAGGCATAGCAAAGTCCTTAAACATCCTAATCCGTACAACTGGTTCAATAATGTGCAGGTGGAAAGTTCAAGGAACCACAACTAATCGTCCCCGGATAGGTGCACCACATGAGATTTCACAACATGCTCTCTTATTAATGATAAAGAAGGTAAGAGAGAAGTCAGCTGTCACTTAAAAAGAGTTGCAGGATGATTGAAAACAGCAGGAACAACAGTTACACAGTGAGCAATAAACAATTAACTGCACTACAGTCATCTCCAGTCCTACCCCTCACACCCCACAAAACTCCTCTGCTGACAAAGAAGTACAGAGATGTGTGGCTAAAAACATTTAGACAAATCAGAACTCTTTTGGAACAATAAACTCTTATAAGACGAAAACCAAAAATTTAATTCTATGGTAATAATTCAGCTCATCATGTTTGGAGAAAGAAGGGTTGAGTGTAAGAACACAATGCTCACAGTGAGGTACAGAGGTGAGAGCATCATGATATGGAGCTGCTTCTCTGCAAAGGGTACTGGGGCTTTACACATCATCAAAAGAAACAGGAATGGAGCGATGTACCAGGACATGTTAGAGGAGAATTTAATCTCATCAGCCAAGAAACTGAATCTGGGCAGGAGATGGCCATTTCAACAAGACAACCACCTCAAACATACAGCCAAAATAACTCAGGAAGGTCTTGCATGATCTAGACAATTTCCTGACTTCAATCCCATTGAAAATTTATGGAGGATTTTGAAATCAAAGGAACACTCATAACCTTGGGGAATTGAAGATGATTTGCCAAGGGCAATGGGCCAAAATTGAACTACAATACTGCAAAAAAGCTAACTACTTCTTACTGTAGATATCTTGAAGCTGTAAGCCATTGCTAACAATGACTTTGCAACAAAGTACTAATGCTGGTCATTTCTGGTATTTGAATATTACATCCATCCATTTTCTGTACTGCTTATCCTACACAGGGTTGCGGGGGAGCCTTGAGCCTATCCCAGGGAGCTCGGGGCAATTTGGACGCCAATCAGCCTGCGACATGTCTTTGGACTGGGGGAGGAAACCCCTGAATCACCCCCAACCCTGGAGGTGTAAGGTAAATGTACTAACCACTAAGCCACCATGCCCCCCTGTCTGAATATTTTTTCCATTCTTTTTGTAAGATATGTAAACATAACTTTGTTTATGCTTATAAATATGTACCTTTTTCATATTTATAAGTACAAAGCCAAAAGATTAAGTGTGTAAATTTGAATTGGACATATGCACTGGAAGAACTGAATAACAAGTACTGAAGAACAAGAAATGACTGAATACTTCACTATAAATAAATACACCCAATGTTTCAAATTTTCCACTCAGACAAGAGAAGAAACTACTTGCTTTCCCTCTAACAAAAATCATTCTCAAAGAAATTATTTTTAAACAACAGTATTTTCTGTGGTCTGCCAGCTTGGTCTGAATAGCTACCAGCTGCTAAAACACAGGCTGAGTTGGTCAAATTCGTAGACTGTCTTTACCAGCTGGTAAGTGCTGGTAAATGCTTCATTGTAAGTTTTTTTTTTAAGTAAATAAGACGATGGTAAGACAATTAAAAAAATTTTTTTTTTCCTTTTATTGAGTAATGAGGATTTGCCAGCTGGCAATGTTGGTCTACCAGACTGACCATCTCTGTTTTTATCTCTTTGTTTTGGCAGCTGGCAGCTGGTCAGACCAAGTTGGATTTTTCAGCAGGGATATGTGGCAATACTACTGACTCCCCTAAAAACCTGCCACTGTTCTGTCTTCTTTAGCAGCAGCCTTAAAAAACAACCCTGGCATACAGGGTGGATTTTACGTCCAGTGTACATTTTGCACTGTGCAAGAACCGGGTTTGTAGAGAGTTGCCCCATATTCTGGCAACGGAGTTGAATATGTTCTTTTAGGTCATTATTAGTCTAGAAGAATCTCTTGGACACGGCTGTAGACATAGAGTCATCATGCTCCTCTGATGAAGAGCATGCAAGGTAACAAGTCATTGGGCTATAAGGAGGGTTCTGTTGAAGAACATTAGCCTTCAAGTTTTGCAGTCTTAGCTACTGAATGATCAATTTCAGTTGATCCATGTCTATCACCAAGTTGTTAATTTGCCTAGGAAGTGACTCAAATTGCTTTCTGAGCTTCTTCTATTTCTCATCACTTGATGTGGCCACTTGCTACTAGTAAGCTGGTTAGGCTGTGGTGTTTGAATCATTGTGTTTGGATTAATAAAAAAGGTCTGGGAGTGGCCAGCAAGTCACTCAGTTGAGGTACTTGTTAGAAATACTAATTAAATATCCTTTAGACATTACGTTCTGTGAAGACGTATTTCAGATATAATTATTCATAGGAACCTGTTGAATTAATTTTTCCTTTGCTTATTTTATATTAATGGAATACATTTATGTACATAGACTGTCATTATATCTGACATGTATTGTATTTTTAATTCCCTTAGGATATCATGGGGAAAAAAAAACTTATCATGACTTAGGGAAAGGGTAACATTTTCCAGCAGCCCTGTTTAATCGTGAATGGTGATGGTGAGACAGACTTTATCTCTGCTGTGTCACGGGGGACACATATGGCCATGTGTCAGGTTACAGGGCAAACAGAAATAGAACATGCTGGAGAGCGGGGTGCCACAAGGAGCAAAAGGCATTTCTTATTGATTAGAGAGGACTTGAATTATTCAGAGCTCCAGCAGGAGTCCATTTTGCAGTACCTTGTTGAGAGGTGTAGGTATTTAAACACAGGTAATAAATTGGTTATGCCTTGTGAGCTCTGGTTAGGACTATGATTATGATGAAATACTGCTTCCAACTCACAATTTATAGGTAATGGATGGACTCATATGTATTGGGATATCTTATCATCACCTGTGGCATTCTGACAAATTGGGTTAACATGGTGGAATTGAGATCGGTATCATTGTAATTTGGGTATATCAGTTGCCAGCGTGGTATATCCAGCTGATCTACAATACAGACAGGAGATGCCCTCTGTCAAAGCCTCTACAACTGAGCTCTGTCCCTGCAGAGAGAAATCAGGGTTTCTTTCACAAAGCAAAATGAACAGGATCAAGTAAATCACATTGTTACACATTGGACATGAGGAGGTAGGTTGTTTATGGCTGCCATATCGACTCATCTATTGCACAACATGAAACCATCTTGCTTTGTCATTGTAATGGGACAGCACCATGATACGTTAGCCCAAAAGAATGGTTTGTACTTGTTGCTTTTAATAGTATATGGACATCACAAGAAAGCTGTTTGTAAGCAAGCCCTTTTTCTTGACCAGCAGCTGGCTTATCTGTGCTGAATAAAGGTCAGTGGTTGAATCAGTTAGTCATCAGAGAGATAGGATATGGTGATCTACTAGCAGATTTACTGTAAATATCGTATGATTCAAACAGTTCAGCAGATCTCAAAGTGTGTTCAACATGTCAAAACCTGCCATCATCAAGAATATTGCGTATTAATGTCTTCTATTACTCCAATGAGTCAGTGCAGATTGTTATTTTCATTGTCCAAAATCTTATGCTTTGTGTACCAGTGTTAAACAGGTACACTACATGGCCAAACATTTGTGGACACCTGACCATCACACCCATATGTGGCTCTTCTTCAAACTGTTGACAAAAAGTTGGAAGCCTGTATAGGATGTCCTCGCTAATGCTCTTGTGGCTGAGTGAACACAAGTCCCCACAACCACTCTCCAAAATCTATTGGAAATCATTTCCAGAAGAATGGAGGTTATTATAACAGCAAAAGTGAGCTAAATCTGGAATATGTTTAAAAAGCACATATGGGTGTGATGGTCAGGTGTCTGCAAAATTTTGCCCATAAATTGTATAGGAATGGAAAGTGAGAATTGCCTTTTTTTTTGAGTAGATCAGGAAGTTATTATTCAAGATCACTGCTCCAGGGGAAAGGGGAGTTCGATCCATTGTTCAAAATTTCAGCATGATTCACATTTCTGATGTAAAGTAATGCAGAGTGATACGTAGAAAAATACATTTTAGAGAATTGTACTGACTTAGATTTTTTTGCCATGTTTGTGATAGGAACTGGGGTCACAGGATCTACAATGGAGAATAACAGCACTTTTGTTCCTTACCTATGAGATAATGTTGATAATGATAATGCTAAAATGGTAGCAAAATCAGTTTTTTAATACCATTTTGCTCTTCATGTGTTTCCTCCAGCTAGGACAGGCAGGGTTTCATTGTACAGCACCAACAAATTACACCAGAAAATTTGAGGGTACTAGTATTCTTCAGAAAACCTATGCTTGATGATTAGACCAAGCGTGGACCTGACCATGAGGTCCCTCAGGTGATGATCGTTCCAAAATTGCTTCCAAGGAATTTTAGGCAGATGGAAAAAGAATTGCAAGACTGCAGGTTTGATGTCACTCCAAAAGTCATCTCCATACACCTTGATTAATTATCCTTGAGACATTTTCATTATGAATTACCAATCATGGAAACTCTGATATTCTGTTTCCCTTGGCATTTGAAGCACTGGCACTGTACCCTTTCATTCCTCCTACCCTGTCCTGCTTCTACACTGGCTGCTTTAGTCTCTTTCTCACTTATTGCTCACTCTTCATCAGTCTGCTGCAATTTCTCTGTATATTCCAGTGATATGGCTGACATTTGAGAAACAATCAACCTTCTCATCTTTAAATAAATATAAATAATGTCAATAAATGTGAACTGCAAAATTAAAAGGTATGTGGGCTTGCACATATAAATCACAGTGAAGTAATCAGAGAATACTAGTTTATACTAGTTTATGTGTTAAAGTTCAATCTCTTATAACAAGTATGACAAAATGGTCTCTAAGGAATAGTAAGCATTTATGTATCAACTCTCTGGGTCTTTAAAAGCTTAAAATCTCTTCCCCAACACTGCCATTATGAACAATTCTAACCTTTCTGACTAAAGTTTTTGTACAATGTTTGTTCATTACAAAGAAAAATGTCGTCATTTTATACAGATTTTTAAAAATGTTTTCATATTGACCACAAGAAGCACACAAAGACACAGCAGTTAAGGCTGAAATATAGAACCTTTTATTTTCTTTTTGAGTAAATAGTGTTGAAAATCTGAAATAAGGTTTAAATTAGGTTTACTGAGACAACCTTTGGATTTACATTAAATAGTAAATAACACCTTACATGCCCAAATCCAGTGACAATGAAATGCTTCCTTAAAAAGTTTTTTTTTTTGTTATTGCTTTTCATATTTTCCCTTGTTCAAGTTCAAGTATAAAAATTCCCAACAGTGTAAAATAGCCCATCTGATGTATATTAAAAGCAGTAGAAGCACAGATATTGAACCTTGACAAGGACTATACATTCTAGTGTATGAAGCAGCATTTTGCTTAGTTTTTACAAGGAGTTTTTTCTCTTTTTTATTTTCTACAGTTCTAGATATGACAAAAAAAGAGATCCTGCCTGCAAATACAGCTGCATTAAATAAACATCTTACAAGAGGCATTAACCTAGCAGATATTTAATGAAATGCTCTAAAATTCATAAGGCATAGAAAAAAATGTACAGTGCACATACAGAATTGTATCTTAAATAAATCAACATTTTTGGTTGAGTATGTTAATGATACTATAACTAAATCTACTCAATAACTTATAATATGCCATGAGATGAATACATTATTATTAATACAGTACCGCCACTAAGTCGCCGTCCTTAGAGCGCAGCATAACTCTCAAAATAAATAAATAGCAGTTCTCTTTTCTCTCTTTAAATAGCATTACAGTTGTAAGGCACTGTGAACTCTCATACTTGTGTTTGAGCTCTCAGCATTAGTGCTGCTTTCTAGTACAAAGATGTGACATTAGGTTTTCTGAGAGAACAGAGAATGGATTCATCTCTCACTAGGAAAGACATGCTGGTGCACAGACATTTCTCTAGACAAACACAAAAAAGAACAGATGATTTTCACCGATAGAGTTTGGTTGACTGATGGAAGTTCATTGGTACATTGTTGAAGTCTATTTGTCTCGCTCTCTCACCCGTTCATTCCAGAGAGGAGCTGCTCATGAGTGAGAGATGCAGCGGCTGGTGCTGAGGGTGATGTTAGGAAGGGATCGGGAAAGTGCAGCCTGCGCTTAAGCCTCCAGCCCGTCTCTTTAGGACAGAGGTGGAACTGCTGACAAAGCTGGAGGGGGACGTGTTCCCAAGCGGGCCCATGGATTAAAATGTGACAGCTCAACAAACGAGCACAAGTGATGCGTTCTTTCCAGAGCAATCTGTGACTGTGTGTGTATGTATGGGTGGGTGCGTGTGTGTGTGTGTGTGTGTGTGTGTGTGTGTGTGTGTGTGCCCGTCTGTCCCCACACTGCAGCTGTTGCCTTCTCCTCACTTGCAAGTCTCCAGCTCTGACCTTTTGTCAATTTGGACTTATCATACAATGCGGGTGCATGAATAAGTGTACGTGTGCAATAATGTGTAGATGAGTTTGCACAGAGTTAACATTTTGCCCCAGTATTGAAGAAATTAGTGTCTGTATGTGTGTGCATGTGTGTGCATGTGTGTGAGTAGGCAAATAATACTATTTAATGTCCTTTCATCATGCTCTGAAATTGTTCGTTGTCCTTCAGAGGTGAGTGGCAGGAAATCTCCGCAGTTTGTTTTGTCTCCTGGCGGCTGTTTTTGCTTTGCATAGGTCAAGAGGTCAAAATGGGAATCAGAGTAGGGGGACATTCAGCATCAGGAAGATAAAAAAGTAATCCTGAACATGCCAGACAAAGCTACAATTATATTTTCTTTCACTCCATTTCTCCACAGTTGTGTACTACTCCCTGATTGGCAGAGTTTGTTTGTCTTTACTAATTTGTTGGAAAAATGCTCCATTTCCCTGATAATCAGAAAACAAAACCTTGCAATGCACATTAGACGACAGAACAGAAAAATCCCTCAAAAATGAGAATAAATATGTAAGTTAGAGGGCTTCAGAATCAAAACACTGTGCGGACATCTAACGTCCTTCATGAAGAAAAGTCTTCTAATGTAATGACAGCATCTGGACTTAAGGCTTCTTCTACACCTCCAAGCCACAGTGATTAGTCATTGCGTTCTCCTTTAGCAATAAATACACTATATCAATATTAAGCATAAAGGTAACAATAACAGTATCGATAATGGTAAAAAGTTAAATCTCTGTCTTTACGCCTTCTCTGATTTTTTTTCACATTTTTTTTCTTTTTTTTGGTTTAATCACAGCAAGTTGGAAAGCGATGGAGTTCCCACCTCACTTAAACACCTCCATCAATCATCATCCTCATCACATTATCCTCCCTCTGGTGAGACACCTCTATACGGCCAATGAGCAGTCGCTGGGCATTGGCTTTTCCTCACATCTCAGTGCCAATAGCTGTTATTGCATGCGCTCTGCCTGCAGTTGCTGGGGCTGGTACTGACCGAACGCCGCGGCTGCGGCGGCTGCGGCTGAGCCTGGAGTGGCAGCGGCCAGTGGCTGCTGCACAGCGTAGCCATAGCCGGCTGTGGTGACGTAGCCGGCTGCGGCGGGGGAGGCGGCATACGGGTACTGGTCATACGCAGCAGCGGCAGCCGCAGCGGTGGCAGCACTGGCGTACTGTGCGTATGCAGCTCCAGTGTAGTCGATGTAGGGCGAGGAGGCGGCGGCGGCGGCAGATGCAGTGGCTGGCTGCACGTGAGGGATCACCACGCTGGGCTGCATGAATGCCTGTGGGTATACGTAGTGAGCGGGGATCCTGCGACACACAAACACACAACACTGTGTTAGTCACAGCAAACTAGAGCTTCAAACCGCACATGGTTTTAACTGCAGAAACACAACCACAGGGCACAACCCACACCATGGCCAAACACGCCATTTCCACAATCCAAAAAAAATTCACACCCCATTTCCCACCAACACCAAGGAAATGCCTTGTAGTGGTTATGAGAGTTATAGGGTTGCCAAAATAGACATTTCACTGAAAAAAAATACATATGAGACTTGGACCATAAGAACTAAGCAAATGCATTCCTAGTGTTTTTGTTTTTTTTAAATTAAGACTTATAATATTTATTAGTCAGATTAATAGTTGACCATTACATTTAAATTTCATTTTCCCCTGGGAAACAGCAGCTGCAGAAATTAAAGACAGAGCAAATTTTCAGCAAGCATTTTACAAGCATGCTGCAAGTCACATGGCCTGTTTTGGAGCTCAGTGGAGGGGGAAAGTGGGACCCTGCGGAAGCAGAGCGCTGATGAGGTGAGCATTGTCAAAGTGTCACTGCGACTTTGACAGCTGGACAGTTTTCAAAAAGAGACACTGCTGGCCATTTCCCCCTCAGCTTTTAGACAATGAGCTTCGTGCTGGATGGCACACACAGAGGGAGTTTTGATTAAATAAGCAATCAGGAACAATAAGCACATTCTGCCTTTCATTATGTACCCCAATGCATTTTCAAAAGATTTTCCTCCAGATCATCTTTGCTGCTTTGTTTTCAGGATGTATTCAGCAAAGAAGAGATGTAGTTCATTTACTATATCTCAACAGTTTAGCTTTTTTTTTTTTTTTATATGTTCTCATTCATTTTTTTTTTTAAGAACAATACTAGAAAGGACAAAAAGCCATAATGTCAACAATGTAATGAGGGTTTAGGCCTAAAATGTGACTTAAACTAAGCACACAAGCTTGTTAGAACAACATTCAAGCCCTCCAGGCTAATACCAAATAACACATAGATGAAACTGGGGTTATAAAAGTGCTATCATGGCAACCCTATTTTCAGCACACCATCATACAATCCAACCCACCAACAAACTGAAAATCACGGCCCCAAATGAAGCAAGTAAAAAACACAAACGTAAAAAAAAAAAAAAAAAAAAAAAAAAATCATTATCACCATCACAACTCACAAAATGAAGCACAAAATGAAGAGGTAAAAAAAAAAAAAAAAAAAAGCAATCTCTAGCATTTTTCTCACTCAGGTCAAAGGGCAAAGCTGTTTCCAGAATATCCTGCACTGAGGCTTTGCCAGCCTGAGGTAATAGCATTGCTTTATGGCATAAATAAATAACAGCACAGCACACACAATATAAAGGATATGGGTTACAAAACACAATGCCAGAAACACCTAAGCACATACGTCAATTCTCACACAAAACACAGTTTAGAATTAAACACACCGTTCCAGAACCAGAAGAATTATTGTACACACGACACCACAAGTATGAACACACACACACACACACACACACACACACACACCTAACTACAAAATTACACCACACATGCAGGCGGCCAAAGTAGCAGAGCAGCCTTGCTCTAAATTAAGAGTGGACAGCTGAGAATAGCCGACATAGCTGGGCATTTTCTCTTCACCATGGATACACGGTGAGTCAGCACCAGTTTTAATCATCGTTATTTGGCCACTGCATGTTTCTATAAGCACCACCGGTCTTTGAAGGAAAAAAATAAAAATAAAAAAGTCTTTGGTTCGCCAGACTAAGCACCTGTAACTGGCTCAAAATAGTTCAGAGAGGTATTAAATAACCTACAACAATTTATTTCCTTGAATTTAGGTAAACAATTTCCTGTAAAATTATATGATGCACACTTAATGATGTTTATTGCTTGCTCTCTGCTTGAATGACAGGAGAAGCTGGACTCCAGTTATTTTCATCTCCAACGGCAGCTGTTGTGGTACACTCAGAAGCCACGAAGCAGCACGTCTGAAATCACACCAAGCTCTTCTCCCTCTCCCGTGTTCCCATTCCTTTCTCTATCAGAGCCAGCTTTCAAAAGCACTGTAGCACAGAGATCCAATGATGACCCTAAAATATTGTGGCCAGGGACCCCATTAACTAGAAAATAACTTCTACAGACTCAGGATGGGTTTATTTCATGACTAGTATTTAAATGGGTGCAATAAAGTTTTGCCTATTTACCAGAGTCATGGAGCTTTGTATTCCTGAACTTTCCAACTACAGAACATATTAAGTAGGTCCAAGTTGACATTTATTTATAGTGCTACTTGGTTATGAGTTATTGAAATTTGGATTACAACCATTCAATTCAACTGACCAGTCAATCCAGCTAATAACTATACGAACTCAATGATTAATATAATAATTTTGTTAATGGTGAGTCACGGTGAGGTGAGGCTGAGATGACCCCACTCTGAGTATGAGGGTATTTTTGTTGGACTGGGCCACATAAAGAGTAGAAGCTCAGGGCTTGTGTTACTAGTTCAGCATCAAGGGTTTACTAACTTGATAGTCATTCTTAAACATTTAAGCAAGTAAAAATTTGGCAAGACAAAAAGCAAACTTAAGATCATCTTAACTGGTGGAAAAAGTGCTCTTCAGCTTAATGATGACTTTTGTCTTGTAATGCTTTTGGGAAACTTTTCCCTCAGCACATATTAATTTGTTACTCTTCCCTCTTTTACAACTACCTGATTTTGAGAACCCCTTTTAATCTTATTTTAATCAATCCTCAAATGTTCTTCAAAGTCAAACAAACTGATCACAAGTACTTAACAACAGACCAGCTGTTTCTGTTTGGTCTTGTTTAGGGCCTTGTCCACAAACTGGTTGCATGCTGTGCAACGAACAACCGATTTATCCCACAGCCATCCCAATAGCCCAGAGCCCGTAAAGAGAATAGACCCCAGACCCATGGGATTCAGGAGTCCATTTCCTCCTCGGGCACTGGTTAAAAATACCTCTGTTACCAAGTGGCATGCCAGACCACAGCATTTTTTCTCCTTCTGACAGGACTGTTGGGGACAGTCATATTAAAGTTCATATCTAAATAAAGGTTTGAGATCAAATGCCATGGAGAAAGTGTCCAACACATTTGTCCCCAGGGAGCACACCTGTTGGAATCCATTGAAACCAGAGTGCTTTTAGAAAAGGTCAGCGTAACACATGCGTTAAGACTATTACTGACGGGATTACTTCATGATTCTCCATTTTAAATCCTAGCTATTCTGAATGTAACCTCAAACGGAGAGCCAGCTCCGAACATTCACCATTTTGGACTTTTGAGAGTACCAACAGCCAAAGAATAGGCCACTTTATTTGAGATACAGGATAATAGTATCATATAGAGCGTGTTAGTTAAATTAATAAATAGAATAAAAATAAAAATCCCCATATACAGAGCCATACACTGACTTCAGCCTAGTGAACTGCCATCCCAATGTGACACTATTGTGTTGGCTTTGGCCCCATTCCAGCACGAGCCAACTGCACCGAGGTCAGAAACATGAGGTTCCCTTTCAGCTGCCCTACACGGCACTGTTGTTACGTGAGAGATTCCTTTTAGGTGACAGTGCATTATAGTGGGCCTGTTTTCTAGAGTGGATCTCATCGCTGTGTGCGAGATGCAGGCCAGCTCCCAAAGCCAGAGAGATAGAGACAGAGAGAGCAGGCCTCATGCGACTGCACTGTCAGCACTATGGCCTTTGTGTGGCACAATGGAGAAGCTTGTTTTCCTTAACGCCACACGGGCCCATGTGATAAAGCCTCGTTTAGAGGCCTGTGCCTTTCAGACATTTGTTTGTGTCACATTGAGGGGCTTGCAACACTGCAAACACATGCAGGCACACACACACACACCCACACACACACCCCTACACTCATACACACAGAACTAAATAATATAAAGGCTAAAAGCCCTTCTGAATAACGTCCCCAACGTATCAGAGTTTCGGTTCATACTGTAATACAGAGAGTTGGCTTTCCAATGAAAGCGAGACAGTCGCTTTCCCTTGTGTACAACAACATATCAATGATTGAAAGACTGCAGGTCTCCAGGGACTCTGGATCCACTGCATGATGCCTTATAGGGCTAGAAAGAAAGAGAGAGAAAGAGAGAGAGACAGAAAGCAAAAGAGAGAAAGACAAAGTGAAAGCGAGAGAGAAGGGGAATAAGCAGACAGATCAAAGTGTGCATAAAAGAGTGCAAGAGGGAAAAAGGAAGACCTACAAATCCATCAGATGTCAGTGGGACAGATAAAACAGCAACGTGCAAGCAAGTTGTTGTTGGGTTGTTTGGTTGAGGTTGGGTGGAGGAAGGGGGTTTTAACAATGTCACACAAAAAAAGATTGCACTCACTCCAAAAACAAGACACCAAAAAACAAGCTACAGCAAAAAAAAAAAAAAAAAACATAAAAATAAAAAAGCATCAAAGGAAAGCCCCACTTTGCTGCCGTGGCAAAGTTATCACACCTCCACAATTCTGAAAATCAACACCCCCAAACCAGCCTTTTTTCCCCAGTAAATGAAAAAAGCACACAGTTTTAGCTATTAACACCACTTCATGACGGTAAAAAAAGGCACACACAGCTCTATGCACTATTAAAATAAAAAGTCCAAACCAAAATAAAAACCAACATACATGCATATGTAATCACCATTTCGAGCTTGTTTGTGTGTGATTGAGTCTACAGGTACGGTAGCTATTGATCTGAGCAATGCCCACAGAGCTATTCCTCAAACCATCAGTTAGCTTAACCCATATCGAGCCTGTCGGACCAGAGAAAGACAACATTGAGTCAAGCTACAGTGTCTATCAATCAGTTAAAAAACAAAACAAAACAAAACAAAAAAACATCTCACATATACACACACAAACACACACTCTTAAAAAGGACACACATTCTTAACTCTAGCAAATATTCAAAAGGGGTGACACTGTGGTTAGCTATTGATGATCATCATAATTAAAGATTAACAGCTGTATCTACGTAAATACTGTAAAAGCCTGCTGATAGTGTTGGAGAAATGGCTGGGGTTGGCTCCAGTGTCCAAAACTCATTTTGTATGGTTTAGATATAACATAAATAATTATTATATAGCTAACGGTTCACACCAGCAATCACAGTCAATGCAATTTATCAATGTTGCTACTCACCCATAAGGTCTCTGGATGAAAGCCGGATGAATCTGGGGTACACCAAATGTGAATCCTATGCAGAAACATAAATGCCAGATATTTCTGGTTAAGACACTGTGGCGTGATTTAAATGTTCCCTAAAAAGGTCCAAGTTGCATGATCAGCATGTACACTCCTGGGCAAGAAAAACAAACAAAAAAAAAATGGGCCAAGCCCAAAATGGCAAAATATTAAGCTTTTAAAGGTCTTAACAACAAATCATTGGTCAGGAAATTAACAAGAATTAAACAATTACTGTAGATCTCTCCCTGCTCTATCAATCCTTGTTCCATTTATGAGCTTGTTATCAGGCCCTTGATTGGCTGCATCAGGTGCGGCAGATAAAGACCTTTTAAGAAAAAAAAAAAACATCCCAAAAGATATTTTTGGAACATTTTGCACACCCAGACATGTGTTAGTCTGAATTTTACAGTACAGTAAATGGTTTTACCTTTGCATACAAGAAGACTATATAAGTGAAGTTCCCTGTTTCTAGCTTTTCTCCCAAACAACAAAAGAAAACAAGCAAATGGAGGCACAGGAGCTCTCAGGAGTGCATTTGTTTAATTCTCTGACCAATGATTTGTTGTTAAGACCATTAATAGTTTAATATTTTGCCATTTTAGGCTTGGCTCTTTTTTTTTACGCCCAGGAGTGTACATGGATACATGATCATGCTTTACTGATGCCTAAGGCTGCACTGGTCACAGCATGTTTTCTAAAGAGAATGTGAAACCCTCACCTGGCTGCATCACCCGCGGCTTGGCCCCCAGGTAAGCCAGGTTCACGTTGGCCTTCCTGCCGTCAATAATAGGGTTGGGGTCCTTACAAGCCCTGTCTGCTGCAGAGCGGTCTGCCATTGTCACCTGGTTAAAAAAAAACAAACAAACAAAAAAAAAAAAAACCACACATGATGTGTTGAATGAAGTGAGGTCGATTTTTACCAGTCTCTACCAGTCATGAATGAAACGAAATACAATAAACACAAATTGTCACTTCTTTTTCTACAGTCCTGACACTCTTGTTTCTCTCTGAGGTACTTTACACAGCAACTGGGCCACAAAATGTAGAGGCTAGATGTTTGACACAACCTTTTGATAACAGTTTGACTGGTTAGTTTGGTGATTTAAAAAAAAAAAAAACCCAGTTTGTTGGACTCACTTGAGGACAGTAAAGCCAGTTTGTTGACTTTCTGTCCATGAAACTTTGACAATCAGTGAGCTAACTTATGAGCCTTAGCCAACAGGAGTAGTATAGTAATGCTAGGAATGAGTTGTTTATCACCGGAGGACATTTTCAAACTTTGGACACCCTAACAAATAATTCACAAACCGACATATTGAAAGGTTGTATCTTTACTTCAACTCATAAACTACTAGCAACAGATAAAGACCATGAGCAAACCTGATAAAAAGGGAATTAATATATGGATATTATGTGTTGGTATTTGGCTTGGTGTTTCTTTTTGTTTTGTTTTTTTTTTTTCAGAGAAAGCCATCACACAACAACAACAACACCCGCCTACTTACAACTTACAGTTGTATTTGTCACACACAAATCTGATTAGGTTTGTTGTGGTCAGAGGATTTGAGTTTTGTGGTCAAATGTGAATGCTTGAGTGTGTTCACAGTTCAAAATAACAGCATGAAGTGGCCTAACTTTCAGATTACTGAGAGCATGTGATGATGATGATGATGATGATGATGATTGTGGTGGTGATGATGATGATGATGAGGATGATGATGATGCAATTAAAAAAAAAAACAAACAAACATGTTGTGATGCAGCTGCAGGACTTCAGACTCATGTCATGCATGGAGGATTTAGACAGGAGGAACACAATACTTACAAAACCATACCCCCTGGACTTTCCAGTCTGTCTGTCGGTAATCACGACAGCCTCCTCGATTTCCCCAAACACCTCAAAATATTTCCTCAGACTGGAATCTGTGGTGTGATACGGCAGACCTCCGACAAATATCTTGGTGTAGGTGGTGTCCTTTTGGGTGGTATGCATCCTCAGTCCTCAACGCTCAAGTGCAATGCAAATAAGAACAAAAACAAACTAAACAAAAAGTAGTGCAATGTTTGGGTCGAAACAGCCGATATTTCTCCCACAATCCTTCTTTAAAACACGAGGAGTTACGAAGAAGTCTAAAGCACGAGTTTCAAGCGACAAACTTTGTGACTCGAGGTAGATTTCTTGTCACTTGTGAGGCGGATTGTTCCGGAGATCATCAGGTGGGTTGAACTCCGCTTCGTAACTGACGTGCTTTCTAAAAAAGTGCCCGTGTGACCCATTCCTAAATGCGCCTGACAAAGCCCCGCCCATACCGCAATGTGGGCGGAGTCGTGCGTTACGCCACGCCCACCGCACGCGCCCACGGCACGAACAGCTGGCGAACGGACAACGGGCTGGTTGTGCTCGCGCCCGTCCATAAACACTTGTTGCTTTGATAAGTGTGTGTGTGTGCGTGTTTGTGTGTGTGTGTGTGTGTGTGAAAGAGAAAGATACATTCTGAGGCCTGCATTATTTCAGTGAATCAATGGGAAGAAAATAAAGACCACCACTGACCAGATATTGTTTGGTTTTTGGTTTTTTGACTTGGTAGTGGCAGTTTTAAACACCTCTGTGTTGTGGCTTTCAAACCAAAACACCCAGCCAAGAGTAATCCTGTGGTCAGAAACTAACACTGAAAAAGGAATAGGACAATTTGCACAAGCTGAGTATTTGAAAAGATGAGCTATGGGTGGATGAGCTATGGGTGGATGAGGATCTAACAGCACTGTGGCCCAGCAGGTAGCATTGCCGAATCCCAGCTCCAGGGCCGCATGCCACATGGGCTTCCTCTTGGCTGACTGGTTTCCTCCCACCTCCCAAAAATATGCCAGTAGGTGGATTAGCTATGCTAAATTGCCCCTCAGTGCAAATGAATGTGAATGTGTGTGTGTGATATGGGGAGTTGTACTGTGATTGCTTGGGACTGCGGTTGCCACCAGCAGCTTTGTACTCAGGACTCCATCAGTGGACAGTGGATAAGTTTAACAAACCGGACGTCTTGTGAAAACTGTGATGAATTTACTGGTTGCACAATTGAACTATTTGTCCATATAGTACACAATAATAGAAGGGATTTATTTATAATTGCACTATCCGTTATCACCCGGATGAGGATGGGTTCCCTTTTGAGTCTGGTTCCTCTCATGTTTTCTTCCTCATGTCGTCTCACGGAGTTTTTCCTTGCCTCTGTTGCCTCTGGCTTACTCATTAGGGATAAATTCACACATTTACAATTTATTTTGGTTTAATTTAATTTGAATCTATTTATTTCTGTAAAGCTGATCTGTGATAATGTCCATTGTTAAAGGCGCTATACAAATAAAATTGAATTGAATTGTGTGTGTGTATGCACGTTGCCCTGCAATGGACCAGAATTCCGGCTCCAGATCCACCACAATTCTGACAGGTACAGAACGGTTACTGAAGATGCTTACTATCAGATACAACTATAAACCTATGAAGCAGACCAACATGGTAGACGTACACAGTGGTTAATTAAGTGTATCATTGCTGCTCCTGATACACACTTAGCAGTGCTCTACCATGAGAATAGTCCACCACTTGTGGTCAATGCTGGTCCCTTTCCATTGATGCAGAGAGTATACTGGGTGGACATTCAGTAATTGCATACCTACAAAGTGCACCTATATGGCACCCAATACAATGGCCAATGAGTGTAGATAGATGGTAGGTCTACATAAAAAGGTAGCCATTGAGTGTATTGTTACCACATTAACTACATCTTGATGAAGACCTTCCATTTCATCTAAAGGCTGAACAATATCAGTGTTAGAAGAGACTCACCAACTGGCCAGCGTGTCCTCTGGGACAGCATAAGCTGGTTAAAGATTCAGACAGACTCTGAGCCAGAGACAGCATGGCTGTGAGACAGGTGCATAGTGTAGGACTGATGCTCTTCAGATAAAGTTACACTTAGAGCACAGAGTCACCAATGTGCCAACTGCCTCTGTGTGTGTGAGAGAGATATCTTGTGTAGCATATATATAATATACCACCCCAGTCATTACAATGCTGAATACCTTCTTTTTTAAGATGAGTGTAAGGGTATATAAGAAAAGATTGCTTATCATATTATTTTTGTGACATCAGTCTAAATTGGGCAACAAACACCACTGATGTATTGGCAGTTGATGGTGATGTGACACTTCTAGATGTCATTGCAGTTGTGGTCTGAATTAAACAGAAATCCAAGCTTTATCTATAAAACTTTTCATGTAAGTATGCACACTTTAATTGCACATTTCCACATAGTTTATTGTATCTTTGTCACAAGGGTGTCACTAGGCTAGCACAAATTATAAGAGTCACAATTATAAGTGACGTCAATCTCACTGTGAGTTGCACAAACAGAAAGAGCAGCTCATTTTATAGTCCTGTCAGTAATTCAAACCAGGTAATGCGATACGGCCGGCGTTGAATTATTAATACAGCCTCTCATTTAGCCCGCAAACTTCCATATCGCTCGGCTGATGTGGGTTTTGTTGAGTGCAACCCGAGAGGAGGTCGCTTTGCTGAGGCCCACCACGCTTCACCTGCTTTCTGACGCCCAGTGCTTTGCAATACAGAACTGAAGCTTTACAGATTAAAAAAAAAAAAAGCTAAGAAAAGACATGACAGCCGTGACTTGAGCCTATCAGAGAACAGTTTCAGTGTGTGTGCTAATTTATTAATGTACCCATTAAGCCAATGTAATAGAGACAGGTCCGGATTTCAAGAAGATTACAATGAGATGCTATCCTGTTGCATTCCCTTGTATTCATGTGCCTTTTAATTTACAGGATTGTGTGCAAACATAATTAGTATATGACAATTATGTATGCATTTGGTCAACTTGATGGAATTCACACATACACTGATTGAGTTCTCTTACAGACCCTTTAAGGTCAAAGATTATCAGTCAAAAAAAAAAAAAAATCAACACACATCATATATATTGGTTGGAAAGAAGTTTGTATGTCTGTTTTTTATACTACAAAGTATAAATTACTGTAGATAACTGCCTTTCCAAGAGACAGAATCCGAAACCAATCCATACTGCACTGACCGCAGGTCACATGTCAAACCTTAGCAGACATAAACTCCAACAGATGTGGTTACAGTTGGGACTTTCATTGCAGTGTAAAAGACAGATTATCAGCAGCTGCAACTAACCCTTGCTCATGCCTGAAGACAATTTTCCAGACACACAAACACAAGCACACTCACAAGTATATGATCTACACATAGGCAAATGGATCAGGTAATATTTTAATGAGATTTATTCCCCCTGTGCTAATTAGAGTGAGGTACAGTTACATAAAATAGTCATCTGAAAGACAGCTCTCAATTCACACATACTACTGTACATCTGCTTGACAGCATGGCAAATCACCTACAGTTGAACAAACAGAGCCACCTTGTGGATTAAACAGCCCTGTACAACTCAGTGTATAGGCTCATCATTCATTCTTACTTTGTTCAAGCTATAGAGAACACCAATGCTTATATATTTGCCTAATAATATTATATTTATATTAGATTCTCTGTGCATCTTTGAATATCATTAAATAAAGCAAATAAAAATCTGTTTATGTATATAAATTTTTACAGTTTAGATATTTATCGCATCTTCAAAAGAGAGTGGTATAACATATAGATTAATCTATAGATTAGTTGTTTTGTAGGACACAATGCCAGTTGCAGGAAGTAGTAGGTATTTGTGGAAAAACTTCCATTCTTGGCAACTACCATGACATTTATATACGTTCAAATAACCACCATCATTCATACCTTTCATGTATTTGGCTCCATTTTGTACATCATTGTGATACAGCATTAAAAGTATAGGAAGTAAATAATATAATATTACACATGTTTATGTGTAAAGGAATTCCATCTACAGCATCTGTAGTATATTACAGTGAACAATACTTTAAACAAAGGACTCGAAAAAGAACAAAATGCCTGTTTACTTGAAACTTATGGAAGTCTGAGGGCAGTGATTGAATGCCGCCAATAAACATTTAAATAAGATTAAAAACTTCAATCATTACACTCCAGCAGTTTTTTTTTGTCACTTTTTGGTTGCTTTCCAGGATTCAGCCTCAGTCACATCTGAGAGGATTTCCCAGATGGCCACACATCTATGTTTTACATCAATTTCTTAACTGCTCCAACAACTGCCCTTGGACGTCCTCATAAGTGAGTTCTGAATAAACAAGTTTTCTGTTCTTTTCTTGTTACAGGGAATCATATTGAAAGTATAATCTGTGGTAATCTCACATACACTACATGTGGTGTGAAAGAGAGCGAAAAAAGCTGGAGTATTCCTTTAAGTTGATCTTCACTAGAGTACTTAATGGCAACTAACATATATAATAACTCATATGTATGTCTATTTGTTCTATGTGTTGAAGTGACCCTTGCCCAGTGTTAACAAACACTAACTAGAGTATTATAAAGTGCAAGTGCAAAACTGTATGCTTGTTAAAATCCCAATTTATACGTATACTTAATTTATATGCCTCTATCATGCTAAATAAAATCTGGATAGGAATAAGATGTACTGGACCAGCATTAGACTAGTGGTCCAGACAGAGGGCAGAGCAGGCCCAGGTTAAAAGACTTCTGCTGAACGGTTGAGTCATTCGCCTGCACAGGTGAGTAGGTCAGCTGCTTCTTCTCTACTGTTGCCCATGTCAGGATCTTTGGCTGTGGTTAGGATGTGGGAAGATGGAGGAGAATCAACCTCTGGGGCACTCTCCTCCCCAACTCCAACAAGAGTGGCTCCACGAGGCCGTGCAGATTTAACCCTCAGTCTGTTCCGCAGCTCTTCTTCCCTTACCTGAACACATACATATAATCATTTAACATGCTATATATTTAGTACATTGGCTGATTATTTGATTAACAGACAGTACATTAAACCACAGCACTGTTGGATTCTCAATTCTGATTGATCAGATTAAAATTCTACATCACAGTGGCTTGATTGGTGTACACTCCACATAAAGGGATTCAAAACGTGTGTATTTGTTTGATATGATGACGTTTTCTGTGAGGAAATGTTTATTTAGCATTTTTTGAAGGAGTCTCAAGTATCAGCACTTTGTAACAGTGTAACAGTTTCCTTAAGTTTTCCAACATGGGAAAGTGTTTGCATTTTCTTGGTAACCTGGCAAGCTGCATCTTTTGTTTGAGAGAGAGAAAAAAGAGACTAGTGAAGGAAAGCTGCTAAAAGTAAGTGATAACAGGACCTAACCATTTGTTGTTCCACAACCTTAAACATAACCATAAACTTATAAAATGTATGATGTCATTCTTTAATAAATAAAAATGGTTAGTATTGGCAAATTGTTGTGGTATAAGGAGAATAAAACACTTGCTATAGGACACGCTGTTATTGTATGCTTTGCGTTGGGCCACATTACACCACCCAGTCATTGATTATGGTTTATTCTTTATATAAATCTATTTTGCAGGCTTAATTTGATTATATATTAATTATAGAAGTATTTTTTCAGGATTAATTTGATCATATATTGATTATAGAAGTATTTTGCAAGCTTAATTCCATCATATATTGATTAAAGAAGTATTGAGCGATGCAAAAATGATCCATGTATTTGTGACATGCAAATTAATTTAATATTCTGCTTAGGGGAGTCCCCAAGAAGAAAATATAAGACCTGTACTGGCACAATCTTTTACACAAGTGCTGTGCAATATTTCAAAAAGCTTTTGAAAACATATATTTAATATAGCATTTCATTAAAAGTACTTCCTGATTACATTTCTTTAAACTTTTATATTCAGTTTATTTTAAAACTCACTGAATCATTTTATTCTATATTATAATTTCATTTTATTCTATATTTGTATATATTTATAATGTTATGTTTACACTCATTTTGTGTATTTGAAAAAAGAAGTGTTGAATTTTATTTTTGTTGTACCTTCCTCCTTTCCTCTACTTGTCTCATCTTCTCATCGATGTCTTCCTTTCTAGTGACTTCTTGTTCTTTACGGATCTTCAGTGACTCTAGGCGAGGTGGCGGCCTCTTCCTCGGCCCGTCTGCATCAGCCAGCTGCACCAGACACATTATACGTTACGCCGATCTTGTAGTTGTAGAGATCCGACTACAAACTTCAACAGACAGTAACTGGACGCTGTGTTTGCACCGTGACACACTCACCATGATGTTGTATGCTTCTCCGCTGCCTGCCACTCTGCTTTGGGCCGGGATGATGCCCTGACTCAGCAGCTGCTCCAGAATCACACTAGACTCCGGTCTCTGGCTCTCCTGAGTCAGCCTTGGACTCTGAGCTAAGGTGCCACAAAGAGCAGGTTATTGTGTTGGTACTGTGAAAAAGGGGAAGTGTTCTCATATCTCTCATATTTAGATAACTTTAGAAAGTCAGCTCATTAAACCCGTTGTTCTGTGGTTGCTGGAGTTTTCCCTATTCCCAATACAGCTCACTCAGGCGTATGGGAACCAGGGAACCCTTGAAACTTGGACCTACATTTGGCTGTTTCAGAGATGAAAACATTTGCTCCATGAAAACAGGAGGTTGCCAATGCAACTAAAATATATTTTCTTTCAAATGCCACTTTCTGTAACTGTCTCAATGATTTAAGCAAATAGTTTTTACTAATGACCACTTTTGTCCTCATACCTTGCAGTGGTGGGAGAATCTTAGGAACTGTCCTAGACAGAACAATGGTCTCTCCGGCGTCCAGACCAACTCCACTGTCTGTTGTGTTTTTAGAGACGGCTGAGTCACCGCGAGGACTCCCGCACACTGGTTCAATCTATGGATTTACATACAAAGAATCTTGTGAACTTTATTTGTTGACTAATTCACACACTCACTTCAGGAGTAACAGGTACTGTGTTATCCTGAGAAGGTGGGGAGATGTTCATGCCTCCTAAAATACAACCATCTCATAAAATATGATTCTTGTGTTTAAAATAAAACTTTACACATGTGTGTTTTATTAACCACATTCAAGGAATATTCCAGCATTTTCTCAACCTATTCCTAATCCACCACATCTGCATCATATGTGAATTTAAACATGTGTCTCTGTATTGTGAAAAGAATGGAAAGCTTTTGGGGCAGTTGTTGACAACTACCCATAGATCTATTACAGGGCAGGTTTGAGTAAACAGGTTTTCTGTTCTGTTCTCAGTACAGGGAAATGTGCTGAAATTTTTGTCCATGGTAATAATCCAGTACAGATGTTAAAATGTTCTGTTTTTTTGGAAGCTTTATGTCGCCTGAATTTAGTCACTATTCTAAAATTAAAATATTTAATACATTAAAAATATAATGTTTCATTTACACAGTAAACCTTTTACTGCTTACGTTTTCGCTTTGAGCTTCTGAGGACGTATTATACACAATCGTCTAATTTTTTTAAAAAGGTTTTTCAAACCAAATCTCTGTCTCCATCTGCACCGATTGACAAGAATTTCAACACATATCCCTGTACTGAAAATCCCCGAGAAAGCCATGTTACACAAAACTCACTTACTGTATAATGGAAGGGCAGTTGTTGGGGCACTCAATCAAATACTGTATGTGTTTATGTGAAATGATTTAAGCTCATTTATTCATCTTCTGTAAGCACTTTATCCTGGTCAGGGTAACGGTGGATCTGGAACGTATCATGGGAAGACTGGGCAAGAAGGAATACACCCTGGATAGGACTTATTAATAAGGATAAACTGAATCCAGACCAACTTTCAGAAGCAGCATAAGGTTTTACTTGACTAATTAAGGAGAGCTATCAGTCTGCACTTCTCTTTAAGGAAAGTATATTAATAATAGTCAAATGTGTGATTAAATGAACTAACCCTAACCCTATATGCAGTCAAGTCCATATGTATTTGGACAATTTTGGTAATTTTGCCTCTGTACACCACCACAATGGATTTGAAATGAAGCAATCAAGATGTGATTGAAGTGTAGACTTTTAGCTTTAATTCAAAGGATTTAACTAAAAATACTGTGTTAATTGTTTAGGAACTGTTTAAAGTCCCTCCATTTTTTACAGGCTCAAAAGTAATTGGACTATAAGCCGTTTAAAGGCCAGATATGGCCTGTTTCTTCATTATTTCATGACCAATTAAGGAGATAAAAGGTCTGGAGTTGATTCCAAGCATTGAATTTACATTTGGTAGCTGTTCATGGGAACTCTCAATATGCAGGCCAAAGAGGTGTCGATGCAAGTGAAGGAGGCCATCATTAGGCTGAAAAAACAAAACAGACCTATCAGAGAGATAGCAAAAACTTTAGGAGTGGCCAAATCAACAATTTGGTACATTCCTAAAAAGAAGGAATGCACTGGCGAGCTCAGCAACACCAAAAGGCCTGGAAGACCATGGAAAACAACTAAAGTGGATGATTGCAGAATTCTTTCCTCGTTGAAGAAAAACCCCTTCACAACATCTAGCCAAGTCAAGAACACTCTGTAGGAGGTAGGCGTACCATTGTCAAAGTCTGCAATCAAGAGACGCCTTCATGAGTGTAAATACAGAGGGTTTACCTCAAGATGCAAACCACTGGGAACAAGAACAGAAAGGCCAGATTAGACTTTGCTTAAAAAAAAACACCTCTAAAAAAGCCTGCCCAGTTCTGATACAAGATTAACTTGTACCAGAATGATGGGAAGAGAAGAGTATGGAGAAGGAAATGAAGGGCTCATGTTCCAAAGCATACCACACCATCTGTCAAACATGTGGAGGCAGTGTTATGGCATGGGCCATGTTTATCTTGGTCATTGGTGTTTATTGATGATGTGACTGCTGAAGTAGCAGGATGAATTCTGAAATGTACAGAACTGTACTTTCTGCTCAGTTTCAGTCTAATGCGGCAAAACTGATAGGACAGTACAGATGGATAATGACCCAAAATGTACCGTGAAAGCAACCAAAGAGTTTCTTAAGGCAAAGAAATTAAATGTTCTTAAAATGTTTGATGACCTCAACCCAACTAAGCATGTTTTTCACTTACTGAAGATAAAACTGAAGGCAGAAAGACCCACAAACAAGCAGCAACTGAAGGCGGTTGCAGTAAAAAGACCTGGCAAAGCATTTCAAGAGAGGAAACTCAGCATCTGGTGATGTCCACGGGTTCCAGCCTGCAAACGATTTGCCTCCAAGTAGTAAAATAATCCTAATATTTATGATTATGTTAGTTTGTCCCATTACTTTTGAGCCTGTGAAAATGGAGGGACTCTGTAAAAAATGGCTGTAATTCCTCAACAGTTAATGCAATATTTTTGTTAAACCATTTGAATTAAAGCTGAAAGTCTACACTTCACTCACATCTTGATTGCTTCATTACAAATCCATTGTGGTGGTGTACAGAGGCAAAATTACCAAAATTGTGTCACTGTCCAAATTCTTATGGACCCGACTGTAAATGTTCAGCTCAGCCCAATATCAAGCAGGCTTTTAAACCCAAAGCTTGAACAGGTTTCGAGATGAACACTGGCAGAACTTCAGAGCATCACGCAATGTAACTGGGCTCTGGTCATGACAGACTGCTCAAATATAATATTAATAACTCTTACTTCATATATAAAGAAAAGAGTAGAATGTCCCTGTTGGAAAAAAAAAACAGTAGAAACAATCACAGAAATTCTAATGGCTTCCACTACAAACCATCAGCTAACCATTAAAATCTTTACCATTACTGGTTTTTAATGGTATCCACTAGACATTACATGCCACCAACAGAAGACAACAAATTACCAGTAAAGACCCACAGGGTCCATTAGAGTTTCCATTAAAACCAATACAATTCCCATTAGAAGCATTAAAACCATTATAAATTCTATGAAGGTTTTTTTATTTATTTATTTATTTATTTTTAGTAGGGTTCATACTCAGCAAACTTTTTTTTCCAGACACCTCGACAGATATCACTCTCTCCTGACTGCTGGATATTGTGATGATACTAGAGTGAGAATGAAGAACTGACTGTACCGCAGTTGTGGTGTCGAGGCTGCCCGGTTTTGCGGGTTCCACCGCAGTAATTCTGGAGCTCCCGCATCCCATGGTTAGTCTTTAACACAATCTAAACTGTTTCACCTTTTACCACCAGCAAGTCGCTTAGAGATGAAGAGGAAATGTCGCATTCCTGTACACAGGCTCAGGTCCTGCGACTCAGGTCGCCATGGACTCTGACTGTCGCTAGGGCTCGTTGCTACAATAAATCTGACCCTGTGTTTCAGAGGTCATGTTGGATTTTCTGGTGCCAGACTGCCGCCTATAAACACGCGCACACACGCACACGCGCACGCACACACATGCACATAGACGCACATCCACACGCAGGCACACGCGCGCACACGCAGACATATAGACACACATACACACACAGACACGCACACACACAGACATATAGACACACATACACATGCACACACACAGACATATAGACACACATACACATGCACACACACAGACGCACAGACACACACACAGTGCAGTGTGCTCCAAGGGACTAAAGAGAGAATGCTCACAGCAACAATTTATCATGTTTTTTTTTTTTTCAAAACTGAAACTGTTGCTTCAGCTGCTTTAAAATCCCATCTAACTCTCATTAGTCATCATTTTTGCTCATGAGATTAACTGTGGTGTCACTCCAAATGGTTACTACCTGTGGTTTACACCCAAATACATGCAGATATTAAACTCCAGATACTTATCTATTGAGCTCTGGAATTCCAGATCACCTAAGGAAAGGTGTGCGGGTTGCGAAGCCGACAACCCCGAGCTCAAGAGCTCCACCGGCCTCAGCCTTCCAGTGACGTGGATTATAGGCACACACCTGGCTGCACTACCATGTCTAGGGGATGTGGTTGAGCATCAGCTGCGGATGGAGAAGAGGAGGGGTGAACCAGCCCAGGTTGGGAATGAAGCAGGTCAAAGCCCCCCGTACCAATCAGTAGTGGGACAGCGCTATACCAGGGACAGTACAAGCGCTGTCCCACTACTGATTGGTACGGGGGGCTTTGACCTGCCTCATTCCCAAACTGGGCTGGTTCACCCCTCCTCTTCTCCGTCCGCAGCTGATGCTCGACCACATCCCCGCTCCCACAAATACCTTCCAAATAAACACCAGCTACTTACCACAAGCTTCCCTGCTACTCTTTATAATTTTTTCACAAACACCTGCAGATATTAAACACCAGATACTTACCCTTACCTACCCACTAAACACCAGGTACTTATCACATGCTTCTTGGCAAACTACCTGTGGTTTGCACAGAAAAACGTAGATATTAAGCACCAGGTATTTACCCACACTCACAAAACACCAGGTACTGACCAATACCTACCCAATGAGCACCAGATACTTACTACATGCCTCCCTGCTACTACCTGAGGTTTACAAACAAACACATGCAGATATTAACCACTAGATAATTAACAATACCTACACATTAAACACCAGATACTTTCCCATACATACTCAACAAACACTAGCTATCTACCATATTCTTCCCTGCTACTATCTGCAATTTACCCAGAAAAACATGAAGATATTAAACACTAGATATTTACCCAGATGTGTACATTAAACATCAGCTATGTACCATACACTTCCCTGCTACCACCTGTGGAGTACACACAAATACATGTAGATAATAAACACAAGATGATTATTCATACCTACCCATGATCACATATTTGCCTGCTACTACCAGTGGTTTACACACACACACATGCACATTAAGATATTAAACACCAGGTACTTACCCATTCACAACTAATAAACACGAGCTACACACTTCCCTGCTAGAACCTTGGGTTTACAGAGAAAAACATGAAGATATTACCAGATATTTGCCCACACTCACCCATTAAACATTGGATACTTAACAATAATGTGGCAGTGGGGGCGTGGTAGAGCGTGAGCTGCAGAAGGAGAGGAGGAGGGGTTAACCGGTCCAGGTCGGGAACGAAGCAGGTCCCATACTGATCAGTAGTGGAATAGTGTTTGTGAATAGACACGGTAGTGCACCTATAATACATGTCACTGGGAAGCTGAGGCTGTTGGAGCTCTTGAGCTCAGGGGTTGTGGGCTTCATGCCCTGCACACCTCTCCTTAGGTGATCTGGAATTCCAGATCTCCCTTATGAACACCATATCTACACCAATCTTGAATCCTTGAGCTCAAGAGGTCCACCAGGCTCAGCCTCTAAGTGATGTGGATGTTGCATGGCAACAGTTGGGGTGTAATGGTCATACTTTTGACCACATAGTGTAGGTCTTATTTCAAATCTCCATCTATCCTCCATTAATTTTCTGCACTGCTTATCCTGCACAGGGTCACAGGGATCCCCTATCCCAGAGGACTCGGGGCACAAGGCAGGGAACACTCTGGACAGGGTGCTAACCCATCATAGGGCACAATCACACACAACGGACAACTTCGAAATGCCAGACAGCCTACAACGCATGTCTTTGGGGTTGGGGGGTGGAAACCGGAGTACCCAGAGGAAACCACTGAAGCATGGGGAGAACATGGAAACCCTGCGCACACAGGGTGGAGGTGGGAATCGAACCCCCAACCCTGGAGGTACAGGGCAACAGCGCTAACCACTAAACCACCATCTTATAAATACACTAAATATAGTATTAAATAACTATTTAGTGCACTATATGTCTAATACATAACAGATGGTCTTAGGTAAACCCTCTGTTCCCTGCGACTCTTACTCAGCTCTTCAGAGCATCACCCCAACTGAGCTCCTCCAATAGGAACGCGCGTTACAATCGCGGAAGTGATATCAGCCAATAGGAATCGCCGAACTAGAATACGCCACCCTCACCAGCGGCCACTCTTCAGCCCCATCCACACTAACTTCAATCCGGGAAGAGCAACACTTCTGACTCTCCGCCTTGCACAGTAGGGCAACAGTTTCAGCTTTGGGCAGCTTTTTGTTACAAACATGGCGTCTCGGACCCTTAGCAAAGATGACGTCCATTACAAGCTTCATTTCCGGATGATAAACGAGCAACAAGTGGAGGATATCACGATCGAGTTCTTCTACAAGCCACACACGATCACGTTACTGACGTGCACCATAATCAGTATCATGTACTTTGCATTCACCAGGTAGGATGTCTGAGATCCTGCTTTAACACCAACCTTATGGCTGTGGTTAGTAGCTGGTTAGTAGTCTGGAGTTAGTGGGTGCTCTCAAGTCAGGTTAAGTCAAGTCAGATTTATTTATCACACACACACACTATATCAAGACATGTGCATTGCAAGATAGGCTTAAGGTGAGGCTCAGGTCCATTAACGCACGTGCACACAACAACTTTACCAACTTAATTCAAACAAGTGTAACTAAGTAACAAATATGAGTAGTGTAAACAAGACAAAATACACTACAAGCCATTTCCCTCATGAACACTTAACTACTTCTAGGTCCTTCTTAGTGTATTACCTCTCTGTGGATACAATTTTTAGTGCAATTTTTTGTGTATCTTCCTTTTTTTCTATACTACCTGTATCCTTAATGCTCCTGCCATTGCCTTTGCCTTGCACATATCTGTATTACAGCTGTACATATCTCTATTAAGTCTATTGTGTCTACTGTACAGTGTTATATTCTCTTATTATTATTATTATTATTATTATTATTGTTTGGAACTGGTATTATTATATGTCTTGCCATCTTATTGGTATGTGTGTTCTGGAAGCTTCATACCATACCAAGTCAAATTCCTTCTGTGTGTGTGTGTGTGTGAGCACACTTGGCAATAAAAGCTTATTCTGATTCTATATGGACAAAAGTTTGACGACGCCTGACCATCACACCCATATGTGCTTTCTGAAAATATCATTCCAGATTTAGTCCATCTTTCCATTTATAATAAGCTCTTCCCTTTTCTGGGAAGGCTTTCCACCAGATTTTTTGGATTTTGGCAGTGGGGATTTGTGTTGCACATTCCACAAGAGCATTAGTGAGATCAGGCACTGATGTTACAGTAGGTGAGGAGGTTTGAGGTGCAGTCAGCGTTCCAGTTCATCCCAAAGGTGTTCAGTGGGGTTGAGGTCAGGGCTCTGTGCAGGAGTTCTTCCAGTCCAAACTTGTCACACCATGTCTTCGTGGAGCTCGCTTTGTGCACAGAGGCATTGTCGTGCTGGAACAAGTTTGGGCCTCCAGTGAAGAGAAAGTGTAATGCTACAGCGTACAAAGACATTCTATACAATTGTGTGCTTTTAGTTTTGTGGCATCAGTTTGGGGAAGGAACACATACGGGTGAGATGGTCAGGGGTCCACAAACTTTTGACCATATAGTGTGTTACACTGTGTTAAAGTAAGGTGTAAATGGGTATTTAAATTAACTTGGTGAATGCTGAAATTACAAGTTTGGTTAATCTTTGTTAAAATGTTGGTTCTTGTCTGTGGTTAGTGCAATAGTAGACTTTCAGTCATTTTCACCACCTGTGGTTATAAATAAAGAAGTTCAGAGTTTCATTTAAAATGCACATTCTACACAGTGAGTGTAACTTTGAAAAGTGTGAAGTGATGCATTTATGGCAGTGTGGTCACTGCTTACATCATCATCATCATCATGTGATTATGCTCCTCTTAATCCAAGTGTGTTGACTGCAGTGATGGCCATTTACTCAAAATATATTAACTACAGATCTTAATCTTAGCAGTAACCTTTAGCCTATGCAATTACCTCATTTCAGCTGGAGCGTGGGGCAGGAAGTTGTCCAGGCTCACGTGTTTTCACTACACACTACACTACACTACACTACACTACACAATACGCTAAAACACAAAGCAGTTAGTCTTCAGTCTCTTCCTATTCACTGCCAACAATACTTGATTACTTCTGGATGTTTTGGACATCTCGGTCTGTATTATAATGAAGCAGTTTGATTATTTTAACATTACTCCGGTTTATAAGATCTAAGTTTACATGATTTATAAGATGGACTCTGACTTTACTTGAAAAGACACAGACACGGTAAACCTGAGCAGCAGCAGCTTAAACCCTCAGGTGTACTGGCTGTACAAAATGTTCAATGTTATTATTGTCTAGTTCAAATTAGAGCTTGATGTTCTTGGGTTGAATCATAATCATAACCGAACTAAACAAATTTAAATGTTATGGTTTGTATTTCCGACAAAATCTTTAAAAAGAGCGAACAGCTGTTTAATTTCATAGCAAGGTCATCTGTAATCAGCCTCACCTTAATCTCTTCTGATTAAATTTCTCAGAGTCATGACATTGATATCGTGAGAAATTATGTGAAAATACACTTTTCTGAGATATGCCAGGTGTCAAGATAGCCTTTTCTAACATTTTTAATAGCAATTACAAACTGATTTGATGCAAAAATTTTATACAGAATTTTTAAAATTGTAAAAAAGTTATTTTTTAAAGTTATTAGAATTTATTTAAATTATAATTTTTTTCTTTTTCAGTTTAAAGCAATTCATTTTTGTAGACATTGTAGACAAAGTTTTGCATAGTGTTTTTAAAAAGCCGTATATAGTGATGCATGTCATGTATCGTAGACATGTCTTCACGTATTCGTGTATGAACAGAAGTGAGGTCTTCCAGCTGCATATTTTATACAAGAAAAGCTCTAAAAGCATTTGGGATTTCTTGGACCTGTCCTATTTCTTATCATCCAGGTTCAGATGAAATCAAACCTGCTGTGACCTCTTGAGCTTCTGTGCTCAGGATAGATTATAACCTCATTCAGCATGTTAAACTAGCCTTGTCATATTAGATTATTGTGGAATTGAGAGTTAAGGGCTCAATATGAAAAAACATTTACATGTGAAAGACGTTTTTCTGGTTTTACCTCTGCAAGAAATTTGACATCACTGGAAAACATCTGTGCAGCTGTTCTGGATATACATTTCTCTCAAAATAATAAATATTGCATTTACAGTGCTGCAGATCCTGACAGTAACTTATTTATTTATTATTATTATTTTTTTTTACAGAAATGATGCAGATCCCGACAATAACCTGCGGGTGGGCCTTGCCCTTGTTGTCTCCTTTTTCCTTGTTATCAGTGTCCTGGCTTTCCCTAACGGTACTGGCATGAGTTATTTTCCATCTACAGTATAGTATTCATACAATCTTTATGAAGTATGATTTGATTTTTTTTATTCTGTTGTGTAAAAATCAGTCATTGAATCTGTGCATGTTTTGCTGTTATGCATGTATATGAACTACTCTTAGGCTTCATTATAGCCATATTATAATGCGTTTGAAGTCACTGGAACTGCTTTGGCTAATCAGTAACTTGGTTATAAGCCGTTTGTCTGTGTGAAGGTCTGTGCTCCGTCTGATTGGCTGGAATCTTGTTTCAGGTCCGTTTACCAGGCCGCACCCAGCTATATGGCGCATGGTTTTCGGTGAGTGGACCCACAGTCACTCTGATGTCTCACTTGCAAGGAGCATTATTTGACCACGATTCTTGAGCCATCAAATATTGGCACCTTTTGCAGGTCTCAGTGTCCTCTACTTCCTTTTTTTGGTCTTCCTCATCTTCCTGAACTGGGACCAGGTGAAGCAGTTGATGTACTGGCTGGACCCCAACCTGCGTTATGCAACACGTGAGGCAGATGTTATGGTGAGTGATTAGGCAATGATGTCATCAGTAATAGTTGTTTGGTGGTGCAATATTAACCTGTTGAGCAAGTGAAAAGCCGGGAAGCCATAGTCAGTCACATGACAGGGGAATTCTTTCTCTCTCTCTCTCTCTCTCTCTCTCTCTTTTTTTTTTTAGCAGGACTGTTGTAATCTCTATAGTGTTAAAGTGATGACTGTCCTATAAGTGATGCAAGATGAGATTGAGACAATGTTACAAAAATTCTGACACCCACAGCCTTAAAGGTCATCTCTGGCAATTAACAATTACACAATCCTGCTGGAAAAAATATTATTAATCAATTTCTCTTGCCATTGCTGCTTTCCTCTGTACTCATTCGTGGATCCTAGACTGTCTGTATGTATGTGTTTGAGTTGTTGTTCTTCTTTTGGATACTTCCGTTAGGGGTCGCTGTAGTGGATTGTTAGTCTGCATATTCAATTTCGTAAAGTTCTTACGCCGGAAGCCCTTCCTGACGCAACCCTACCTAGTTTTATCCATGCTTGGGGCCAGCACTGGGAGTGCACCGTCATGTGCACCCCCAGTGGCTGGGGTCGGTTCCCTGGGCGGGAATCGAACCTGGGCTGCGGTGGTAAGAGAGTTGAGGCCTAACCACTAGTCCTCTAGGGACTCGTGTGTGTTAGAGTAACATGAGAAACATCTCTGAGCAATGTACTGCATATCTAAATGTGATAAAGTCAAGCCTTGTTTATAGATGTTTCTTTAAGTGATCTAAAGTGCAAGCGTGGCACACAATAGCAGCTACAGCAATCACATTACACACTCGCTTCAGGGTGACAAAGGAGAAAAACACGTGCGTTAATGATGTGTGGTACACCATGTGCCACCAGAACAGCTTCATTGTGCCTTGACATACATTATACAAGTCTCTGGAACTGTACTAGAGGACAGAACACCATTCTTACAAAAGATGTTCACTCAAATGGGGTTTTGACGATGACGACGATGATGGTGGAGAATGTCACTTAACACTCGCATGAGTGTTAATCTGGATTGAGATGTGGTGACTGTGGAGGCCATAGCATATGATTCATACCATGTTCTCACTTGTCAAACCATTCAGTGTCTGCTTGTGCTCTGTGGCTGTGGGGATTGTCATCCTGGAAGAGACCACTCCCATCAGGATAGAAATCTTTCCTCATAGTGTAAAGGTATTGGTGGAAAACACACTGACTTGAATAGAAGTACTGCTACTGTAGTAAGAATCCACTTGAGTAAAAGTAAAAGTAGCAATCGAGAAAATTACTCAAGTAAACGTAATCAAGTCGTGTGGTGAAAAGCTACTTGAGTAAATATTTTGCAGATTACTGCCGTGTCCCTCTGTGCACTTACACACAGTGGCACTTTTACATGTATTTTATTACCTTTGTAATAGCCTACAGTTTGAAGCCTTTCTCAGCAAACTATTAGGGCGTTTACAAATATTCATACTAATCTGATATTCAGGAGCTCTTCCAGACATCGACTGTAGGATATCTCTATTGCGAGTGCAGTGAAAGAACCGGAAACGCAGGAGCAGTGCTTAGAAGAGCCCATGGTTTACATTTTTCAGGGGTTGAACTCGTTATTTTTTTTGTAAATGTTGACCAAAAATAAATGGAGCAATCAAAATTTTATTTTTCACAAGTTAAAAAGTTTACTTTTATTGAGCATGATTAAATTATGCTAAAAAATTACACATACAGTGAACTATGTACTGAAGTACTGTAACGAGAATACATGTAGTTCAGTCACAAGAAGTTTGTATTGATTTGCAGTGACTCTTCTGTTTAGGGAAACAAATGGACTCAAACCATGGCAGCAAAATTTCCCTACAGCATGACAGAGTTGTAGGAGTCAAGCGTCCGGGGCTGTGTCGTTTATTTCAGTGTAGGCAGCACATGCACTCGCCCACTTGATGAGAATATGGTGAAGGATGGCTCATCTGGCCAGATGACTTTTTCCGCATCTCTGTAAATCCGTGCTTATGGTTTTTGCACAAATGAACTCTCAGATGTGCATTCGTATTTCACTGTGCACAATTTCTCAATTTCCAATCCTATTTACTAATGTTTTTTTTATACATATATCTAAATGCAGATATTACTTAATGCAGATATTACTAAATACAGAATCACTTTTTCTATTGAAACACGAGCCAGTTGAGCAGTGTTTGTGACTGAATTCTCAATAACGAAGCCTCCTTGAAAGTCATGTAGATCGTTTTCTGTTGCCATCTTCATCCAATCTTGATGTCGGCTGGGCATGCTTAGCATTTTTGTACACACCATTGTGTGTGTGTGTGTGCGTGCATGTGTGCTCACATATGATTTTGTATGCATGAACTGTATTCCTGTTTTTATTATCTACACTTAGCTGTCCCTCATGCTGTCCCTTCTTTTTACTGTGCAGGAATACGCAGTGAATTGTCACATGATCACATGGGAGCGCATCCTCAGTCACTTTGACATTTTTGCTTTTGGCCACTTCTGGGGCTGGGCCATGAAAGCTCTGCTCATCCGCAGCTACGGACTCTGCTGGACCATCAGCATCACGTGGGAACTCACAGAGGTGTGGCCAAAAAACGTTACAAGAACTGTCTTGGCAATAAGTAGACTGCAAAGGGTACTGATTATACAGTGAAGTAAATTAGCTTTGGAGGTTAATGTTATGAGTTGTGTTTATTGAGAATGATGTCTTACATTGTTTACCTTACTTATATTCCTTAGTGATTAATTCATAGTTGCAGATACGTGCTTGAAAGGGGGTAGTCTACCATAACGTTTCCATAAAACATTCCCTAAAACTAGTGTGTAGTGTAGATTTTTCTCTTCCTCTTTTTCAAGTGCAGAGGCTTTTTAAAGAATCTCAACAAAATAGCGTGTTGTAAAACACTCCATTCTTTACATACACAATGCTACATTTACATGCACAGCTGAAATTTCACAAAGAGCTGTACAAGTATTTAGTTCAGCCATATGATTTCCCTGATTGTGTAGCAGAACTCATTATTCAAATCAGGTGATGTCCTACATGAGCACCTCTGAGTACCTGTGCACACAGCAACCTTTTCACTTGATCCAAATACAGTTGAACGTTTGCATACCCTTATGACAAAACGAAGAAAACAAAGAAAAGTACTTCGGGCCACAAAACAATTTGTGTGCCAGGTTGCGTAGACGTTCCTTCATTATCAAAAGTAACAAAAATACTCAAATAATGTATGGTACGATATTAACAAGATTATAAGTAAGATATCTGTTGTATAAATAGTCTCAAATAGCTTCCTATTGTATCCTATAAACAGTGTTAGATTCTTTCAGTTGTGATATTCAATATCTGTTTCAAACCACTACACACTAAATTATTGAAACTTTATTGCTAGTAAGCTGCTGTGCTGTGAACATACCTTGTGTTGTAATTAGTGCTCTTCTTATTCCTTAAAACAGCAAAGTGCATTATGGGTGTTTTATAACTATTAGTGCAGGGGGTTCACAAACGTTTTGTAACCAGGGACCCCTTTAACTCTAAAATAAATTCCAGACATCAGATTTATTTCATTAATGTTATTTGAACATGTTTCCACTGCCAGAATACGGTAGATCCAAGTTGACATTATTTATAGGCTGACTTGTATTTGATTTATTGAGGTTTGGATTCGAGCCATTCAATTCAAGTGGCCAGTCAGACAGGCTAATAACTATAAAAACTCAATCATAATTATAGCAAAGTTGATTATGATGGGTTGAGATTTCTACATCTGTGACTAAATTAAAAAATCATGGATACTCTGGCAATGTTTCATGGACCCCTGAGGGCTGCAAGACCGCATGTTGATAATCGCTATTTTAGGATATATCATTTGAACACTAAACCTAAGGTGCATTGTGTGACTTCATAACAAAACTCCCAAAACAGTGCACGCTGATTAGTTCTAATGGATAGGGTGAAGTCTATTGAGGCAAAGAGGAAGGCCTGTCCATGTTTTTGTTTTCCTCACTTTTCTATATTGTTCATTCAAGGTATGCTTTTCATTCATTCACTTTTTTCTCTTTCAGTTATTTTTCATGCACTTGCTGCCCAACTTTGCTGAGTGCTGGTGGGACCAGGTCATTCTCGACATCCTGTTGTGTAACGGAGGAGGTATCTGGCTCGGCATGACTGTGTGCCGCTTCCTGGAGATGCGCACTTACCGCTGGGCCAGTATCAAGTAAGTCCCGTGCTCCCAAGTGGTTCTGTCTGGAAGTGTCTTATGCCGTATTACTTTTACTCAAGACGTGCTGTTTAGAGGAACAGCTGTCCAGACCTGAATAAAGAAAACAGTGTAAGACATCTGGTAGAGTGAGGTAGAATGGGATTTTATTATAGCTGAGAGGATATGACAGGAATTGGACTCATTTTTCTCATTTTCTCATTTTCTCATTTTCTCCCCATTTTTGGTCTTTGCCAGTTCCCAAACATTAGCTAACTCTCCCCTATCACATGACAGCTACCCCCCGGGGAAGGTGAAGGCTAATGTGCTTCCACCAACACATGTGAAGCCAGTCAAACGCATCTTTTTTTTCTCTAACTGCTGCTCATACCGTGTCACAGGGCAGCGATCTGCACTCTTCCACATACCTGAGCTCACAGACGCCCACGATTGACTAGTTTTGCCAATATTTAAACTGATATTTAGTGGAGTTTTTTTTGTTAATATGTCAATATACACTACTTGACCATTTTTGTTACTTGTTATTTTTGTGACTTGCAAAAACACACTCAATGTGTTATTGCTGTCATTTAAATTGTATGCATTTGGTCCTTATTAAAGGTTTTATTTGAGTTCAGACTCAGAGAACTCAGAGAAGTTATATGTTTGCCAGTGACCTTTGACATACCTTCAGCATTTTAGATGCCTAGGTTCAAATGGAGTCTTGAGATAATCAGAACTCATGATACGTGCTAAACAAAAACACGTTTTTCAAGTGTGTCATGTTTCACATGACTTAGGAGATGGTTGATTTAGGACATGGTTTAGGAGATTTGTGTGCAAACACCAACTGTAATCTTATTCAAACTGCTCTACTATTTACATATCCCTGAGCACTAATTAACTGTTGAAAGTGTTTAATTAAGATTAGGAAGAACATTGAATGATGTAGAGATGTTATAACAGCTGCAAGGGGTTGTTTTTGTCCATAATACCTTTTTTAAAGCAACTTTTCAAAAGTCTTTTCCTCAGACAGGTGGAAATGCTATTAAACTGAGAACAGGCATATCTATTGTGAATGGAATAACATCATGAGTATATTCCTTTAAGATTATATTTTCTAAAAGGAAAAAACAGTTAAACAAGTAGATACTGTCTGTGCAGAGTTTCACATGTCCTCTCTGAGTCTGTGTGGGTTTCCTCTGGGTTCTCTGGTTTTCTCCCACCTCCCAAAAACATGCCAGTAGACGGTTTGGGAGCTAGAAGTTGCCCCTAGGTGTGAACGAGTGCGTGAGTGTGTGTGTGCATGGTGCCCTGTGATGACCCTCATCCAGGAAGTACTCTAGCCGCATGCCCAGTGTTCACGGATCCATCGACCCTGCCCAGGATAGTGTGGTTACTAAAGATGAATGAATGAATAAAAACAAGTAGGGGGTGTGCCTGTGTGCCTATGTCTTTGTGTGTCTGTGTCTATGTCTATGTGTATGCCTGTGTGTGTGTGTTAATCTAGATTATTCCCTTGTGTGTCCATGTGCTCAGGGACATCCACAGCGCTACAGGGAAGCTAAAGCGTGCTGTGCTGCAGTTTACACCAGCCAGCTGGACCTATGTGCGCTGGTTTGATCCCAAATCTTCCTTCCAGAGAGTGGCTGGGATTTATCTCTTCATGATCGTCTGGCAGGTGTGTGACAGCTTTCTTTTTTAAAAACATTTTTATGATTCTCTCGTTATTGTAAAGTTGACTCAGTGTAATACACTGTGTTCACATTTCTGGCAATCAGATGTTCTGGTGTTTTGTTTCCTCTGAAGCCGTTTTTGAAATGCTTATGTCTCCTCGATCTTGTCTGCAGCTCACAGAACTGAACACATTCTTCCTGAAGCACATCTTCGTGTTCCAGGCATCTCATCCCCTGAGCTGGTGTCGAATCCTCTTCATCGGGATCATCACTGCCCCCACTGTGCGGTACAGTGATTCATGCTATTGAAAATGCTCAGTACAGTCTTATGCAACCTTCCACTAACCAGTAGATTCAGTGAATTTCGTGAGTCTTCATTACAAGCATGTCAGAGAAAAGATCCTTTAATGCTGAGGGATGGATAAGCATATTGTGACAATGTGTCATGCTGTATCTTCTGAGATCTTCAGAGATAAGCTCGAAAGTGAAGCTCGAACTAATCCATGTTTAAAACTTATTAATACCTGCTTAATTGTTTTATCTTTTGAAAGTCACAAGCTTCTTTCAAACTTCTTCTTTTCTCTTTCTCATTATCAACGAGGCATCAATTTGTTTCGTGGCCCTGTATTTTAGAAACAAGCTTATTTTTTCGTATCCACTATATTTGTCCATGTTCACAGAAATATAGATGACTGTAATTTCCTTGACCTGATTCACTCTGTTTTAACAAAAAGGTTATCACTATGTCTGCACCTCCAGGAGTTATCAGACACATAGACAATAATTTTATTAAAATAATGTTCTACTTACTGAGTCAGGAAACGTATGACATATAATTTTAATAGTTTCAGCTTCAGCCATTTTGGTCACTCTGTTGAATTCTGCTTTGTTATATGTCACCCGGTTTAAATCTGATCTTTCATTTTCTGTTTTGGTTTAGCCAGTACTATGCGTACCTTACGGACACTCAGTGTAAAAGGGTTGGAACTCAGTGTTGGGTGTTTGGGTGAGTACAGCCTTTGTCCACTTTGTCTACATTGTCTATGATATTGAAATACAATAGCAGGCCGTTACTCAGGAGCCAGACAGGGCTGGAGCCCCCCCAAAATGAATATGTTTTCATTTTCAGCATCCACGTCATCTTATTTGCAGTTAACAACATTTTTAAAAAGTATTATTATGGATGTTCGTAAATCTGAGTGCAACATCACGACCAGCGGCTGTAATAAAAACACACAGGATAGTATGAAGCGAGGCTGTGGGCTAACTGTAACAAGCCCAGTGCTGTAGATTCACACAGTTAATCAGAGACAGGCTTGTCAGATGATCACACATCCAATGGATATAAAAATTCTACACACTCCTGTTAAAATGGCAGGTTTTTGTGGTGTAAAAAAATTAAACCAAGATAAATAATGCCAGAACTTTTTCCACTCGCAATGTGACATTACAATGTAAAAAAAATTAAGTGAAAAACAATTCGAAACTTTTTTTTTTTTTTTTTTAGGGAAAAAAAGGAAATATAAAAAACTTGTAATAGGTGGATTGTTTATCTATGATCATTTTCACCCTAAAATGTGTTTGGAAGAGAAACTGAAAGTTGATAGACACCACAAATTGTCTAATCAAAGTATCAAGTACACAAAAGGACAGTTGACAAATCTGTAAGTTCAGTGGATTTTTGTTTGAGTGAAAGGGTTAGTGTTTCTGTTTGCGATTTATTGGTCAATAGTAACAGTTTAATTGCCGAGCTACTGATGGCTCTGCCATTTAATATCACCACCAGCCTCCACTGATCTAGACACGTTTATTTAGTGGTAGCTCTGTGGTTAATATTCTGTGCTAGTGACCACAAGGTTGTGATTTCAAATCTTAGAAATGCCTGAGAGGTGTTGTTGAACCCTCTAGCAGCTGTTCTAGTCATAGCACTAAAAGAACAGGAATAGCAGTGAAAGCTAGAGAGGCAGTATAGACTGTCTGTGGATATTTAACATTCCACTGATCCAAGAGTTGTAAATTATGTAAGGAATAAAACAAGAAGTGGCATGAAGCTGAGGGCCATTATTTTCCAATACCAGCATATCCTATCTTGTCTAATTCCACAGCAATTTGCCAACAACCACTACTATTTTTTATTTATTAAATAAAAACACATCATACATTTGATCAGTTTATAGTTATGTTACAAAGTTATATAGTTATAAAGTTGTGGAAAGATTGTGAGACAAATTATTTCCTTGATAAAACATTATATCAGCTATAAACAGTCATAAAAAAAACAAGCTTGTCATGTTACCGAGAAACCTTTTCCGTGTTTGAAAGCTTAGCTACAGTTTTACTGCTGACCGAGACTGGAGACTCCTTCCAAAAAATGCTAAATAATCATCATCATCATCATCATCATATCAACAATCACACATTGTTTTTAATCTGTTTATGGAAGACATCCTTCATACAAGTCCCTGTATATGTTATTACTATAGAAATGATAATGCGTTAGAATAAGTACATTAATATAAACCTCACAGTTGGAAATGCAGTCCAAGCCATGCTGTTACAGAAAAGTAATACAATTAATCCACACATTCTGACCAATCAGAATCGATCATGTGGTGTAATGTAAATAATTGGATTTAGACAGCTTGTTTAGGTGAGTTTCTTTTCCTTTCCTTTCTCTCAGGGCCATTGCCTTCCTGGAAGCGCTGGCATGTATTAAGTTTGGCCATGACCTGTTCTCCAAAACACAGGTCATATATGTGGTCTTGTGGCTTGTTTGTGTGGTAAGTAGTTACAGATTAGGGTTTATGATAAACATCCTGCAATTTTAAACCCAGCTAGGCTAGCTTCATGGTAGTTCACCTGTCCATGATAAAGATGTTTTCTCTCTCTCTCTCTCTCTCTCTCTCTCTCTCTCTCTCTCTCGCTCTCTCTCTCGCTCTTTTGCAGGCCTTCATTACCTCTCTCTGCCTATATGGGATGGTGTGGCATGAGCAGAAATACGGCGTGAGGATGAAGGTGTGTTTGTGCATCACATACTGTAGGTTAAAGCCCTGCTGCTCAGCCGTTAAAAATCAGATTAGTGTAAATCGTTTACTGCATCTTGCTGTCAATCAGCTGTAATCTTCATCAGCTTAATGTGTGTGTACAATACAGTCATTTCCCTCTAATAGCTTTAGTGAATTATGACTAAGATGTTTAATTTGTAGAAGGTCATAATGTTCTGTACAACTTTATGTAATCTATATATCTTTATATATAATCTGTGTAATCTTTGTGAAGGTGTTATTGTCTGATTCATGTGTTATCATATCATCTGATTATTCTCAGTTACAGAGCACGTCTGATTGTGACGATAGCAGTTTCACTGACTCCTGTGGTTACGTTCCCAACACCATTAAAGGTAACACTTCCAGATGTGCTGGTGGGGATTAGGGCTGTCCGAATGCATTTCACTATTCAAATACGACCCACATTTTCATGATATTTATGTATTTTATGTTTAAAAAAATCCACATTCGAATGTTTAATATTCCATGTTCTACTTGCAGTTTGTCTAACATAAATTACTTGATGTATGCAAATGAGGATGCATGTCATTTATGGCATATTTTATTTTCACTTTGATTTTCTAATTAAAAATGTGCGCACATGTTTTATGTAAGTTGTTAACCATTTCTAACAGGTGGTATTAGAGTTACTTTTTCTGTGGAATCAAATAGCAGTCTACTGGGCATATCAATCACCATGTACATAGTGCAACGCCATTACGTTGTTCCCTATGTAGTGAACACGTATAGTGAATCAGGTGACATTTGGGATCCAGCATAATTGTTGGAAAAGATGGTTTTTTTATCAAATCAAATTCTTTATTGTCCCTCAGGTGAAATTTGTTGAAATTTGTGTAGCAAATATATATATATATATATATATATATATATAACACAAATACACAGATGCATTTATACATATAAAGGAAAGTCAGATGTACAGGAGTCAAACTGACACCTGAATATGTATTACACGAGCCTCAGTGCCATTGATAAAGTTGATAGAGAAAAATTGATAGAGATTTTATACCTAAGGAATGAAAAGAGGTCGAACCTTCACTATTAAAGTTTATGATAAAAAGTCTTTTTTTTGATGCTTAAGAAAACAGTTTTCCACCTCTGATGGTTTATTTGACACATCGTGTGTTGCTATTGACAATGTCTGTGTATAATATTCCAGGTCCTGTATTTTAAATGACTTTGTTTGCGTTATTCTTCCCTAAGGGGAAAGAGACTCCAGCAGCTCCCAGCTGTTACGCCAGAGAAGACGAGGACCGCAGAAGAACAAAGCTAACGGAACGAGCAGCAAGCAGTAGCTATGTTGAAGGCAGAGTGTCGCTCAGTGCGTGGAGCTTACGTGGTAAAAGGTTTACAAGGACATGAATCAGAGAACGATGAGTGACAGCAGATCGTGAAACACTGTTCCACAATGTACTGCTCGCCACAAGTCTTTATCACCAAGGCACTAGTAGAGAAACGTGTGCTACAGCAGGTGGTTATTGTGTTTTTCAAACTGCACTCAGTGTAAAAGTCAGTTTGGAAAGCATTGTTTTGGATATAAAATGATTTCCTGGATCACATTTACAGTATTTAGAGACTAGAGAGAGTGCATGACCACAGGATTGCGCTGTTTCCACACTATGGCATTAATTCTGCTTTATACTTTATGAACGTTTGCTTGTTTCTCTTTATCACTGTTACTAATTGGACAGTTTTGTAGTTAAGGACTTACAAATGAGGAAAATGCAAATGAATCTAATTAGTCATATCCGCACAGTTCTCACATGTGAATATGTCGAAGCACATTTTCGGTCATCCTTATACACAGGTATGAAGTCTCATTATGATGGACTTGCTCAGCTACATTCCCGCGAAACAGCCCCAACTCTCCTGTTTTTTTCTTCTCTCTCTCTTCTTCCCCACAGTTTAACTCCCTCTTCACTGCACTGGCTGAACGTCTTTAACCCCATGCGTTTAGAGTATGCCTGAATATTAAATAACATATCAAGATAGACCAAAACAAAACCTGTCACAGGCGACATGTATATTTCTATTGCACTATACTAAATGTTACTAAACTGAATCTAGATGTTCTGCTCAATCGCCTGCAAGAAGGTACAATTTAGACTGAGATTTTTTTTTTCCTTTTTCAGTTGCAGAGCCATAGTTTGTTGTCCGTCTCATTATATCAGTGGTTGTTTCTAATAATTGTTTATCTGACCAAAAAAAAAAAAAATTCTGTACTCTCTTTTCAAAATCGCTTATATTATGTATGTTTGATGTTTATGTAATAATTAGAGATGGCACGTACTGCTTTTTTCCGAGAACAATACTGATTTCTTTAAAATTTCGTTAAAACATACTAAGCTTTAAAAATTATATATATTTTGGAAGCACTTAAATAAAAAAAAAATACAAGAAAAAGTACTTAGCTGAAAAAAATGATTTAAACAAAACCTTCACTTATATGGCAAATATAATAACAGTAATAAAGTATAAATATAGTAAAATCAATCCTAACAAAAAGCACAATGATGACTCTTTATATGTAACCACTTCCAGTTCTTAAAAAAAAAAAAAAAAATCTGTGCCAAATTCAGTTCCAGTCTTTTACAGTTGTTAAAGGATTGGATTGAATTCATTGTTTTTTTTACTGCAATGTTTGTTCCACTGTGTTTTGCTGGTATCGGCCCGGTACCGATGCCTGGAATCAGATCGGTGCCATCTCTAGTAATAATATAACCTTATAGCCTTGCCGTGCCATTTTTTCTCTATTAACTGTGATAGTTTAGAGTGGTGGTTCTCAATCATTTTGGATCCAGAGAATCCTTTACCCTTTAAAAAAAAGCAAAAAAAAAAACAACTGCATTCTCTGAGCACACATTTATTTTCCGCACAAAATCCAACATCTCAAATATTAGGCTCATTATTTAAATGTATGCAATAATATTTTGGCTATTTATTGTAGCTGTAGACCTTGGAGTTTGGATTATAGTATAATATAGAATAATATAATAATTTTGATAGTGATGGGTTGTAATATCCACCACTGTAACAGAATTAGAAAAGTGAGTGTGCGTGTGAGTGTGCGTGTGAGTGTGCGTGTGAGTGTGCGTGTGAGTGTGCGTGTGAGTGTGCGTGTGAGTGTGCGTGTGAGTGTGCGTGTGCGTGTGAGTGTGCGTGAGTACTAAATACACAATGTGATTTTTCTTTGCAATATTGCTTTGCTCCTTTGTCTATTCTTGACATAAATTAGTGTTTGCTGTTGCACAAAGTTCTTGTTGAAGGTTACATGAAAAATCAACTAATATAAAAGGGTGTTTTTCTCGTTTCATATATATATGTGTATATATATGTGTATATATATATATATATATATATATATATATATATATATATATATATATATATATATATATATACACACACAATGTGTCATAATGCGAAATTAATTAAGGTGCTGTATTAAGGTTTAAGAACTATTTTCTTTTTAAAGTCACTGTGAGAATGTGTAACCTGATTATCTAGACTAACATAGCAGGACTGAATAGATCTAAAATAAATTGTTTAATGTGCTCTTAGTTAATCAGCTCCGAGTTTCTCGAGTCCGGTTAGTGGCGCTCTTTCATCTTTTCCACTTTGGTGCCTTAGTAAAGCAACGGAAAATTTCCAGTGCTAGAAATTCCATGCCAGTGCCACTTTATGGGCTGCAGATGGTCCGGTGATTTAGAGGGTTTTCCCTTTAATGAGTGACCACTATTCCTGAGAGCCAGAATAACAAATACAATCTTTTGGTATTATTATTTTTACTCTTTTGGTAGTATTTCTACTCTGGGGAATTTCATACTTATTTTTCTATGTATGTAATTTGATATTTGGTATGTGATTGTTGTTTTTTTTTATTGGTTAACTTGTGGAAAAGGATTTAAAAAGCTTTCTTGTTGTGATTTTTAAGTGATCACTATGACCTGACTGATATGAAATTGTTATAATAGATACATAAGCACTAAAAAACTGTGACTGAATCAAGTGATGCAGCTGTTTAATTTCTTTATTGCCTGGAGAATATGAGTACAAATCAAACTGGTGCCTTTCTGTACTTCCTGTGAACGATTAGTTTCCTCACTAAGCTTTTTCTATAGAATATATACAGAGACGTTATTGATGCTCTGTCACTGTTATTTCCATCAATGCTCACATCAGTATCGGCCAGTTTTATTGGTCAGTCAGTATATCAGTCGGGCCACACAATGATCACAATGAAGACAACTTGTAATTTTCTGAGTGCCAGCTGACATTTAAAATAGTTTTTCAATAAAGCTCTCAAGAACAAATCAAAAATGGTTTTTGGTATTTTATTTTCTCGACTGTTGTTGTGATACCAAGGACATTCATTTATTATAGACTGAGATCTTAAATTTTATTATAAAATCAACGAAAACAGTCCTCTTATTAACACTTCCAACAACAAAAAAATTCACAAGAAATTAATAATAATATATTAGGAACTGTTGATTTCACTTTGGTGTAAGAATTTTTAATACGTTCACTAAATAATGAGATCTGATTAAAATGTGAAAAAGTGATTTATTTTAATCAGTGTTTATTTTTTAATCAAAAAAAGAACAAGTCTTTCTGATTATTTTAATAAATAAGTTTATTTTTGGCCGGCATGGAGTCCCAGGTTACGTCCTGAGCTCAAGTTAGTGTCTGTACATGTCCTCCTTGTGTCTGTGTGGGTTTCTTCTGGGTTCTCTGGTTTCCTTCCACCTCTAAAAAACAGGCCAGTAGGTGGATTGGCTACAATGAATTGCTTCTGAGTGTATGCGTATGTGCGCATGGTGAGATGGAATGGTGTATTAACGATTTGTGTCCAGTGTTCCTGGGATAGACTCAAGACCCATCGCACCCAGACCAGCATAAAGTGGATACTGAAGATAAATAAATGGAAGAATGAATAAAATCAGCAAAAACGGTCCATACACTGACACTTCCAACAAAAAGAGTGAAGTCCTCATGAACAATAATAAATGGAGAACTATCAGACAGGTTTTTATACAACAGTTATTTCCAGTCCATTAATTTGATTGGACAAGTGGCAATCCTACAGTGTTGATATTTAGTATGGAACATTTCACAGTTCGTGTCACTCCGCTCCACTCTTTTCCATGTTCGCTACATAAAATTCGAAGTCTAGCAATCGTTTCTTACATTGAAGCCCTTACTACAGTTACTACAGGCTGTCAGTCAGGATGTGGATCTCGACCTCAACCTCGACTTTGCCAGCGACATCTGCAATCTATCCCACCGCCTCCAAGACTGCCAACAACCGGCAAGCAACCTAAAAACAACCGCAAAGAGCGCAGGCCTGTTCAGCAACCCACACAAGACAAAAGCGCCGAGAATAAACTACAAACAAGAAGAAACAAAACAGAGGGACAGAAACAGAAATCACTGAGGAGTTCACTAACCTGGGAAGTGTGCTGAGCTGGGGGTACTGATGAAGATATTAATGCCCAGAAAAGAAATTCAGCAAGCCTTCGTAATGTTAAAACCAGTATGGAGAAACTGCGCTAAAGTCAGGATCTCTAACTCCAATGTTAAATGTACTGTATACTCCTCTACAGATCAGAGACATGGAGAGAAACATCAACCGCCATCGAAATTCTACAAGAATTTGTCAACTGATGTCTATGAAACATCCTAAGAGTGAGATGACCTAATACCATCAGCAACACTGCTTTGTGGAAACTCTACAACCAACAACCATATCCATGATGACCCGAGACGATTAAGGTCGCACATTGAGAAAAAAGAACTGTTACATCATGAAACAAGCATTGGAGTGGAATCCCCAAAGGAAATGGAAAAGAGGAAGGCCAAAGGACACCTGGGATTTCAACAGGATGTCAGCTGGGATAACAACAGACCTACAAAAAACTGGCTTATCTCGGGAAGAGGCAAAAACCATCGCCAAAGACAGAAAAAGATAGAATCTACTGTGGCCGCTGTATGACCCCCTGGGATGCAAGTCAAGTCAAGTCAAGTCAAGTGGTTTTTATTGTCATTCCTCTATATAACTTGTACACACTGATATGAAATGTTGTTTCTCCAGGACCATGGTGCAACACACAACACTATGCAAGACTACATAAAGTGCAAACACACAACAGTGCAGGACAGTAAATACACAGGACTGTAAGTGTAAACTATTGACACAAAATAAACAAAATGTACGCAGTGGGTTACCGATCAGAAGGCTGGGTGTTCAAGCCCTCGCACTACCGAGCTGCCACTGGTGGACCCTCGAGCAAGGGCGCAGTATCATGGCCGACTCTGTGCTCTGACCCCAGCTTCCTAACAAGCTGAGAGGAATTTCACTGTACTGTAAGGTATATGTGGTAAATAAAGTCTAAAATCTTGTTCTGTCCAGCTGTGAAAATAGTTTGGGAACTATTTTCGTTGAAGCAAACAAAAAAAATAAATAAATAAATAAATAAAAGAAAAAGAAAGCCCATATTGTGTCAGTTAATTAATATTAATTTTTTGTTTATACAACTGTAATTTATATATATGATACATTGATATATATACTGTATATAGATAGATAGATAGATAGATAGATAGATTGTATAAACAGTTTAAATTATTAATATTAATAATATTAATTTCTTGTTTATAGAACTACTTTCTATTTAAGATACAGTGATATGTATATATATATATATATATATATATATATATATATATATATATATATATATATATATATAGATAGATAGATAGATAGATAGATATTGTATAAAAGCAATATTAATTATTAATATTAATATTATTAGTTTCTTGTTCATAGAACTGTAATTTCTATATAAGATACACTGTGTATATATACGTATATAGCGGGGCGGATTCAGTGATTTGGGGTCCCTCGTTCCATATTTTAAATTTCAGCCTACTTTTTTTTAGCATTAATAAATAAAAATATATATAAATTGCATTTTTAGGGGGCCCTTGGTTTCTGGGGGCCCAAGGAAGTTGCCTATCTTTGCCTAGTGCTAAGTCTGCCTCTGATAGATAGATAGATAGATAGATAGATAGATAGATAGTACAAAAGCAATATTAATTATTAATGTTAATATAATTAATTTCTTGTTTATAGAACTGTAATTTCTATATATGATACATTGATATATATAATATATATAAGTAGAGATAGACATATAGATAGATAGATAGATAGATAGATAGATAGATAGATAGATAGATAGATAGATTTGATTAAAATGTGATTAAAATAAGTCATTTTATTTCTGTAAGGTTATACAACAGGTAACTTTCTGATATTTCTATTCACTTGGTCAATGTCATAAAGGCCCACAGAGTCTGGTATCACTTTGTTTGTTTGTTTGTTTGTTTGTTTCCATCCTGGAACTCGGTTTCCCATGAACCTCCACTTCCTGGTTACCCCCCCACCCCCCACCCCCTTTCAGCGCAATGGCTGACGGGATATTGGAGGTTTTTTGCTTTGAGCTGTTGACAGGACGAGAGCGCTCTCCGGCGCAGTGAGCTAACACTCAGTGTGTGTGCGTGTGTGTGTGGATGTGTGTGTGATTTAGCCATGGCGGCCACAGGAGGAGGGAAAATCAGAACAAGACGATATCACATCGTTTCTAAACCTTATGCCAAGGGCCAGCAGGTAACTAAGAGCGCATTTTTCAGGGCACACTGCAGTTGTTGGGAAGTTGGCTGAAACTTGGGATGTTTTTGTGTGTTTTGTCGGCGGAGACATTTTTGCGGCCTACTCTTTCTTTTTTTTTGCGGCCTGAGCTGCTCGGATGATTAGTGAGGTGGTTCACAGGTAACCCTCAGCTCTTTTGTCACCACCTCCTGAAATGTTATCCGTAGAAATATAAAGCTGAGTAGAAAGTAATGGCACTCCGGGACAATAGACCTGGCGCTCGCTAGGACAGTGAAATGTGTAGGCTAGGTAGCTAGCTAGGCTAACTGTTCCGCACACGCTCACTGGGACTGCACTAACCGCTAGCGCTGAAGTTTCTGTTCAAGCGTCCGCGCTTATTTTATATTCAATACAGTCAAACACACGGGGGTTGTTAGTGTCAGTGTTAGTGTCAGTGTCCGGGTATATTCACTCATCCAGCGCTGAAGCCGAGGAGGAGAAAGCCTCAGGGGTTAGCCGTCGGGTTAATGTGTTAGCTAGCCGCGGTAGTGCTCCGGGTTGGAAGGCGGCCAGGCCAGACACATGGGCACCTGCACAGCTCCAGCACTCTCTTAGCCTTAGCTTTAGCGTGCTAGTTAGCACTTTGTGCTGGCTGTCTCACTCCCGCGTCTTTACTCTGGGAGAAAAGGACGACAGGAAGAAATGTAGTGCTCAAGGAGGAGTCGAGGAAATCAACCATTCACTGTTTTTTTTTTTTTTTAAAAGAGAGAGGGAGAGAGGAGAAATGGCGAATGTGTGCGTATTGTGCGTGTTTTTAGCCTCCTTTAACTCCAACACACTCTCTCACACACACACACACACACACACACATGTGCTCTTCTGCTCCACATGGACACGGTGCTGCAGGCTCTTTTCAGGGGAAAGTAGAAAGTAGGAAAGTTTACACGCTCAAAAAAAAAGTCGACCGGGTGACGTCACCTACTCATTTGCATATTCATTTATTCGTCATGGTGATTGGCGCATCAAATTACAAATTAGAGTAAATGATGAAGGTTTTCACTTAGAATATAAAAGAGTAGCATATAAGAGTTTTATCCCAATAGAGAATTGTAGATTATCGGTGATTTCTTTAATTTTTTTTTTCTTGTATAAAGAAGTCGTCTTTGGTCGTGGCACCGTGGATAAATAAAACTTTTACACGGTTCTAAAAAAATGTAGTTTGTATCAGGAACGCAGACAAAAAACGTTATAAGAAGAGAGTTTAAAATGAACAAGTGTGAGGGCGGGACAAACTGGTGATCAGTGATTGGTCGTCGTGAAACAACGGGGATCAGTGATTGGTCGTCGTGAAACAACGGGGATCAGTGATTGGTCGTCGTGAAACAACGGGGATCAGTGATTGGTCGTCGTGAAACAACGGGGATCAGTGATTGGTCGTCGTGAAACAACGGGGATCAGTGATTGGTCGTCGTGAAACTGATTGATTGCAAGCGCAACACGTTCAATCTGACTTAAAGTCACTAAAGGAGTTTAAAAAGTTCCCAAATCTAGTGAAGTCGTCTCGGTTAGCGGCGCTGCGTGGACTCGGACACTTTAGTTCACTGAGAAATAAAGATAAAAGCTGACGGTGCTGCAGGGACGAAGTCGTCAAAGTAACCTGTCAGTTATATGCAAAGTGCCACTGCGTCGACGCAAATGGCCTGTGAGTAGCCTGATTTATTTACATAAACACGCTAATTTGTGTGTTAAAAAGAGCTAACCGTTAGAGCCGATGTTGAGCTGTTTATAAGTGCTCAAAAGGCGGCTGTTACAATAAACTAAAATAAATATTTACTCTTTCATGCACACTTCTGAACAATTTCAGGCTGTTCTCCTCCAAATCACTCCAGTCCATTAAAGTAATTTAAAATAAACCATTATCCACCAAACCATTAGTTTTTAATTTTCATGTCTCTGATACAACTTTACAAACTTTCTACCAAATTATCAAATACCAAATTAAATTTAACAAGTTATTCCTGATTCAGTTGAACGCTTTAGCTTTTTCTAAATCGTCATCTTTTTTTTCCCCCCTAAACTGAAGATAATTTTTTTTACCCCTAAAATCAGCAAGATCACGCAACAGTCCTAAACTCTGTAAATTTTGTACATCAGGAATATTGCTAGATTTCCGATCTGAATATGAAGAATTTTTGTTTATAAAATACAAGTTATTACATGTCTTTTTTTGTTTGTTTGTTTTTTGTTTATTGTATTCCTAGGTTTGGATCGTCCATTTATTTTTTTAATATAAGTGATATTTAGAAAAAGGCTAAATTCCTATGACGTTCAATTTTAGGTAAAGAATCTGGATGTTTTAATTTATTTTATTATTTTTTTTAATAATTTGTGTGTGAAAGGGTTCATGTTTTAATATAGCAAGTAAACATTCAAGTTTCCTTGTGCAATAACGTTCTTAGTTTCAACCTTTGCACAGTTGATGTAGAAGAAAATAAAACAAAAATGAATAAAATAATCATGGATATATTTTACACAATCCTACACAGAACCAAGTGGGCAATGTCACAAAAATATATAACGATTCTTTGACTGTAATACTTTGTTTATATATTTTTACTTTCTATTATTTATTTAAAAAATACATTTTATTTATAAAAACGAACAAATGTTTAACACCGAAAAGGAGAAGATTTTAAATCTGGAAAGTTTTGACAATTTTATAGATTAAGTACAAAAGTTACAGATTAACAGAAGATAAAGTAACATCACATCAGCTGCAGTTTGTAATTTTTTTTTTTTTTAAAGAAAAATTAATAACCAGGTATAAGGATATCTCAGAAAAGCGTGTTGTGATAGTTTATATCACAATATCAATATTGTATTGTCATTACTTGGCCCTGCTACTTCATGGACACTCTATAGGCTTGTGTGAGTTGTTCGTGCAGTATTGTGTAAGATGTTGTGCAACACTGGAACAAAATGGCACAAAAATAGAAACTATACACTCTGTGGGTCAGACATAAATGACAGTAAATAAAGTAGTCTTTAGTCTACCACGTACTGTAAAAATTAAGTAATAATTAAACTCATCATCTCAGACACATCGTGTTGTTTAAAATAAGGACCAAATAAAAAAAAAAATACAAGTAGTTATACTATTTAATATTTGTCTTTTTGTATGTTTAGTACTGTTTCTAGAAGCATGAGCTCACGCTGAATAAAACTCTTCACCTGTATATTTTAGCTGCAGGAATGAAAGTAGTCGGTAATTAATTTTTTTCCCCACTTTGTCACCTTAAACTATTAACATTTGTGTTATAAATCTTCGTTTAACCTAAAATACCTAAGGAATAAAATTCACGTTGTGCTGTTATAGGAAAATAATCAAAGACAAGATGGTTTGATGTGATGCAGAATTACCGTTACCATCCCGAAGATGGTCAGTTTCCAATAACAGCACATCCTGAAGTGTTTTATTCCTCTTATACCGCAGTAATTTGCCAGCAGTAAGTGTCACTTATTTTGGGCTTCTCTTCATTCACAGCTTCTCCTTTAGAAGGTGTATTAGGTAAGATTTGGTTAAGTGGTTGGTCTCTAATGGTTAAATGGGTGGAGCTGAATAAGATTTGAAAACATTTATTTATTTATTTTTATCTCATCGAACCCACCTACGTTTCCACCCATATCCTCAAAGCTCCACCCCTAAAACTTGTGGGTGGTTCAGCTAGAGTTAGCATTAGCAAGGACTATCATGACATCACTTTCTCGTGCCCTCAGATATTCAGCTGCTTGAAAGCCAAGTTACAACTATATAAACATGCAACTTCTCAAAATGAATGATGAGGATGTAACGGGGCATTGGGGGCGTGTCTATAAAATGACTGACAAGAGGGCAGTCCAAATACAAATGTAAATTATGGACCGTAATATAATAGACTTAAGCTCCTTTTTAAAATTATTTCCACATTATTTGTATTAGTAAGAAATGAAAAATAACGACTATTGCACGTTTAAATGATTTGCTCAGGAGACGAGTCTGAGTATTGTTTTTAATAGAGACTTTACTCCTGCAGACTTTTTTAAAATTTATTTTTTAGTTTTTTTTTAGTCTGTCTTCATAATAACCATGCAGTTATAGATTTGATTGCAGTATTTTTCAAACATAATATGCATTGGCCTTGTGCATAACACACTTAACTCTGCGATAATCAACTAGTGCAGGTGTTGTGAAGTTTTACTTTTGAGAAAGACGAATCAGGGATCATTCCTACAGTATTCTGCTCCCAAACTAATCCATGCAGGATTGAATATGACCTCTATATGACCTTGTATCCGAATATGTACCAGAGCTGGAAAAAATCGTAGCCTGGGGGTCCAGGACATGCACATTTAATCTCCAGGCTTTTAGTTTCTCATTCGTAGTTGCCTAGAGGACAAGCGGGTTCAGCAACCAGGAAAAGAAATGTGAAAGTATTTTTTAATGATTTTTTTTTTCACTTGGTATATATCTGAGTTTAAACTTTCTGCCCTTCACAGTGGTGCCATATGTGCAACTATATCATGAACCAGGCTTGTGTGATATAGATTTTTCCCTGCTTGTGATTTACCATCTTAAAAATTCACAATAAATGATTTAATTGTCCACGTATAGCCAGACAACAGCAGAAGTAAATATGCAGGAGTGGCATGGCCACACTGCAACACACACACACACACGCAGGGGGGAGAAAAAAAAACCTGTATTATCATTATCACATTATTTGTACGCCTGTTTTTTCTGTTTAGGTCTAAAACATTTTTTTCTCTCTGACCAAAAACAAAAGTGGGTCAGAAACCTTTTTTTTTTTTTTTTTTTTTTTTTTTTTTTTTTTCCTCCCCTTTTCCTTCTGTCTGAAAGCTGTATCAGAGAGTTCAAAACACATGCGCTACTCATTCCAAACTAATATGTGGATCGGCTCATCTCCTGTTTTTATTGGAGAGAAGTCAGCTGCTGTTTTGTTGTAGTTTCTGAGTGATAACTCGTCGCAGGGTTAAATTGCGGCGCTCGTGCAAAGTGCATGAAGGTAGGCAGGGCTGGTGATAAGATAATTGGAATAAACCTGCTAATAATAATAATAATAATAATAATAATAATAATTATAATTTTAGTAATATCCTATAGGAAATTGCTCTATCGCACAAGCCTAGGTGCTGATGTGTGACGTTCGATTCATATCTAATTATTAATACAGCAAATTAATGCCTTTCTGCCCCTAAAGCCATCCTTAACTTCAGTTTAAAAAAAAAAGTCCCCTCAATGTCAAAGCTGTCAGATATTCCTGTCCTTTGGGGACGCACATCCTGCCTGGTGGTAGAACAGCTTTTACTAGGCTAGGCTGATTAATCAGTAATTAATTGAATCAGCAACATGTACACTTTATCTGGAAACACAGACAAACCAGAGGAAAATAAAGTGCACTGCAAGTCTTCATACACGTCTCCTGCTTGTGTGACTTGGAGTTAAACACGACAAGAGTAAATAAAAACACTAACCAGGCTTGAGTAATACCTTTTATATGCAATGCACAGACAGAACACCTCATGGTGCAAGATCATAGAATTTTCCTTGCGCTGTATTAATGCACTCAGCTAGCTTGCTAATACATCATTACATTACATTAGCTACCACTTTTGAATGTAGTCAGTTAGGGTTCTGGGTAAGACACTGGCGCGTCCACTTGCCCTATGGGCTAGTTAATGAGTTTTTGTCCACCGCACTGTACTGTTTTCAGGAAGTGAATTATGTCGCAACACTCAGCTGGGGCTCAAGTGCGGGCCTTCTGCAGTGCGCGTAAACAGTTTTATTTCCTCCAGCTAGGGCTGTGCCATATCGTATCGTCCGTGATTTACAGGCACAATCCCTCCCCATGATAAACATTTGTCATCCCGCGATATTGACGGTATAGTTGATGACGTGTTTGCACGAGAACAAGCACGGCGGAGTTCCAACCCTAGACGAACAAGAAGAATTAATCCCAAAAAAAGGAGCTTCCTTCCTTCCGGAAGTGGTTCGGATACAAAAGATCAGTTGCGAATCATACGGCTCTCAAGACTGTATGCTGATGTGAATTGTGGCCGAAAAGGTAGCGTTGAATGTTACTATTTTCGTTTCGTCGTTTATATCGTTATCGCAAAAAATACCACGATAGAGTTTCAAGTCTATATCGCCCATCCCTGCCTCCAACTAGTTTATACCTGCAGTTAATGATGACTTTGGAAATTTCTAAGTGGCTAATATGAGTGGTTTGAAAAGTAATAGGTTAATTTGGCCTCTGTGGCTCAGAGTTTTATCAGCTAATTTATTTTTCCATTAATTTGTTGCCAATGGCAAGAACGAGCTTCCTGTATAGTCTGGAGTTAGCAATGCTCAATCTGTCATGATTTATTTAAAGAGAGATTTACTATATATTTACTTACTGCGGTGCTCCACACTTAGCCATGATAGTATAACAAACTACAGCTGTCATTCAGCATGTACAGGCAGTGCTGTACTACTACAGTGCAGCAGCCTCGAAACCAATGTGAGCTTGCAGCTTTGCAAAATTTACACTTGAACAGTGTGCTCAAAGTATTTAGGTGTAGCAAAGTCTGTATCTAATCAAGCATCTAAAGTAGCAACACACGTGTTACCTACCGAAGGTTTTTCTTATTACAGTCCTGTTTCCTGCCTGAGCAAATTATCTGTACTGAATCCTATATTTAGAACTTCTCAGCACCAGGGTGTTTGGGCTGAGCAGTTACGAAAATACACTATATGGCTGAAAGTTTGACACCTGTCAATCACACCCATATACTGTATGCTTGTTGAACATCCCCTTCCAGAGTTAGGCCACATTTGCTGTTATAATAACCTCCACTTTTCCATTAGATTTTGGAGTGTGGCTATGGGGGATTTGTGTTCATACAGTCACAAGAGCATTAGTGAGATCAGGCGCTGATGTTACAGTAGGTGAGGAGGTTTGAGGTGCAGTCGGTGTTCCAGTTCATCCCAAAGGTGTTCAGTGGGGTTGAGGTCAGGGCTCTGTGCAGGACACTCGAGTTCTTCCACTCCAACCTTCTCAAACCATGTCTTCATGGAGCTCGCTTTATACACAGGGGCATCGTCAGGCTGGTACAGATTTGGGCCTGTTAGTTCCAGTGAAGAGAAATTGTCTAGAACATCTTTGTATGCTGTAGTGTAACAATTGTGTGCAACAGTTTGGGGAAGAAACACATATGGGTATGATGGTTAGGTGTTCACAAACTTTTGGCCATATAGTGTATATGTGAATCAAAATGGTATGCGAGAGCAAAAATACCCAATATGCATTTACTTTAATACCGGTGTCGCATTTTATTGTGACCTTAGCTCTGCGTGGTGTAGTTTAGGTGCAGTTCAGACAGGTTGGTTGACCTGACAAAGAAAAAGAAGTTTAATGTTCAGTTTGCATTCTGTGATTCTTATGAAAGCTGTAGATTATATTACACGCACTGGCAACCTAATCATTATCTAATCGATTTATTTTTGTTTTAAATAAAGAAGTCTAAGAGACACCTAGACTTACCTACTGTTCACCAAACTCAGTGGATTTCCCCTTGGATATTTGACTGCTGCTACTTGCCGTATTTAGTCTCGTAGTGCGTACCGGAGACTTTCCCCCAGATATTAAACCCTTCCTGAGTTGCGAAACAGAAAATGGATGCTTTGTGTGTAAGTTGTGATTGTTTTTTGTGTTTTCAAATTGTTGCTGCAACATTGATTTGGGTGAAACCCACAGTTTGTTAATGGTGGGCGGGGCAAACGTACTAGAGAGCATTTGACTGGCCGTAAATTGGATGAGTACAAAATGAGTAATCTAATATTTTTCACTGTTTTCCAGTAAATGATGAACTGTAAAATTAAAACAATAATATCTACTAAACATATTTGTGTCCTTTTTTCATTCTTCTGCCACCAGGTGGTGGAATCCTTGTTTTTGGGTTGTCCACGTATCCGTCCAAGCCAAGATTCTCGTTAACGTGTTTTCTCAAGAACAAGCAACTAAATGTTGGATTTGAATGGATTTATCGTTGGCACCAGCAGATGAACTGATTAAATTTTTGATTCAATACAGACAGGGTCAGAGTCACAGCAAGGTCAACAGGAAAATTGTAGTGCTGGTGTATCCTGGTCCTAGGAGAACAAAAGACCTGAAAAGCTTGCATAGTGCTTCTGTTCTCTGGCTTCTTTCACTAAAGTAGTGCTGCTCGCTCATTTCCGTACAACCTCGTATACATGGTGCGGAGTGTTAAATGCTTAGTAGGCAACGTTAGTCATTATCTAGTAGGTTGACTCATGTTTAAGTACAGTACAGGATGATGTCGCTTGTTCTCACTAAGATGTGTTGCTAGCTACTCACTTGATAGATAAGCGGGAGTTAAGTGAAGCATGTGGTTATCAGGAAATCCCCTTCTGTGTAGGTTTTTTTGAAGTGTTTTTTTGTCTCAGCTGTTTAACCTTTTAACTCTTATGTTGCTGAATTTTTAGAGCAGTTTGTAATTTTAAGGAATTGCAACCGCAGTAACAGCAGTCTTCACACCGTTTGTTGAAACATTACATATGTTCTTTTAGGCAAAAAAAAAAAAAAGTAATCAGAAGCTCAAAATGAGGAAACGAACTAGATCCCTTGCATGGAAATATTGTCAGTCAGTTTTTCAAAGGTGCATATGATATGAGATACTAGTATTTAAATCTAGAAACTCTCTGCAACATTACAGACCTCACCTTTAATCCCAAGAGTATGGGTGATTGTTGGAGCTTATTGCTGTGGTAACTGGCACTAATCCCTGTGCCTGTCTTTTCCCACAGCAGCCTGGTTTGATCAGCCGAGTAACAGACACCGTCAAGAGCATAGTCCCCTCTTGGCTGCAGAAGTACTTCAAAAACGGTGAGGTAGCTGAAGGAGGAGATACTCATGTGCAGGTGGAGCAGAACAACGTACCTACTCCTCCCAATGGCAGTCAGGAAGCAGCTCCGCTCCCCGATGGACGCAACTCCCCAGAACCCAGCACAAGTAACGCAGGTACGGTGTTTAGAAAGGTTCTGATGTTCTACAGGGGCATGGTTCAGTATTATTTATTTATCTGCCTGATCATTTTTATGCTGTATGTCCCCCAGAGCCCTCTACAAGCAGAGCGTCGCTGAACTTTCAGGACGTTCTCTCCAGACCTCCACTCAACCGCTCCCACCTACATTTCCCTTCCCATGATGGCTCCCCTGCACTTGGGGGCTCTCTCTTCTCCCAGCCCTCCACATCTACGGCTCCCTTTCCAGCAAGCCCATTTGCTGTAAGCTCAAGCTTCTCTTTAGTGAAGGAGATCAAGGATTCCAGCTCTCAGCACGAGGATGACAATATCTCCACCACGAGTGGCTTCTCATCACGAGCGTCTGATAAAGGTAAGGCTTCAGGAGTCACAGTGAACGCCTAGAATCAACTTGCAACTTTCTCATTACGCAAAATGTTAATGGGACTTTGAGTGGTTATTGACATGTATGTCAGATTAATATAGTTATGATATAGTTCTAGACTGTCTGTATAGCACTTTAATCTTCTTACAGATGTACCCACCTCAAAGACTGCACCACTCCTCTGGTCACCAGAGACAGAACGCACACAGTCCGGATCACAGCTGGCCCATACGAGTCTCAAGAAGCCAGCCTTCAACCTGTCAGTCTTCGGCACTTCCTCATCAGTAAGTGGGCTACGTTTTTATCTGTCTATCTATTTATTAATAATCAGGCTAATTGGGGCTGCTTATAGTCAATATATTGCATATATTGTTTTTTCTTTATTAACATTTTTTATGTATAGTCTACTTTGCAAGCTTACAGATGGTTAATAATTTTCAATACTTTTCTAAAGCCTTTTTGAGACCATTTTGTTTATGTAAAATGGTTCATACTAACCCAAGTTGAATGGCTAGTGTGGTGGCATTGAGTTTGTGCTACTATAGAACACTGAATGTCAAGTGTTATTGTTTCGGAAATAAGAGTTTATTCACTTATTCAGTATGCAAATGGCAGACCCATGCGCACTACTTTACCAGAGGTGGCATATACCCTATATGGCCAAAAGTTTGTGACCATCACACCCGTATGTGCTACTGCCACAAAGTTTGAAGCACATAACTATATAGGATGTCTTTGTATGCTGTAGCATTAAGATTTCCCTTCACTGGAACTAGAAGGCCCAAATCTGTTCCATCCTGACAGTGTCCCTGTGCACAAAGCGAGCTTCATGAAGACATGGTTTGCAAGGTTTTCGTGGGGGAAAAAATCGTGTGGCCCTGAGCACTGAACACTTTTGGGATGAACTGGAGCGAACTATGTGCCAGGCCTCCTCACTCATCGTCAGTGCCTGACCTCACTGATGCTCTTGTGGCTGAATGAGCACAAATCCCCACAGCCACGCTTCATAATCTAGTGGAAAGCTTTCCCAGAAGAGTGGAGGTTATTATGAGAGCAACGGGGGGCCAACACTGTGTTAATGCACATGCTTTTGAAAGGACCCACATGGGTGAGATTGTCACATACTTCTGGCTATATAGTGTATGTAGATTTAGAGCTTTGTCAATATCCATTTGTTCATGTGGATCAAGCAATGCAGTATGTCTCTGAACTGATATTTTATATCAGTATTAACCCTAAGGCTGCTAGCAGTCTGTACTGTAGTCTTTACAGTGCTATACAGGGGTTGAGCCAGCTGCATGTTATATTCATATTTCTTTGCTCTTTCACAGTCAGCGATGAACAGTTCAGTGCTGAACTCAAGTCAGCTGGGAGACTCTCCCTTCTATCCAGGGAAGACTACGTATGGCGGCGCTGCAGCTGCCAAGATGGCTCGTTCACGGGCGGGCACACCTTATCAGGTCAGTATAGAGACGTTAAAAATCTTTCATACTAGGCTAGCCAAAGTCAGTCTTTTAAAACAGATGGAACATTGGCAAGATTAATGTCATGCTGATGACTGGGATAAGCGAGTGGTATGATGTCGGACAGCTTCTAGCACTGGGTAATTTGCTGTACATTGAATCACGTGTTAAATGTGAACTCTACACTCTGGAGTGCCTTCCTGGACTACTTTTTAACAATCTTGCTGCTATAAATTTGCTATTTTTAGTGAACACTTAGCCTTGGCAGATTAGAAATATCCTGTATGGATTCATGTGTGTTCCTCAGGCTCCAGTGAGGAGACAGATCAAGGCCAAACCAGCAGGAGCTCAGCCTTGTGGAGTGACCAGCGCCACAGCCAGACGCATCCTGCAGTCATTAGAGCGCATGTCCAGCCCTCTTGCTGTGAGTGTTTCAACCTTGTCTAAATGTCTGCTTCTCAAATCAACATGCATAGCAGACACACTTCCTAGTGCTGAAAAGTGCATGTCGACCTTGTATTACTACTCATGGTAGCTGTTCAGATGGATTAAAATTGAGACTCCTCCTTTCTTTGTTGGTTTCATTTCAGGATGCGAAAAGAATCCCATCTACAGTTTCTTCTCCCTTGTCACCAGTAAGTGAGACACTTATGTCATTGTGCAAAATCTCAATTCTTAAATTAACTGTTTGACTTTAAGGATTTTTTTTTTCCATTTCTTTTTCCTAGTCAGTGAATCACACAGATCTAGATGTTAGTAATTTCCAGTCTAAGAGGAAAAAGGTAAGTGAATGTTTGTCAGCTATCTTCAAATGTTCTGACATGCTTTAGCCAGCTGCTGCAATAGTGTTAAGTGTTTTCTTACGTTTATGTCTATGTCCCCAACCCACACCAAATGTAGGGCAAAAAACACTGCTAGTTACCGACAGCTGTGACAGCTGCTCACTGATTCCCAACAGTACTTTATTCACCCACTAGCAACTAAAAGCCAGTAATGTCTGACAGATGTTTGTAGTCCACATGAGTTTGCACACTGCTGACTACATGGGACAAACACATTTAAAGTTGTACCTGTTGAGTTTTAGTAGCAGAAGGGAACATGGCTGGCTAGTCAGTATCAGTTAACCCCCTAAATCAGTGGCCATTGTCAAAAAAGATCTAACTAAGATAACTATCCTCAACCTCAGCTGGGATAATGAGGCTCAGATGGTGCTAGTTTCACCCGGTATTTAGCATGCATGATTTTGTCTGGCTTACTGCGTCAGTTTCTGATTCTTGATTATCTCCGGTTTGCTAGCTGGAACCGGCTGTCCCACCTGTGCAGAAACTGGTGATTCCAGCTGCTGCAGCTGTGTCTGGTAACCGCTCCATGTCTTTCCGCCCTTCGCTTACTCCTGGATCTGTGAGCAGAGTGGTGGAAAAGGGCAGCAAGGAGACGGTGAGTGCTTAACATTGGTCAAAGAGCTCTGTGAGACAACAGCCATGTTTAAGCCTTTCTTAAATTAGTTCTGTTTAATACAATGTAATTCCGACAAGCCTATGAGCCACATTTAAGACTAGACAAGATTCAACTTGTCTTGAAAAATGCTGACTCTCTACTCCCTCGTTTCTTTAGCCTGTTAGACGGTCCCCTCAGATCCCAGATGCCATTCCAGCTGCTACAGCAAGGTGAGATTTATTTTATTGTTGATATTTGATATTTGTAGTGAATGGGGTGGATGTTCTGGGAAAAGTATCATATCACGATTATTTTTCATGTTTGTTTTTAAGACTGTTCTGCAAGTTACCGAACAGAGCAATCGAACTAATTTCCCTACTGATGTAAATATAGCTCTACCAAAAAAAAAGAATATCAGACCACTTAGATCAAAGCACCTTTTCAAACCAAATTTTAATAAAAAAAATTCTCAGCAAAAAAAAAATCTAAAAGGAAACCAATCAAGGATCACATTTACAAAATGTTAAATAAAAAGTCCATCACCTCTACTAACGTCTTCAGTATTTAAAAGTGCCATAAATGGAAAGGTGATTGACACGGGTAGTATTTAAAACTGTTTGAATACTGAATACGTTAGTTGAGTTGGTTTAAATTTTATTTAACATTTTTAAAATAAGTGATCCGTGCTTAAAAACCTTACTTTTTGACCGTCTTGATAGGTGTTTATCCTTTGGCAGGTAAACTGTCGCTGCATCAGTGATCTCTTCCCAGCGATTACTTGTTTTTCCACAAATAGTGCTTTTTTTTTTCAAGCGCATTTGTTTACTTCAGCGTTGTTTTTGGCCGAGTTACTGTTCACGTTCACTTCCCTTGTACTCTTTGGGGTGCGTTCTTGGCGGTTAAACACGTTCATCATATTTCCTCTTCGTGCCAATCTTTCAAAGAAAAAACTATTAAGCAAAAAATCTATTAAGTTACATAGATTTGACACTCGTGTATAATTGCAGTATGATATGTCTGTAAATGTTTTTTTTTTTTCCCCTCTCTTCCCTCTTTCCCCTCTCCCACCTTTGCCTTTGGATGTCCCCAGCACAAGCAGTCTGTCGTACCCGTTGTCCAGCACACCTGCCACCAGCGTCACGGGTGCTGGTGGGGGCAAGATGAAGCGAGAGAGGAGTGTCCGACCTTCCACCAAAAGACCCGACGATGAGGTCAGCATCTCCATTCGACTTGCTGCTCAAGAGAGAGTTTAGTTCTGAAACTGTATTTAACTGTGAGGTTTTTTGTGCCCAGGTTGCTGAAGTGCCGAACCTGCCTGCTGTTTCTCTGCCAATCAGCAACTTCAATCTGCCCACCTTCAGTTTCTCCTCCCCACCCCCTGCCTCGACACTCACCCCCAGCACCACACCAGCACCTCGCATCTCTGAGCAAGCAGCCGTCAGCAAGGTAGGACTGACTGGCATCTAATCACAGCTGCTGTGTAACTTCCTGTACTAAATTTAACATGCAGTTACCTGAAAGCCAAGAGGCATTGAAACCAAACTGAGAGAATGACATGCCTTTTGTTTTAATCATTGATAGAATAGACCCAAAAGTCTGTTTTGGATTATAAGGTTGTTGTACTAGCAGAGTTCTACGTGTGCTCTAATGACATTTTTGTTTAATGCAGGAGACGAATGCCGTGTCTACGCCTGTTTCTGTCTCTTTTACTTTTTCTTCGCCCATTGTCAAGGCAACAGCTGCCAGTCCACTGTCTTTTCCTCCATCAGTAAGTTTTCTATTTCTTCTCTCTCTCTCTTTCTCTCTTTGTTCTGTGGGGAGGAAAAAATAAATAAAATAAAAAAACAAAACACTTTGGCTCTCCTATTTTGCAGTCGGGATTTACCTTCAGCGCGCCTACTATGAAAACCACAACTTCCATGTCAAATGGGAAAGTTGCTCCAGCAATAGTTACATGTAAGTGACTCGTTGGTGAATGTTCTGTTGTTTTTATGGACAGTGATGTACAATATCTTAGCATCCTCTTGTGTTTCACAGTAAAAAAAGGCAGCGAAAGCAGTGAGGAATTTGGAGGGCCTTTCAAACCTGCTAAGGCCTTGAAGCAGGGTAGTGTTCTGGATATCCTTAAAGGACCTGGTAAGACTGCTTTATTAGTTTACGAATAGCTGCTTTTTGGTATTTTGCTCTGAGTATACATCAACACAATGACATTAATATCAACACCACAGGCACTATACAACCTCTTGCCGGACTTCTGAATCGGAACAGTAAATTGCACCAACGTGTGCAAGTGTCTTTCGCCAAAGTATAATTTTATGGAGATGCTGATTGCATTGTCAGTTCACAGCCACACGTAGCTCCTAGCAAGCTTCCTCCTATGTTTAGTCTAGTGAGCGACATGCAAATTAGGCATGATAGAACAAAAAACCCCAAATGAGGTTTTTTGTTTTTGTTTGTTTTCCATTGAACTTTTTCACTGCCTACAGTTAGTCACTGTTTACTGTCTGATGCATAAAAGAAAAACTTAACCAAACATCCATCCCTGGTATCAGCTTATCTTGTCACATACGACCTCTCAGTAAATGTGTACCGGCACTCTGAAGGCACTGGAAGAACATAGGATTGATTTTTGCCTCTAAGGAGTTAGCTATGCTGGTACAGTTAGCCTGCTTTGCTAATCTGCCAACAGCAGCCAGTCAAGCAACATGCAAATCAAGCAGGAATGCATTCAGCAAAAGTGGTGTGTGTCAGTTGTATAGTATAGACTATACATTTTGGCTTCTACGGTGTCTCACTGTGGAGGGCAAAAAAAGAAAACGGTGCATGCCCACAAGAAACTACAAGCCACATGAGCGACTCACTCGCTCGTGTGAACATAGGGTCACACTAGCCTTGCAAAATTACCAATATTGATCCACAAATCATATATTTGCATTTCTGCTAGTTCTGTTATATACAAGTTGTTTCTTTCCCCCCAGGATTTGCTTCTCCAGCCCAGAACTCCTCTGAAACAGAACCCACGAAGCCGACACGCAGCACAACTCTACATGCACCCTTGACTTCTCTCTCTGGGTTTGGGGAGAAGTTTAAACCTGCAGCGGGATCATGGAACTGTGGCACCTGCCTGCTGCAAAACAAACCCTCAGACAAAAAGTGTGTGGCCTGCGAGGCCCCGCAGCCCAGCACAGACTCTTCCTCCAAATCGGACAGTAAACCTGCGAAAGCCCCTGCTGCTAGTCTTAGTTCTTTGTTTGCCCCTCCAGCTGGAAGCTGGGAATGTGACACCTGTATGGTGCAGAACAAGCCTGAGGTGGTTAAATGTGTAGCGTGTGACACGGCCAAGCCAGGGACTGGAGTAAAACCTGCCCTGACTCGGCCTCCTGTCTCTGAGGTCTCTTCAACACCCCCTGCTTCTTCTACCCCAGCCGCCACTTCCACCACCACTACCACCACGTCTGGACTGCTTAGTTTTGCTGACAAGTTTAAGAAGCCAGAGGGCGCATGGGATTGCGACGTATGCATGGTTCAGAACAAAGCACAGGATGTTAAGTGTGTAGCGTGTCAGACCGCTAAACCAGGTACGTTTGTAAGGTGGTGTTCCTTTGATCTGTCTAAACAATCAAGAGACTTTCTTTTGCTTTTGGCAATTAGTTGTACGCTTCACTTCTTTATGAAGAATAGCCAGGTTCATTGATACCCATGTGCTCTTATGCATATCAACAGAAAAAGGTGTTTTTGCCCTGCTAGTGTGTTGTGAGTAGGTTTGGGAGAAATGATGCAGTTTTGCTTTAGAAAATCCAAATCTGAGATGTACAGTATTATTAGTACCCTGAAGAACATGTCTTTGATTCTGCAGTTGTGTCCATTTCTTATAATAAATGATCAGAGTTGGCATAAAATCCAATATTTAATGAGATGTAATAATGATGTATAGGACTGTTTGAGCTTCCTCTAGCATGTGTTCCACTTTATCTAACGGTTCTGTGTTGAAATGAACAGGAGCAGCGGCCACACCTTCATCCCAAGCATCTTCATCCCAGCCTTCTGCATCCACGCCAGCAAGTACTGCACCTCTATTGGGATTTGGAGACAAGTTCAAGAAACCTGAGGGCAGTTGGGAGTGTGATGTCTGCTGTGTTCAGAACAAGG